>NC_134013.1:37087500-37405625 GCF_040712315.1 Castanea sativa
GCTTTGCCTGTTCAGTTCTGCAATGAACTAATAAACTTGATCAAGAAATTCAACTTGTAGTGTAAAAACAAATACCAACGGCAAGAAAATATGACAGAAACACTAAATCAAAGGAAGAGGACAAAAGAAAACGATATTCTAGTCTGAGAGATTTGAAACTACAAACAAATTTTTTTTTTTTTTTCAGATGTCTTTTTTTTCACGTTTTTTTTTTTTTTTTTTTTGGGAACTAGGTGCACGATTTTAACCTAGTGCACTTCAACAAAAACAAAAAAAATAAGAACGATGAATGAAGAACACAAAAGGAATAAGATAGGATGGTAACAGGAAACAAAAAAAAATAAAATAAAATAAAGGGATAGAAAACTGATTTTAGAACCTGTGCTCTGATACCAAATGATGCGAACCTCAATCGACACGCTTTGAGACCCAACAAAAATATTGAAATAATTAACCCAGAAAAGCTAAAAATCAGATTTATGATAGAAACCCTGACCCAACGTTTATAATTGAAACGCGAACCAAAGGTATAAATTGACCTTGACCCAATGATTATAAAGAATCACGAACCAAAGGTATAAAGTTTGAACGCCACAAGGAAGAATCCTTGATAAGTTCACAGTTCTTGAAGAACCAAAAGAGAGCAAAGCCTCACTTTTTCTGAATTTTATTCAACAATATTCTTAAAAACGTTTACAGACTTCAGGGCCTATTTAAGGACTCCACAAAACTTGACAGACAAGAAAATATATTCTAAAATAACTCCTAATTGATACCTTACCATATCAGGAATCAAGTTTGACCTAAAAAGCATTAAATGCACCTAAAAACAAGGAAAATACCTAAAAAACGTACTAAATAATAAAACCCTAAATAAAAGCTGATTTAGTCTGAAATTAGCAGATCCAAAATAGGAAAAAACCTGCCTTAACTGATACAGAGCTGGAAAGTCAATCAGCCATTAATTCATGCCATAAATCACTCCCAATTAAGTTAGATCAGCCCTAGGTAGCTTGAATTAAATTTACTACACTTTCATCTTCCTTTGGGCCAAGCTTGGAATATCCTGCGTTAGAATCAGCCCAAATCTCTTGAATCAGCCCATTAAGTGCTTCTTGGATCTTCTTGGATCTTGCTCTTGTAATAGGCCCAACTGGAACATGCAATGGATCCTCGAATGCTTGTTGATTCTCATCATCTTCTCTCTCTCTCTCTCTCTCTCTCTCTTTTTTTTTTTTTTTTTTCCAACGTGACCTGATCAAGTTGATACAAAATCATTTGCCCAATTAAATTTATATGTACACTATTGTAATTTTTACATTATAATAATAAAAATTTATATGTATGATGTGGTAAATTTTATATTATTTAATGAGTACAAATAAATTTATTTCTTACATATTATGTAACAAGGGTATAATAGTCAATTTATATAAATGACATTTTCCATCCTTCCCTTTTTTTTTTCCAACAAAACAAAAGAGTTTTTCACTCTCCCACTTTTCCATCCCTCCAACCAAACATACAAGAGGAAAAACCAAATATTTTCTATCATCTCACTTTTCCATCCTTCCACAATTTTTCATCCTTCCACTTTTCCACTCCTCCAACCAAACGGACCCTAAAAGATTTTAATGTAAAACAATCTTCAAAAAATAAGTCATATTTTTCTGTTGACCAAAATTAGTTTTCATTTGACTCATTTTTTCTGATACTACTAAACACTGAAAAATGTAAAAAATTATCTTCACACAATTTCCAAATGAAACAAAGTAGCCGTAATTTGTAAATTTGACTTTTTAAGAATATTATGTTGGTCTCCTTTCGAAGAAGAGTTCTTAAAATATTAGGTGCATAGAAGAGTTCTCAAAATATCATCCAGTGGGATTGGTTCCAATAAAACTTAAGAGTATATTTGGTAACTGGTTTTTTCCCCTTATTTTCTGTTTCCAAAAAAATTTTCTATTTTAGAGACTTAAAAAACTTGTTTGACAACCCAAAATGTATAGAAAAATAGAATTGTTTTCAGAAATTGAAAACAAGCAAAATGCTGTTTTCAATTTCTAGTTTTCAAAAACCAATAAAAACACGCGCTTGATTTAATAAATTTATCACATATAATGAGTTAGCGCCAGAGTTCAAATCCTAGTAATAACAAAAGCTTTGTGCAATGTTCATCTAAAATTGATACGATATAGCTTTGTGCACAAGGTATAAACTATATAACATATAGCTTGTTTAAAAATTTGTAATTGCCCTACGTGCTACATTTCAAGTCCATTTGGATAGGCTGTTTTAAAATGTGCGTTTTGAAAACATAATTTCAAAAACCACAATTAAACATTTTGTAAAAATGTGAAAACGTGCATTTTCTAATTTTAAAGTCACTACAAGTGTTTAAATAAGTTGTTTTAAAAATTGTTGTTTTGGTGCAAATTCCAAAAAATGACTTAACTATATTGTGAAGGTTACCTTGTCAATATTTTTTATTTAGTCATCATCATTTTTATAAAGGAAAATTTCTTATTAACATCAACCATTGATGATGATGACGACGACAATGATAATGATGATGATCAAATTCTTAGAGAAAAGTTTCTCAAAAAAAAAAAATCATCAAGAGAAATGCATTAAAATGATTAGAAGAAAACCAGAAGAGGCAACTTCTACAAAGCCAACTTCTTCATCGTCATTCTAGTCTTCTTCCTTAAATGGTGCTCTGTATCATACATTATTTCTATCGCAAAAAGTTCCTAAGTTTTAGATTTCAAACTTTTATCAATTCTCACGTGATCCAAAATAATAATAATAATAATAATAATAATAATAATAAAGAGTTTGATTGCATGCACAAAGCGCATGTAATGAATTGAGCCAAAATCAAACAAGATCCCATATTGATAATTGAAGGGCCTATATATATATATAACCAAACAAACAAGCTAAGGGGAGAAAATCAAACAACTTCTTTGATTAGAATATCCAACTGAAATTTTGAAACTTTCAGTGTTTTTGTAAGAATGCAGAGATTAGAAATTTTTTAAAGAGCATCTACAAATCTAAATAAAAGTACTACTACTGGAAGATATACAATAGTATTAAGAATAATTGAGCAACATTAGCCTTGGCAGAGGTTTAATTTAAAGATAAATTATGGACTTTATCTGGGAAGCATTGACGCGGCTAGGAGGGTGCCACACCGACATCTGACGCAAGGTGCGGCCACCAACGCCGCTGCCTGCACGTCAATGCCGCATTTGAGTTTTTTTTTTTTTTTTTTTGGGATTCAAGCTAAACTAGGCCGATTTGGCTAGAATTAGGTCGTTTCGCCCGAATCAAATCGTTTCGGCCGACACCCGAAACTTACCGAAATGGCCAAAATTGGCCTTGAATCATGCACCCCATAGAAGAGAATGAGGACGGCCTGAGTGGGACTCGAGTGGATGCCTTATACCACTGCTCAGACCCCTACCTCACTCATCACTCTATCTTTCTTTCTATCACTACGAACTACGATTGATCAATCAATGGATTTTTTTTTTTTCACTTGGACTTGGAGACTTTTGGAGTTTAATGTTAACAAGCGTAATTTGAACACACGGATTTTGATTTTTCTTTCCACAGCGTAATTTTTTTTAAAATTTTTTTCCACAGTGTAAATTGTTTTTAATTTTTAAGAATATTTTAATAGTACAAATATATAGAAAATATAAATATAACTATAAATATTTTTAATAATTTTTTAATTACCGCACCTCGTCGCACCCACACCCTATTTTTTCAAAAATTGTCAAGTCCTGCACCCACACCCGAATCCTGAAACACACCCGTGCTTCTTAGGTCTTTATGGCTAAGGTTCAAGATTTTTCCTTCAATTTCAGCATCCTCTATATATATGCTCTGTTCAGTCCTGTCCTAAAAGAGCTCCCAGTCTGAATTTAGATAGTAGAGACTCCATCATCGAGTCCTCTATGGGAAAAACTCCTGTAGCATAAAAGCATAGGATAAGTACTCATCTATAAGCAGAGACCATGCTATAATACAGAACAAAGTTTTTTGGTTTTATCATACATTGATGAAAGTCGAAGATAACAAACTTTAAATTGTGAGCATAGATGGTTATAAAAATGAGGGAATCTGGATCAAAGGCAAGTAAAGCATTAGTCAATCAAGAGGTACGTGCATTATAATTTCAAATCCTCTAGTGGAGTCGAATGGATATAAGAGTATAATATAATAGAATGACAAATAACCAAGAATTACCTGAGCAACTCCTCTCTCAGCTGGGTACTTATTATCAAGTATGTACTCATGTATAACCCAGTCCGTTTGTTTCTCTGGTGCTTTCCCACAAATGGACCGAAACATAAAAATTTGTCCAAAATATAAATAATGAAAATACTATCTACAACCCACAAATGAACCAAGCTATCCTGTCATGAATAAACTTCATCTCCTTATCATGCATATACTCTGAATGGTTGCCTAAGTGCTACTACCTTCTTCAATACTATTGCTTTCTGGTTTGTTCAAGTTATGCTCATCCCATTTAAATCTCTCATCCGCCCTGTCATGTTTTCTAATAAAATTATGCAAAACACAAGCAGCAACTACAATGTTTCTTTGGTCCTTAATGTCGTAGGATGAAATTTGCTTCAAAAATTTTTTTTTTCCATCTATTCTTCCACACTCCAAAAATTCGCTCAATCACACTTCTAAATGATGAGTGAACATAGTTAAACCTCTCTTCTAGGAGATTTCCTTCACCAGCTTGTTGAAAATCTAAAAGATGGTATCTCTGTCTCTTATAAGGTAGCAAAAATCCATTCCTCAAGAGGTATTCGGCATCAATTACATAATATTTTCCTAACAAAAAAAAAAGAGAGATGTGCATAAATAACATCCTTCATACATATTTAATATATAAAAATAGTATATACCTGATGGTGGTTTTGGAAAATTGATAGATTATCGATGGATAGAATCTAAGAAAATGTGTTGATGAAGCCAAAAATGGTCGTCAATCGATAACCTTGTAAGAGCTTATGACGAGGTAACGTTCCCTACAGTGATGAGAGAGAAAGACATCAGAGTGGCATTAGCCAATGATTTTCCGATAATTAAGTCAGTACAATTCTCAATATCTCTCAGAGAATCAGAATGTAATTCTGTAGGTTTGAATTTGTGTACCTTTCTCCTAGTGCTTAGTGGCTTATTTATAGTCTTAGTACAACTATTGAGAGGTTCATTATGAGTGTAGCTGAAGGCAATCTCTTAATGGCTCTCTTAGCTATCTTTTGTAGTGTATGCCTGAGCTTAAAATCAAGCTTAAATAGCTCATGGTTGGCCTTTCTGACCATTGAAGCTTGTCGGTTACACAATCATTAATGATTGTGCCATAAATGTTGTATGGCCGTCCTCTCATGTGATGACTCTATGGACTGTACGCTTGTCATCTGTATGGACGAGCATGTAGATTAAATGCTCGTCAGCTGTATGGTGAGCTTGTAATTTTAGTACTCATCAATTGTCCCCTTATTCCTATGTCAACCTTTTGGACAACTGTAGGAATATTGATGGTTTACAACTATTTTGACGAAGACTCCTATTTTTGGTTGCCATTTATATCACATGCTTTTTACTAATCTTGATAATTAGGTAGAACTTTTGATTTGTTGATATTGTTGATCTTGCCTGCTTCTCTAAGAATTTCATCAAAACAGTTATGCCCTGGTTTTCATACTTGTGACTTTAATCACATGACTTTATTCTTGTTTTGAGAATTGGCTGTTTATATGATTGTGTTCATTGGTTTTAATCTTACGAGTTTGATCACATGACTTACTCTCGTATTGAGAATTTGATCGCCATTATGATTGTACTCATTTGTTTTAACCTTATGATTTTAATCATATGACTTTATTCTTGTTTTGAGAATTTGATCGTCCTTATGATTGTATTTGTTGGTTTTTAACTTTGTGAATTTAATTATATGACTTACTCTCGCTTTGAGAATTTGATAGTCATTATGATTGTACTTCTTGGTTTTTAACCATGTGAATTTAATCATATGATTTACTCTCGTTTTGAGAATTTAATCGTCATTATGATTGTACTCATTTTGTTTAACCTTATGAATTTAATCATATGACTTTATTCTCGTTTTGAGAATTTGATCGTCATTATGATTGTATTCGTTGGTTTTTAACCTTGTGAATTTAATTACATGACTTACTCTCGCTTTGAGAATTTGATAGTCAATATGATTGTACTTGTTGGCTTTTAACCATGCGAATTTAATCATATGATTTACTCTCATTTTGAGAATTTAATCATCATTATGATTGTACTCGTTTGTTTTAACCTTATGAATTTAATCATATGACTTTATTCTTATTTTGAGAATTTGGTTGTCAATATGATTTTACTCATTGGTTTTAATCTTGTGAATTTAATCATATGATTTACTCTCGCTTTGAGAATTTGATCATCATTATGTCTGTTCTCGATTATTTTAGCTTTATGAATTTAATCATATGACTTTATTCTCGTTTTGATAATTTGGTCGTTAATATGATTTTACTCATTGGTTTTAACCTTGTGAATTTAATCATATGACTTACTCTCACTTTGAGAATTTAATCATATGACTTACTCTTGCTTTGAGAATTTGATCATCATCATGATTGTACTTGTTGGTTTTTAACCTTGTAAATTTATAATCATATGACTTACTCTTGCTTTGAGAATTTGATCATCATCATGATTGTACTTGTTGGTTTTTAACCTTGTAAATTTAATCATATGACTTACTCTCGCTTTGAGAATTTGATTGTCATTATGATTATACCCATCGGTTTTTAACCATGCAAATTTAATCATATGATTTACTCTTGCTTTGAGAATTTGATCGTCATTATGATTGTACTCGTTTGTTTTAACCTTATGAATTTAATCATATGGCTTTATTCTCATTTTGAAAATTTGGTTGTTAATATGATTTTACTCATTGGTTTTAACCTTGTGAATTTAATCATATGACTTACTCTTGCTTTGAAAATTTGATCGTCATTATAATTGTACTCATCCGAATTGAACCTAATGTGACGATTTTACTCTTTTTGAGATTTTTATTGTCTACTTGGTTTTACTTGTTGGACTTCAATGACAGGCTTTCTTCTTGTAAAAATTGTCTTTTGTACCGAGACGGACCTAGAATTTCAAGTTAAAGGGGCCAAAGTATAAGAAAAAAAAAACCTCCAAATAAGCATTCATATAGTATTAATATACTATCAACCAAGAAAAATACACAAAATCCTTGTTTCTTAATATATTAAAATGCAACCATCTACAAACAAAGACAAAAGATACAAAATCTCATTATTTCTTAATACATTATAATGCAATCATCTATGAAAATGGAACTCGATACTCTTTCAAATTTTACAAAATGACTAATTGTTGTTACTAAGTAAAGACGAATCTTAGAATGTGGATGATATGCATAATGCATCAAATAATAAATATAAATTTAGTCTTCTCAATTGATAGATTTATTAGTTTCATAAATTTATATAATTTTAAAATAATAATTAAAGCATTATGACTTATGCGTTAGCAACGTGAACAAGTGTGACAATTTTATTTTGTTCAATTTGTGCGACATTTTTATTCTATGATGTATTTGTCTTTGTTATGTTCTTCAATTGTGGGACAATAGTACATTAAATATTCAACCCTATATAGATTGTTGCCCACTACGACACTTGTCAATTTATTATAACTAGTCGTTAACCCGTGCGATGCACAGGAAAGATATTGAAAAATAGATTAAATCTTTCTTTTATTCTATTATATGTCATGTAGATATAAGTGTGTTTAGGTCTGTTGATAGAGAGCAATCATTTAAACAATCGCAGCAGAAAATGTTCTATTAATAGTAAAATTTGTGTATACACAAATTATAGTTTCATGTAAAGTGTACATACACATGCTCTATACCTCTAAGGAAGGAAACATCACAAACCCTTTACATATGTGGGTTAGATTTAAAACAAACTACATATATTCCAAGTCTGATAAGCCAACTCAATGGTAGAAAAATGTTCTTTATAAAATTAGATAGTAACATATTTTACAAAAGGGGGCAATTTTTTGTAACTCTACCTTGCTGCTCATATTCTGCAGTATACAACAAAGTGATTTATCTATCTAGGTACAATGGGCAATAGCATTGGCTGTTCTTAAGTACAATTCAATGCTGACAAATGAGATAGAAAAGAAAAAAAAAAAAGTTAACATAACAAATACAATTAAGTACCATTGTTCCAGCCCTCCAAAACTCCATAAACAAAACCCTTTCCTAGCCCAAAAATACAAAAAGTTCCCTCCTTTCCCACAAATCCAAGAGGGCTAAGGCCACCAACAACTCCCCACAGCTGTCAGACAAACCTCTCATGGAAACCCGAAGAAAGCATGACCAAAAACATATAAAGCTTCCTCCTTTTTCTTATTGAACCAAAAAAACCCAGCAAAGGCAGTTCCTTTTCCCGTTCACTCTCAAAAACCAACTGAACAAAATAGCAAGAACATATACAACAAAGCAAGTAGCAAGGCATGGGAGCAAAAGTAAAAAAAGGTGATATGAACAAAAAGCAGGGCAAAGAAAAGAAAAGAGAAAGAAGCTGAGATGAATCAATAACATTTCCCCACTTCATTCTTACTTTCTTTTGTTTCTTCTCTATATTCAACTATTGATGATTTAGGAACTAATTTATGTGGGAAAACAAATCATGCCATATGAACACTATTTAGGAATTCTATCAAACTCTTGCGAGAAGCCAACAACAAATCCGGAAAAGACTTCCAGTTTGAATTCTTTCAAACTCAGGTTTATTTGCCTCCATCTCAAACAACCTTTCTAACAAAAACTTAGTCGTCTCAATTTTCAAAAGAGAAACGAATACTTATCCCAATGAAGAAAAAATTGGAAACAATTGGAGCTTTAGTTTCATAGTAGTCTATTGTTCTCACCAAAAAATATTTTGCCAAAAAAAAAAAATGGAATCCAAAATATTTTGGGGTTTATGTGATTTGTGACTGCTTGAAACCAAAACAATATGAGCCATACTATAGTATTTCCAACTACCATAGTGACTTGTTCTGTGGAAGGTATTTATTATTGCACCAAGCCCGACCTCTAAATCCTACCCTTACGTTCAATTATAAACTACATCTAATCCTAATTGGCTTTTATGTTTAGAATTATATGCAAAACTAAATCAATTAGGCTCCAGAAATAAATATATAAATTCTAATATAAATTTAAAATTTTATAAAACAAACATGAATTCTAATATCAAACTCCAAATAAATTATATAATGTGCAACAAAGAAACCCAAAAAAGAAAAAAGGAAAAAAAAAACTATAGTAGCTAAATATACAAATAAAATAGTAATTAAAAGACATTGACACGCAGAAATTAATATCTAAAACTAAAGAAGCATACCTTGCTCAAAAACATTTTTATTTCGATAAGATCAAACTTGGCTCAGAAAACCTTAAATTAAAATAACACAATTTAAATAGATTAGTAAACCCAATGGCCAAATAAAGAAAACAGGTAAGAGGGAAAATCCTAAAATTATATTAAAAACATCACTAATTATTTTAAAAACTCCAAGCGACAAAAAATGGCAACCCCCTAACTCAACAACATCTTTGCCAAAGAATGCATATTATAACACATCTCCAAACCTGCAATTTTTTAAAAATAACCTCCATATATAAGAAAGACATTTAATGAAATTAATTATTCCCAATGAGAAAATACACACACAGCCTTGCATGCTTATATACATATAGGGCAGGACAATAGCTAATCATAGCCTCACTCTCAAGGCATTTTTGAATTCAAACATGTTCCAATTTTCTCTAACAAAATTAAAAATATTTTGCTAAAATCCACATCATAAAACACAAATAAGTCATTCTATCCACTACAGTGACAATTTGTGAATGCAGTATTATACAAAATATGAATGGTTTTGATTCATGGGCTACTAAATAGGCCTAAGAGATGTGCCTAAGGAGGGAAACATGAAAAGAAGAATCCATTATCAGGTCTAATGTTATTTGCCTTAGTCAAATAGTTCGATAGTCAATAGATTCATAATTTCTCTACAACTAAAAGTAAAGGCTTATAGGTATTTATCATGACCAACTCTAGAACGTGACAGAGACTAATTTTACAACAAAAGGCTTGCATTTCTTCTCAATGTCAAAATAAAGGTTATCGTTTCAAATTTGTTGTTAATATAACACCACGGTATCATCCAAACTCACTCAAGCCCCTAACAGGTGGATTTCACACAAGTTAGGAGAAGTGTTCAGTTGGTGAATGGTTTATATGTAGGCTCTATAAAGTTAGAGGAAGCAATAAACATCATATACCTGTATTTATAAAAAGCAAGGACTTCACATAGCTTGAAAATACCAGAATTGTTATTTTCAAGAGAAATACCTGTTGGGGAATGAGTCGTGGGAAACTCATTCCCTTCGTGGCCTAAACAAAACCTGAAAACTCTTGAATAACAATAAAAAATTAAGCTATAATCAAATTAAGTAATAGAACTTTGACTTAAACAATCAAATCAGGGAGGAGTAAAATAATAATTAGATAATGATTCATAGATATAAAACCCAAATCGCCCAGATTATAAACCAAACAATCAAATCTTCATTAATTTTGACCCTTTTTTCAAGTAGAGAAACCCCCTGATAGGATTAAAATCAAAAGCACAGTAAATTATCGAGTAGATTATAAAGTTAGCCTAAAAAAAACACAAAACCCCTCAGTAACAATTGAAAATTAAGCGAAAATTGAAATTAGTAAATATATCTTTGACTAAAAAAATCAAAACAGGAAGGAGGAAAACAAAAATCTGATAATAAGTCATAGATTAAAACCCAACTTGCCCAACAAAAACAACAAAATTTCCCATTTTTTAATCAAATGAAAGCAAACCCAGATTATAAATCAATCAGGACTGCCCAAATTTTGATCGCATAAACACAATAAACCT
Organism: Castanea sativa; assembly: GCF_040712315.1. Classification (NCBI taxonomy): domain Eukaryota; kingdom Viridiplantae; phylum Streptophyta; class Magnoliopsida; order Fagales; family Fagaceae; genus Castanea; species Castanea sativa. The sequence goes on from NC_134013.1 coordinate 37,098,586, forward strand.
AAAAACCCTAGAATATGAAACTAAGATCAAAGACCGAAAAACAGAAGGCAAACAATAGAAAGATTCAGAGAGAGAGAGAGTAGAAACATTGTGGATTTGAAATATCTTTTCCCTTCGTGGCCTGTGTTTGCTCCACTACCTTCTTGTCTAATAACCCAGATATCAAGCCAAATAAATAAAAATAAAAAACAAAATAGAATAGAACAGAACATGAAACTGAAACTTACCGACAACTGTGTGGAACTGGAAGATGGAGGGAGATCGGTCTAACAGTAGTGAAGAGGCCTCCCTCAGGTTTCTCTCTCCAACAGTCTCTACATCTTATCAGATATCAGATTTCTGTGTGTTTCACGATCACAAAAGCTCCCTATTCTTTATCTCTCTTTCTCTAGTTGTTTTTTATTTAATATAAAGAAGCAGAGCATCGGGTTTAGGGTTTAGAAAAGTTTTATTATTATTATTATATTGTGTTGACGTGAAAAATGGTAGAAGTTCAAAAAGTTTCGATTTTATATATATATATATATATATATATATATATATATATATGTATGTATGTATGCGATTGACCAAATAATAAAAATTATTACAATATGTCAACATACCATTTTCCTAACTTTACCTTCTTCTTTTTTTTTCCTAACTCACTGCTCTGCTAACCCACTTGACCACTTTTGTTGCCCCCACTACCAATAAACAGTCAAACATAAATATAAATTTACTATCTGATACACACTTTCTCTATAATATAAATTTACTCTAACATATCTCATTCTCATCTCACAACTAGTCACTGCACAAATCTGAGCAAAAATTCAAAAAACAAAAGCCTGAGATAAAGGCTGCGTTTGTTTGGACTGAAAACAGTTTCAGGAAATCATTTTACGCGTTTCCGTCTGTTTGGCAGCCACGGAAAATTCGGTCAACGGAAAATCGTTTCCAGTTTGACCGGAAAATCAGCCCTTTCTAACGGAAAATCGTTTCCACTTTGATTTTACCTTCAAACCATTTCCGAAAATCACACCTGAAGAGAGAGAGCTTAGCACACTCCTCACACAGTCCAAAACTCATCTCCAAGCTCACCTCAGCCAAACTCCGGCCAGCCCAGCCAAGCTCCGGCCAGCCCAAACGCCACCCAATCTCGCCGTCCGAGCCGTGCCTCGCACCGCCGATCAAGCAAAGATCGATCCAACGCCGCACGATCAAGCAAAGATCGATCCCCACCGCGCGATCAAGCAGAGATCGAAGCCTCCACCGCACGATCTCGCCTTCGCCGTCCACCGCGCGATCTCGCCTTCGCCGTCCATCGCGCGATCGAAGCCTCCGCCGCGCGACGATCGCGCGATCGAAGCCTCCGCCGCCGTCGATCGCACGATCTCTCCTCTCTCTCTCTTCCTTCTTCTCTCCCAAAGTTGATGATTTTTTTTTTTTTGGCTTTGATTGTTCTGTGTTTATCTGAGAAAAGATTTTTATATATTGATTGGAAGCTAAGAAAATGTGAGAAAATGTGAGCAACAAATACAAAATGCATTTTCTATAATATTTTCAAGATGACAACCAAACACCTGAAAAAAATTTTCAAAGTATTTTTTCAAATGTTACCAAACACCTAAAAATATTTTCTTTTCCCGAAAATGTTTTCAGCTGAAATCATTTTACACCCGGAAACTATTTACTGCCGAAACAAACGCAGCCAAAGATTCACAATCACAAAACCACATCCATAAACCTAAAAATAAAAAAAAAAAAAAAAAACACACACACACACACACACAATCACGTATAAAAAAAAAAAAAAAATAGTCATAGAACTATAGTACACTAGTCTAGCAGACTAGTACAACCTTATCAATTATCAAGTATTGGAGAAAAAATATATCGTAACAGTTAAACACTTCAAGTTTTTAAAGTGAAAGAGAAGTACTTGGCAAACAAAGGGCGGCGTCGCGCTGACTGGTAGTAGCGATGTTGGCAGTTGGGTCTGGCTAGCTGGCCCTCTGTGACTCCTGTGTCGGCATTGTGTGAGTACCAGGGATTTGGGTATTGTTTGTAGACATGGCAATACGGGCTCAAAATTTTTTGACCCAACCTAACCCAAAAAATACCTGATCTGAACTCGATTTTTTTGACCCAAACCAAAAACGGGTTGACCCATAACCCGACCCGATTTTTTGCAGGTCAATCCGACCTGACCCAAATAACCCGTGACCCGACCCATTAAAAAAAATTTGCTAAAATTTTTTTTTTAACTACGTGATACTAGGTGCATAAAGCACAAAGTATCAAAATTAATAGTCCATATATTATAAATATAAAGTTATAAACAAGTAAAACTGTTGTTAAGACATGACATGACATGAGAGAATGACTTTTTGAGCTTTTTTTTTTTTTTTTGCTAAGACTATTTGAGCTTCATCACAACCAATAAGAGCTAAGCTTCACAAATCACGGCCATGACATGAGGGAATGAGTTATGAGACAAGACAACACAAGGTTGTCAAGACAACCATTTAAAAAAAAAAAAAAATCTCATTCAATACTAGCTATAGTCCATTGTCCAAAGCCAAATGCACACACAATGCACAAACTTGAAAGTTGAAACGTGACAAACTTGAGCTACAATTTACAAATATGAATATTTGCAGTGCTAAATCTACTACCAACGTTGAGTAGATTGAGATTGAGGTGTAATTCTTATAAAATATTCTTTACTTAATATGTTATGTTTATTTTTAAATCTTTTTTTGTTTAGTTTATCATTCTAAGTAATCTAACTTTACTATTATTTTAAATGCAATAGGAACATGTACACTTAAGAAGACGGATAACTTGCTACTTTGTTGGCTTACTTGTTTTGTTTGTTTTAAGATCTATCTCTTTTTGAAGATGTAAACTTGTAATTATATGCATTTTGACAATGAACTATTAACATTGAAGACTTTTTCCATCATGAATTTATGACTATAAGTAATTTTTGTTATGCTCAAAATTGTCAGAATTGGAAGGATATTAATAAGTGGCATTAAGTGCAATTTATTTGCTTAATCGATTTTATTCATTCTCTCTATACAGGTTGTCATTAATTTATTTTTGTAATTGAAAAAAAAATGAAAAATACGGGTCAACTCGACCCGACCCGCAACCCGATTGATCTGCAACTCGTTTGACCCGTTTAAAAATGACCCGTTTTGACCCGTGGCCCGTTTGACTCGCAAACCCGATTAACTCGACCCGTCCGTTTTGCCATGTCTAATTGTTTGTATGCGTTTCTCTCTCTCTCTCTCTCTCTCTCTCTCTCTCTCTCTCTCTCTCTCTCTCTCTCTCTCTCTCTCTCTCTCTCTCTCTCTCTCTCAATTTGATATTCTAATTTTCCTCTTTTTTTTTTCTTTTTACTTAATGGGTAAATTCTGAATTTAATGGGCTGAGTTTTTATTTGTAAAAGGGTTGAAGATTGTTTTTTGGAGGAGGGGCAAGCTATTTGAAGTAACAGGGGCCCAAGTCTATTTTGTCTATGGTCTTAGTTATATTATATGTATAAAAAATTTATTTTGGGAATATTACCCTAGGGGCGAGCCCCCTTGGGCCCCATGTAAGTTCGTCTTTGCTTTTGTATTGTAAATAAGACTTTTGATTTTTCAAGAGAACGACATTTATTCATGTGAAGGAAAAATGCCCCCTTATTCATTCCTGCTTACAAAACAGTTTGATGAAAGAAAATTAAAAGCGAAACTACAATATTGGTCCTTCAAGTTTACCCTTTGTGCGCAATTGGTCCCTTAAGTTTCAAGCGAGCACAATTGGTCCCTCAAGTTTTAAAACTGAGTTGTATTAGTCCTTTTACTAACTGCTGTTAGTGGTGTTACTTACGTGGCTAACGGAATAACGATTTGGCATTTTTTTAATGACGTGACATGTTTTTAATTAAAAAATTACAAAATAAATTTACATGTAAGAATCAATATTTACAATCCGGTACCAAATTTAAAAAAAAAAAAAAAAAAAGTATTTTCTACTCCACACTCACAAAAAGTTCAATCAAAAAACAAAGAAACCATAAATCCATGTTAGGCTATCCACACCAAACAAAAAAAAAACTGTCTTTTATTTCCTCTTGTTTCACTTATTTTTTTTCTCAGATAAGAAACAGAGACACGCACCTAAAACAAACCTAATCATTTTCCCCTTGTTTTTCTATTCTATTCCGAAATTTTCTCAGTTGCCAAACAAGAAATAAAAGGAAACGTAGTTTCAAAGCGTAAGAAAGAAAATCAAAGGAAAAAGAATTCCCCGCAGGATAGGAGGAACATTTTTCCCAGCGAGTTTTACAAATTGAAGCGTCGTATCCAAGAGCCAACAATCCATCAGTAACTATTGAAGATATTTCAGAATCAAGGACCCATCAGTTGCCTTTCATTGGTGTGTGGGAACTTTTCTAGTGACAACTTTTCTACAATCCTCTTCTTTACGCTTACAGATCTTGTTCTTCTCTACAATCTTCGACGTGTCCGCTAGCAAATTCCTCTCACACACACTCACACGTAGCACCAATCCTTGCGCAAATTCCTCTCACACACACTCGCACATGGATTTTTTAATTTGGTACCAAATTGTAAATGATGTTTCTTACATGTAAATTTATTTTGTAATTTTTTAATTAAAAATATGTCACGTCATTAAAAAAATGCCAAGTCGTTATTCCGTTAGCCACATAAGTAACATCACTAACGGTAGTTAGTAAAAGGACTAATACAACTCAGTTTTAAAACTTGAGGGACCAATTGTGCTCGCTTGAAACTTGAAAGACCAATTGCGCACACAAGGTAAACTTGAGGGACCACTATTGTAGTTTCACCAAAATGAAAACATCATTTACCTAGTAATAGTACCTCTTGAGGTGCTCTACATTCCATGGACGAGGTAATTGTTTGTCATTGAGTGATTTGAGGTAATAAGTTCATCTTTTGGAATACTTGACGATCTTGTATGGGCCTGCGTACTTCATTGTCATTCTTTTGATTGGGGGAATGGTCCTTTTTTTCCTTCTCTTTTTTTTGTTGGAGCTCATCAATTTCTTCCATCTTTCGCTTGCCATCTATTCACTTCACCATTAATGCATCCTCTTCATTCATGTACTTTTAGGCTTTGAATAAGAGGTCTGTCATTGTAGTTGGCGGGGTCTTGGCTAATGAAAAGATGAAGGTTTTGGTTGTCAAGCCAGCCTAGAGGTCATCAGTTGAAATTGGTCATGAGCTTCATCTACCTCTAGGATTTCCCGATTGAAATGCTTCATATAAGCCCTCAAAGTTTCCTTTTTTTGCCATTTTATCATTCGTACATGCAAAGTTGGCATTTTGTGTCTCTGGCCAACAATAAAATGATGTACAAAGGAGTCACTTAATTGTTTGAAATTTGCAATTGAAGATAATGCTAACTTGCTAAACCAAACTTGAGCATAGTTGTTGGGAAGGATCTACACATCACTTAATCAGGTGTTCACTAAAGGTTTAACAATGTCTTGAAAGACTCTATATGGTCTAGCAGATTTGTATGCCTGTCATAAGCATCCAATTGGGGGAATTGAAACTTCGATGGGAGAGGGCACTCCAAGACCTCGCTGGTGAATGGCAAGTTTGTTTTCCTAATCACCCCATCTAAGTTCTTGGAAAACTTTCCCTTTAGAGCCTTTTGCACCTTGTTCATTTCCTTCCTCATGTTTCTTAAGAGCTCATCATTGTTACGATTGGGCTACTCTATTTACTTGGAACTAGATTGCCCTATTTGCCTGGAATCGAACTACTCTGTTTGCTTGAAACTTTCTTCTCTATTACTAGTCTGCAGGCTATGACCTTCCTCGTTGTTGTTGTTTCGATTACGTTGGCAAGGAGTCACGTTGCTATTCTCCTGAGAGATGTGCTACCTCAACTTCTCGTTCTATTTGGTCAATTCTTCAACACTTGCTACCAGTGTTTGAATTTGTTGGGTCATCTACATTAGATTAAATGAGGTTGATGAATTTGGATCCATTGCGTCGTTTGAATGGTAGAGCTATGAAAATCTATGTGATTCAAATCTATGTCTCCACAAACAGCGTCAAACTAATGAAGCCAAAAATGGTTGTTAGTTGATAACCTCATCGGAGCTTATGACGAGGTAACGTTCCCCACAAAGATGAGAGAGAAAGACATCGAAGTGGCGTTAGCCAATGGTTCTTTGATGATTAAGTTAGTAGAATTCTTAATATCTCTTAGAGAATCAGAATGTATTTTTGTAGGTTTGAATTTGTGTACCTTTTTCTTGGTGCTTGGTAGCTTATTTATAGTCTTAATACAGCTGTTGGGAGGTTCATTATGAGTGTAACTAATGGAAACCTCTTAATGGCTCTCTTGACTGTCTTTTGTAGCGTATGTTTGAGCTTAAATGAGACTTAACTGGCTTATGGTTAGCCTTTCTAATTGTTGGAGCTCATTAGTTACGCAACCATTAATGATTGTGCCATAAATATGATATGATCGTCTTTTCATGTGACGACCCTGTGGATTGTACACTCATCATTTGTATGGACGAGCCTATAGATTGCATGCTCGTCAACTGTATGATGAGCCTGTAATTTAGTACTTGTCATGCGTGTATCATATGCGGATATCCAAAAATTAATTTATCCCAAAAATAAGTCTGAGAGGAAGAAGTGAACAAACAACTCACTAGGGGATGTTTGGACCCCCTCTTTGATTGATGTAGTTGTATGAAGCACCCTGGCAATCCACAAATGGGAGGGGCATGTTGTTCAGATGAACAGAACTGACTATACAAATCCTTTGTTCTTTGTTGCTGTCAATGTGACTTTAAAAGAGGGATTTTTTTTGTCCATGGGCTGAATGTCCTAAGTTTACTTTTGGTTGCTCACTCTTTCCCACACTAGTCAACAACCCTGTTCATTATAGATTTGTTATTAGTTTATGCTCTTTATTTTTGGAGTGCAATTCATGTTTTGAGACTTGCAGACACTCTCTCCCTAGTTGGGCAATCTCCATCTTGCACTTGCATTTTTTCAAAGGAGATGGCAATGCTTCTCCCTTTGTTTCATCTTATTAAGAGCATCCACATTGGTGGAGCCATAAATTTAGCAATTTGATACCATAAAAAAACTACTTTATCTATTTTACCACCTCACTTTACTACTCCCTTTGTTCTTATTATTAAGAGAGAGAGAGAGAGGGAATATAGATTCGTGTGGAATATGGATAGAGAATTAAAATTTTGATGATCTTGCTGTAATATATACATTAGAATCCTACTATTTTGTATTTGGTTAATTTTTAAACTAGAAATGAATATGATTAAAAGAAAATGATAAGTTTGCTACACAATTTTTTTTTTCACGATAATAATACCCTGGATAAGGCCAAAGTAATCATAGATAAATGAAATAGCTGCAATAAAATTAATTTATTAATGATGTTTCTATTATTAGTTTTTATCTTCATTCAAGTGGTGGACTTATTGATTTGAGGCATGATGTAAACCTGGAGATCTTAAGTTCAATTCACCACAATATCGGCCCATTGATTTTTTTTTTTTAATTTTTTTTATGTCTCATAGATAAGGAGTAAAATAGTTTGTCCAAAAGCTAGGATAATGTCCCTTACTTATATCAAAAAAAATTTATTTTTATTTGGTACAATTATAATTGATATATTTGTATGAGACACTGGAACTCAATCCACTGCATGACACCATTTAAAAGGGCAAATTAGTAGATCATAAAAGAGGGAACTCTTTAACATTTGTTTCAAAAAAATTTATTGCAATGCTTAATAGCCGAAATTTTGTGTTTAATGTTAGATTTGCATTCAAATTTCACAAAATAGGCAATTTGAATATGAGATAGTGCGTAAGTCTTCTTTTAGATGTGACTAAATTACTCAAAGGTGCACATAACTTTATTTATTTTTGAAACATAACTTACTACTTAATGTAGCAAAGTGATATGATATGCGTGAGAAATAAGCATATTACGAAACCAAAAGAGATTGATCCTATCACTATAGCTAGGGATATCCGTAAAGTTTATTTCTCCCACAAATAGGCTAGGAGGCAAAAGTGAACAAACAATTCGCTAGGGAATGCCGGAATGTCTCTAGTAAAATTTAATTTAGATGCAACTGTATGAAGTATCTTGATTATGCTAGCAATCTACAAATGGGAAAAACTTATTGTTTGGATTGAGAGAATTGATTGTATAGATTCTCTACAGGCAAAGCAAATTTAACTCTTTTTGCTATCAATGTGGCTTTAGAAGAGGGTGTTTTTGTCCATAAGATGAATGTTCCAAGCCACTTGGTTGCTCAATATTCTTTCCCCCTGCTGATTAATAGCATATTTCATTGCTCTTTACACCTTTTTTTTTTTTTTGGAGTGTGATTCTTGTTTTGAGACTTGTAGATTCTCTAGTTGGGCATATTCTTGTAATCAAGCGGAAAGAATCTCCATCTCCTCTATTCGTGTGTGCTCAGTCTTGCACTTTTTCGAAGGAGATACCGACTCTTCCCTTCCGTTTGTGTTAATAATATTTTCTTATTAGTTGAAGAAAAAAAAAAACGAAGAAAAAGAGGGAGAAATTGTAGATTTGTGTGGAACGTGGACGGGGAATTAAATTTTCAATGATCTTAGGCTATGTTTGGTTTGATGGAAAAGAAGGGAAATGAAGGGAAGATAAGAGAAAAATATTTGTTTGGGTGCCTAGGAGAATAGAAAGGAAAGAGAGAGAATATATTTTACATTTTTATCCTTTTAAATTATAAAAGAATAAGAATGTAAAAGTAATTTCACAAAAACGTCCAAACTTTTGGGTATAAGAGTAATTTTATAACTGAAAAAATGAGGAGCTCCACAAAAACCTTTTCCCTCACATTTTCATATTCATTTTCATCAAACAAAAGAAATACCTTCATTTCTCTTCCCTTCCTTCTCCTTCCATGCAACCAAACATAATCTTCCTATTATTTATACTTGATTACTTTTAAAATAAAAAAAGAATAAGCTTGAAAGAAAATGACAAATTTGTTACACTAATTTTATTCGTGATAAGTAATATTTATGGATAAAGGAAATAGCCAAAGTAAATATAATTTACTAATGATGTTTTGTATTATTATTCATGTGTGTATATGAGAAACCATAATTAAGCTCACTACATCAAGATGGTAATACATGTATTTACCTTCTCACATAGGATTAGGAATGGCAAAATTCCCCCAACCTGTGGGTATCAAACTCAGCTCGCAAAACATTAGGGGCAGGTTTTGGTTTTAATTATCCAACCTGTAGCGGGTTCGAATCAAGTGCAAGTATTAGACATACTTGCCCTGAACCCGAACTTGACCCGTATGTGAATAAAATTACAAAAAAACCTAAATATATATACACCCACGCCAAACCCTAAATTCCCTAATTCCTAAACCTAATCAATTCTTTCTCTCAAATGCCCCTCACTCTCACTCTCACTCCCTCACCATCACCCTCACTCTCACTCTCACTCTCATTAGACTTCCTTTTCAGTGAGACCTTCGTCGTCGTTATTCAAATCTTCGCAATAGGTTGCCTTTGTGACCATCTCATCGGCACCATTTGATTCCTCACCGGCAACTTCATTTTCTCTCAGGTAAGAACTCCTGCCTTCTTTGCTGTCCAAATCCGCCACCCCCTGAGAAGATTCCACGGAGTATTAAACATTGGCTCTTCGATAATCTACATTTCAAAATTTTCGGTGATGGGAGAAAGATCAACGATTGGATTCCACAATTAAGTGGGAGAGCGTGAACGGAGGTGGTGCCACCAAATTTGGTCTAGCATCGGCGCCAGTGAGAGAGATGTATTGGACAGTAGGGAATGATAGATGTCTTTCCTTTTTGCCACTTTCACATACACTAGTTGTAGTTTTATTTTGGATTGCCATGTGTTGTGCTTCTTGTCTAATGGAATTATTGGACGCTTTTTATTTTGGATTGTTGTGTTGTGCTTTCACTCTCGCATAAAATTAATATATATATATATATTTTAAAGATTAGGCCATGGTTTAGGGGAGTGAGCCTAAAGTGGGGTGGGGATCGTGAAGCCTACGAGGGTGTGACATGGCTTTTGGGTTATAAAATAAAAAACTTGTTTATTAAACGGGATAGGTTTGGGCATACACAAACTTGGTTCGAACCTGACCGGTTGTCATTCCTACCTAGGATGGGTCTTTCTCCACTACATCACACAATTTATAAGAGTAAAGTAGAAGTAGATCACATATTCAATTGATGTCATTGTCACTCAAGACACGCTTATTGATTTAATAGTAAATAAAATCTAATTTGAAGAAAATTTTACATAAAGAATATAAAAAACTTGTGATGTGAACATTAAAATTTTAAAATTCACATTTCATATATATATATATATATATAGAGAGAGAGAGAGAGAGAGAGAGAGAGAGAGAGAGAGAGAGAGAGCCACTTCTATCGTTTCTCTCCACACACACACACACACACACACACACACACACGCCAAAAAAAAAAAAAAAAAAAAAAATTGAGCCACTTGATCACCTAACAATAATAACAAAAGAAGGAAACAAACCCCAAATAATCGTTCAACCGGCTCTCCACACAAACCCCCCCCTCCTCCAGCTAACAATATATATATATATATATATATATATACATTCTCTCTCTGGGATCCCAATCAATCCATCAATTATTGATTAAAAAAAAAAACCCTTCCCTTCCCCTTGCCCTTGTATTAACACAAGAAGAAGAAGAAGAATTTATAAACAAACACTCTTCAGACTCACTCTAACTTCTTCACTACTTAGCAGCTGAGACACTAATAAAATGAAATGAAATGAAGGAGGACGACGGACCCCTCTTAGCTTTTTATTATTATTAGTATTATCATATTAGAAACAAAGAAATTAGGCAAAGCATGGCGTCGTCGAAGGTGATGACGAGAAAATCGGATCTACCTACAACACCACGCTCTTCTTCTTCTTCTTCTTCTTCTTCTTCATTATCGTCCCCTACCAAATCGCTCGATCAAACCACCACCACCACAGACTCTTCCCTCCTCCTCGACGCCCAAATCACCCTTATCGAAACCCCTAATCCCATTCCCATTTCTAAAACCGTCGATGAGGTCTGGCGCCAGATCGTCTCCGGCGAGCGCAAGGTCTGCAAGCAGGAACAACACGACGACGAAATGATGACTCTGGAGGACTTTTTAGTCAAGGCCAGGGCGGTACAAGACCAAGACGAAAACGAAGAAGATGTGAAGATGAAGAAGGAGGAGCGCCTTGGTGGTGATTCCATTCTCGCCTTCCCTAATAATAATAATAATAAAAATGGTTCAGCCAGAGTCGGTAAGAGGCCTCGCGTGTTGGAGCCCTTGGATAAGGCTGCACAGCAGAGGCAACGCCGCATGATCAAGAACCGTGAGTCTGCCGCAAGGTCCAGGGAGAGGAAGCAGGTACCATTACCATTATTATTATTAATAATTAGGTTTCCAGTTTTTCATTTCTAAAATTTTCATTTCTTTCATTCATTTGCCTTATGTAATTATTTATTATAATAGGCATACCAAAATGAGTTAGAATCACTAGCTGTTAGACTAGAAGAGGAGAATGGTTTGCTTCTTAAGGACAAGGTACTACTACCGCTGCTTTTTATTTTTTATTTATTTATAGGATTATACAAAATTATTCTCTTGTTGATTTACACTCTTTTGTTGGAGACATAGACTTTCTTGATCATGTTTTTCATGTTGGTATATCCAACAACAAAAAGCCTTGCCTTCCAATTACTTGGGACTTGCTCTCTGCAATATTCAATTCTGTTTGACCTTTCTATTTCTCTAGCAAAATGTAAATGTTTACGTTTTTATTCATTTTCTTTTCAATGCTAGGCTTCTTTATTCAGTGCCTCTGCAATTACTAATCCTAAAAATTAATATCAGTGACTGTGTACAATTTAGTATGGAAGAAGATGGCAACTCATTTTAGATGACTGATTATAGAAATCAAGCCTGCGTACATCTTGCGCCTTTTTCCTTTGTTATATGTGAATAAATTGAGTCTTGCAGGAATTAGGATATGTATCACAGATGTGTATATATTGTGCATTGTTAAACTGAGAAGTATGTTGAATTTATTTAGATCTAATTATTAGTTTGCTGGCTCTGTTTTTCTTTTACTTTTTACTCTTTTTTCTTTTCTTTCTTTTGTGTGTGTGTGTGTACGTGTGTGTGGTGGTGATGGCATGTTTCTCCACTCTACTTTTAAGTTCTAACCATGCTGCAAGTTATATGCTCAACTTCGAACTTGGATTTCGACCTAATGTAGTTTGCAATTAGCATGCTTTTCTTTTAGGGTTTGTATTATTCTCGCACTACATAGATGCCCCTGATGCCAGTAAGCTATTACTGTGGGATAAACATTTTAAGAATAACATCAACATTTTAGCCGAGGATCCATGTGGTTTGAGTGAACTAGGCTTTAGTTACATGGTAATGGATGGCATTATCCCTGGGTTCTATAAAATTGTCATATCCATGCTGGCAAGGTGATATTTCATTTTTCCGTTATGGAATCTGGTGCTGCTTGAGAATTGATTAGCTATGATCAAATCCAAATCAGCTTCGCTACAGCATCAAGTATTTGTAATCTATAACAAGTTTGGTTCTGATTCCATGTTCATTCCCTTTTTCTGATGCCATCAAGTTTATTCCCTTTAATTATTACACTGTGTCATGTAGTTTAGTGGGAATTCCTTAATAATAATAATAATTGTTTCTGCTATTAAATATATTTTCCTTTTCTTTTGCAGGCTGAGAAGACTAAGGAAAGGTTTAAGCAGGTGCTGCTTTTTCTTTTTACGTTGCTATTCTTTTATAAATATAGCACATGTCTGCATTTGATTATTTTGTGCTTTTTTATCAAAAGGAAGTTATTGTAGATTTAGATGGTGATTGATTTGAGGGAAAAAAAAAACATTTGAAACTGAAAACCTCTTGTTTTGTTATTTATATTTACATTTTCCTGTTAAATGTTTATGTTGGAGCTTGGAAATTAGGTGTTGAGAATTACTCTTTTTACTTTGAGAAATTGGATAATATCATTAAAATACTGAAAAAGGAAATAACCTCGTGAATTTTTGCTATTTAAAAAGGAAATAAACTTGGATTTTATGATTTACTAGCCTTGTATAACCCATGCTGTGCGGGTTTTTATTTATTTATTTATTTATTATTTTTAAATTGGCTAGTAATTGGTTAGATTGCTTAAATGGAAAATCTGGTTATACATGTAAGGAAAGGTGTTACCAAAGCATAATTAATTCCATTAATAAGGTCTGCATATATTTTCGTTGAACTGTAAATTTCATGGGTTTTATGACAATATAAATTGCATCTATAAAAAAGTAACTGTATAAATTGTGGCTGACTGTTGAGTTTTAAGAGCATTTTTTAAATTCATGCACTTGCAAATCAGATAGACAAAATCTGTTTGTTACCATCTCTTGTTCATGGAGTCCAAATAGTATTGTTATGTAATTATTGCAGCAACTTTCAATTCTATGCCATGTAGTATCCAATGAATTTTTTTTCCCTTTTCATTCTTGCATTTGTTGATGTGATGTTTCAAAACACGATGCATGCAATGCATTTTCCATTATTATTGCAGAGGAGTTACTGCCAGAACATACTTTGTCTTGTTAATTCTTTTTATTAATTTTTTCTCAAAGTAGAACTTCTCACTTCTTTTATGAATTAGTGTAGAGGTTGTCTCTAATTCTAATAGAACCAGTGATAAATGTTGCATTTTACCATGGGCATTGCATGGTGGTTCCTTTTTTCAAAACATTTTTAAAATAAAATTTCTCCTTTGTGAACTGTTCTTCAAACCTCTTTTTTTTTTTTAAAAAAATGAAAAAGACACAAAGCAAGTATCTGGCATATTTTTTTACTTGTTTCTAAGGAAGTAAAATTCACTGAAAATAGTTTTAAAGGTATGTTTCTTTTGAATTTATAAAATCATACAGATGACTTATTAATGGATTCGTCACTTACATACATGTCCAATTCAGGTAGTCTTCAGTGCAATTTGAAGTGATTTTTGCATATAATTTCTTTTGATAGGTTGTTTATTAGGTTTGGTCCCTTCTGATTCTGCATTATTTTTCCTCATGTTTCTATTTGTTTGCAAAGTTGTTTATGTTGCCGTTTTGGTTGTATTTATGTTAAACTTCATTTCATATTCTGGTGGTAATGACGTTATGTACATATGGTTGCTCAAAAGATTCATTGCATTTAAATTTATTCGTATATAGTTATGATCAAGTATTGCTTCATTTTCGTTTATTTCAGAACATTTTTTAAATAAAACTTCTTTCTTTTTGATTTTTTCTTCAAATGTCTATTTTTATCAAAAAGACTCAAAGCAAACATCTTACAGTTTTTTAATTGTTTCAAAGGAAGTAAATTCGCTGAAAATAGTTTTAAAGGTAAGATATTAGAATTTATATCATACAGATGACTTATTAATGGATTTGCCAATGAAGTATATGTCCAATTCGGGTAATTTGAACCAATTTTGCACATAGTTTGTTATAGAATTTCTTTTGATAGGTTTGTTTATTAGGTCTGGTCTCTTCTGATTTTGCATTTTTTTTCCTCGTGTTTCTATGCATAACAGTTGTTTATATTTCATTTTTGGTTGTATTATGCTAAACTTCGTTTCATATTCTGGTGGTAATGACATTTAGTCCGCGTGGTTGCTCAAAAGATTCATTGTATATAAATTTAATTGCAACTGAAGTTATGATTAAGAATGCTTCATTTTCCTTCTCTTTGGCTTTTAATACCTATTCAATTTTATTTTTATTTAGTGTTTGTAATTACTATTTAACATAACCCTACTATTAAGGTGGCATACTCTTGCATAGTTTGCATACCTCATGACAGTGAGCAATTTTAGAAATGTTAGGACTGTAATTTTCCTAAGAATCTGCTTTGAATATTTAATAGAGATTTGGATACCATAAAATGTTTTATGATGTTGTCTCAACTCTAGTTAGTAGAATGAGTCTATGAGAGGAGTTTCATTCAGGGTAAAAACAATTATCACCCTTCTGGTGTGCCTTAAAATACTAAGATACTTGGCTCCCTTGTACTTAGATTCGTTAACCAATTTGGTTAATTTTCATGGAATTTAGTGATGTTATAAGTGTTAACATCACCTATTAATGTAGAACTTTAAAGAACCACCGCACATCCTTGGTGCGATGGTCACTCCACAATTATAAGTACTTGTGGGGTGTGGGGGCAATGGCTAGGGTTCAAATCTCCAGGAGGAAATTTCACACACGTATACACTTAGATTAAGCTAGAATAAAATTTCTATCTTGTATCAAAAAAGAACTTTAGAGAAAGACAGTTCTAACCTCTTAACTCACACCTTAAAGATTACTCATCTACCTACCATATCACACCTTCTCAAACTCAATTAAAAGATAATATGTAGTGCAGTCATTGAGAAATATTATGACCTTTATATGCTTGAATTTACTAAATAACCAAAAACGTCTAGGTCATTATTGTGAACAGAGTTGTTAATGAGTAATGAGTAAATGGATCAGTCATTTGTGTTGGCTCCATTAGAAATAGCAAAAAGTTTCAGGGGTAGGAGGTGTTGAGAAAGATTCAACTTTGTTTTGTACTAATTAGAAAACTTTGAGCAAACCTCTGGTCTACATGTTTTGTAGCACACAATGAATTTTATAACTTTTGAAGCCTAAAGGTTTTGTCAAAAGTTTTGATTGAGAAAAGTGAGATATTATCAAAGAAAAAAAAAGTTATGAGATTATCAATGTAAAAGAGAAAAAGAATATAGGTTTAATTCTAGGATTCTAAAGGATTAAAAAATCCAAGTCATGAATATAAAATGAATGAGATGAAGTAAAATAGAATGAACAAAGTTTGCCTACAAACTAGTTTGTAGGCCATGGCTAAAGACTCCCATCATATATATTTTTATTGGATATGTGAATTTTGACAAATCCATCATTAGATTGCATTTTCTTATTATAATATTCTTCATGCTTGCAAAATTTCAAGAAGATAAAAAATAGATAAATGATGTGTTATCAATCAAATGTTTGAATTTCAAGTATTTGTAGTCTTAAATTAGGCATAAAATATAAATTTATGGATCGAAGAGTAAATAATATTTGATTTGAATGAAATTTGACATGCATTTTCAAAACATAGAGAACATGCTATCTAATGGTTACATTTTCAAAATATGTAGTCATGTTAATTTTTTAGTGGGAGTTTGTAGCCCTTGCTAGTTTGTAGGCAAGCTTTGTCCAAATAGAATATGCAGTAAGCAATATGGTTATCTACGATGATGCTAGTTGCATTTTAATCCTTTTTGGGGAACACCCCAATAGGTTCCCATAGAACATTTAATCCTGGGAAGGTCATTTTTGTGAAGGGTGTGCTAGGTTAATTTGGGAGGATTGTTATAGTAACTCAATTTAAGGATACTGATCAACTTAATTTTTACTGTACGAGACTTCACCAGTTCATGATTTAAACTTTGAGCATCAGTGTTTGTACAGTTCTGAAACACGTTAGAGAGGATTTGGAAGTGTTCAGACCAGATCAGGAACAATAAGGGTCTAGTAAATAACTTCACAGTTGACATTTTTTTTCCCCTGCAGATCATGGAAAAAGTTATCCCAGTTGTGGAGAATCGAAGACCACCACGGGTCCTCCGAAGAGTTCGCTCCTTGCAGTGGTAGATTTTATATGCTTGAGGTGTGGAATGAAAAAGAAACACCCTTCACTGACATAGGGGTATAAAGTAAAACATTGGAACTGGAAATTAATCATCTTTTAAATTAGATATTCCAACCCGATGGTTTGTCTATAAAAGCAATCGTGGTTTGACTACAGGAAAAAAAGGGATTGCAACCCATCTCTTGAAAGGAAATTCCTTATAGCTGAAGAAAAAGGAACTTATGTTGGAGTTAATGATAGAAATGAAGTTGAATTATATTAGCAAATGTTGCACTGTGAGTTTGTCTCCCTTAAATGCTGATGTATGGGAGCAACAGAGGATTCTGGACTAGTATATAATGTACTTATCTATGTCTTGACAGCTTTGGATGAAAATAGAAATGAGTTTGTTCTACGTTAAGTAGGCGTTCTTTGTGATTGTCTGATGTCTCCTTATAGGTGATCAATTGTATCTTAATCAAGGATGGAATCAGGAATTTTATTTTGGGGTTGCATTAACAATAGGTTTTATAAAATTATGGGTAAACTACATATTTAATCCTTATCATTTACATTATATACCATATTTCAATTTGGTTTCTAACTTTTCAATTATGTTAATTGGTTTCTAACCTTTTTGTGTTGTGTCAATTTAATTTATGTTATTATCTCTTGAATAGAAATTACTGACGTGATAAACAACTAAAAAAAAAAAAAAAGAGTTTATTGCCACATCAATGGAAATTATTATTATTATTATTATTTTTTGTTGTTAACTACGTCAGCAATTTCTATCTAAGAAATAACGGCAAAAACTAAATTTACACGAGATTGAAAGGTTAGAGACTAAATTGATATAATTGAAAAGTTATAGATCAAATTGAAATAAGTGTAAAGGATAAAAACCAAATACGTAATTTATCCTAAAATTATAAAGTTATAATCTAGTGGAAATTTTAGTAGAAAATAAAGGTGGAATAAAGATGTCTGTAATTAGGAGGGTTAAATTGAAACAATGTGAGGTTTGAATTAGGGATGACAATGGGATGGGACGGGTCCGAAGGATGGGGTCTTTGTCCTGTATGGTTTTGTTTTGCTTTATCCTTGATCTGACCCGCATGACAGAAAAAATTTTCTTGCCCCATTTCTACCTCTTGGGGACATGTGAAATCCCGTTTCACCTTGTAAAATTCTACTTATTAATTTATCCACAATTATTATAATTTTTTTATAGTAAAACTTTTTTTTGTTAATAAAAATATACTTGAAATTATAAATAAATTTATCCCATCAAATTAAATTAGTTTTTAGCAAAATTTGAATAATATTTTCAAAGCGTTTAACAAGACAATATCACAACAAAAACAAAAATCTCATAATACAAAATTAATGATTCAATAGTATATAAATTTGTTTCTAATAAACACAAAAGAAAATGTTTAAATTGGTACATTATTTCCAACCTTGCTAGAGAGAGAAAAAAAAAGAAAAAAGAAAAAAAAAAAGAGGCAGAGAGCCATCTTGAGTAGAATAAATTAAGTTGATGACATGTTTGTTTAAATATTAGGGTTTTAGAATATAAAAAATTTACAACTTAACCCTTATTAATGCAGGGCAAGGATGGGGTGGGGTAGGGTGAGTTTAAAAAGTCTAAACTAATTCCCACCCCATTCTGTGGTGCAGGGTTAAAATCTCGTCCTACCACCTTTGGGGGGTAGGAAAAACCTGTGCATGACAGAGCGGGAAGAGTGGGACAAAATTGTTATCTCTAGTCTAAAGTCACGTGCATTTTTTTAAATATCCTTGTAAGTTATAACCTAGAGAGGGTGAGGTGGATAGAAATTTTTATTTTTTATTTTATTTTTTTTTATAATAGAATTAATGTTGGGCTCTTCAATAGTAATAGGTTAAATTATATGGCATAAGCCATGTCTAAATTATATATTTTCTCATCAATATTTGACCTTTGACCTTGGTTTCAAAATAATTCTTCTACTTTAAAATGTTTCAATTTTTTTTTTTTTTATTGTCATGTGATGGTTGAAAAGTGTTGACATAGAAAATGAAATTCATGAAAGCAAAGTCACTTTGATAATCTGGAGAATGTAACATAATATAAATTTTGTTTGTCATGTCAGAATTTTCCATCTATTAAATGCTAAGAGCATCAGCACTGGAGTGGATATATGGCAAATGTAAGCTCATTTTGCCCACTCTAGTGGAATTTGTAAATTCTCAGGATTGCAAAAAAATTTGCAATTGTGCTACAGTGTGATTCTACATTTAGAATCACACTGTAGTTCAATTGTAAAAAAAAAAAAAAAAATTTGTAAATAGTATCAGTTCTCTCTCTCGCCACGGTCTCTCATCTCTCTCTCCATCGTTGAACTCTTTCTCACACCAAGCCTCTCTCTTCTCTCTCATCCCCTCTCTCTCTTGCCATCTCCGCCGATTCACCCACCCATCTCCAAATCCCTTTAATTTCAAGCTTTTTCTCTCTCAGTCGGTCTCTTTTTTTTTGGGTATTTTTTTTTTGGTTTCTAGCGGTGGAGATTGGTGAGTTGTGTGAGTTTCTGCCGAGTGGTGGGTTTGTGACTGATGTAGGTGTGGGCCAAGTGGTGCAGCAGCAACGTGAGTCGGTTGTTGGTTTGTTGTTTTGATTTTGATTTTGAATTTTGATTTGGATCAATCGATGAGTGATTTGGGTTTCTATCGGTGGAGATTGACGAGTTGTGTGGGTTTTTGGTGGTGGTGGGTTGGTGATTGATGTGGACGTGAGTCAGGTGGTGCAACGGTGGCATGGGTCGGTGTTGGGTTTCTGGTTTTGATTTTGATTTGGATATCGGCGAGTGATTGGCTGGATTTTGCTTAGCGGAAGTGGGTGGTGTGACTAAGAAGGTGGACGGTGGTGGTGGTGTGATTGAGAAGGTTGATAGAGGAAGAGAAATAGAAATCAGAAAGAGGATTGAGAAATATTTTTATACTATTATTTTTATATTATTTTAATGTGTAGTATAGTAAAATAAAAGTTCGATGTTGGTGTATTATAAAATGGTATTGTATAATTGATAAAGTGAATTTTTAAGATGGTAAAATTAGATAGAATTGGCATGAACCATGTGGATGCTCTAATAAAGGATATTTTTAAAATGATTTATAAAGTATACGAACTAAATAAACGTCAAAGGTTAAGGACATAATATAGAATTTAACAAAAATAATAAAGCAAGTAGGATATCTCAAGGATCAGATGCCAACTAGGAATGGCAATGGGGCCAAGGGTGGTCAAATCAGATGTGTCCCACCCCCTCTTTAAAAAAAGACCCATGAGGCATGAAGTTCGGGACCAAAAATATACTGTGGAATTTAACAAAAATAATAAAGCGGGTAGGATTAGATGCTAACTAGGGAGCCTAGAATGTTGACATGGCATGGTGATATGGCAGAAGGGAGTGACATGGCACAAGGCAAGACAAACGTCACAAACCTAATCAATGTATTTCACGTCTCATGAGATTAGGTTGAGGTGCAAATTCTCTCTCTCTACTTTCCTCCCTCTCTCTAGAATCCTTCTCTCTATAGGAAATGAAAGCAATAATTTTCTTGCATCATTTATGTTTCAGAGCATAGGATTTGATCTTTGTTCCTTTGAGTTCAGAGAAAATTTTGCTCTATTAGATTCAGCAATTGTAGGGTTTTGTTCTACAGTTTTCAGTAATTTCACTTATCTCTAGCCCTAACCATGAAATTTCAACATTTTTCCTAGTATTTCCACCTTCAAAATATCCTAGTTCCTTCACAAAAATCCCAACCAAAACGATATGCTTCTCACCTTTACATTTCGAAAAGATCAAAAATTTTGATATGTATAATTTGCTCTTTAACTTTCTAACTTCGAGAAACCCCTTATCCTTCACTCATTACTTTTCTCTAACTCACACATTCCCCATACCTAATTGGTCTTACAAACTAGATTTGAGCTCTTTAAGAAATTTGATATGGTCAATTATGTTAAGTTGTGATTTCTCTTGCTTTATGTTGGCTATATTCTGTACCAAATTTCTTTGTAAATTCATGCATAATTTCTATGTATTTTATGGGCTTTTGTTTTAACTAGTCGCAGACACACTTGATGCATGAGAATAGATAATTATTTTGTAATTTTGATATAATGTATAATTAGCTTTTCTAAATTTGTTGAAGATAATTTACTTTCCTAAAAAATTAAACAATTTCTAAACTTTTTATGTTAAGTGGTCCATATTATTCTAAATTATGTTATAGTGCATTATGTTCATAATTTTTTTTTTCTTTACAACTAAACTTTTTAAGTTTTAAATATATTATTCAAAATTTTCATTTTCTTAAAGGAGATTATCATGATAATCAAAACTTATCACAAAATTACACTTGATATTACTCAAATAATTGATAAACACATTCAAATACACAACCAATATTGTTTTTTGATATATATATATATATATATATTTAAATTTTCACTTCCAAAATAACTAAGTACTAAAACAATAGTTTAATAAAAGCTATGAGTGGGAGAGAGAGGACTTGTAATAGGGAACTCAAAAAACAAAACACCAAAAAGTATTAAACCAAAAGAGAGTTATAACAAATGCAATGTTTCTTCCAGTTAAAGTAAAGTTGCAAGAAAGAATGAAAACAAAACAATCTTAATCAAAAATTTAAAAGGTGAAGCATAAAAATGTTATTTCCCATATAATATTTATTGACATAATTTTGTACATAAGATATGTGTTAAGTTTAGACCCTTTACCAGAATATGTTTAACCTAATATTATAGTAAGTTGATTAACAAGTTTTTTATTCAAGATTAGGTTAAACAAAAAAAAACACAAACAGTAAAGCAGCGGAAAATAAAAAACACAAAGATCTGATAACCTAAGAAAACCTAACCGGTAAAAAACTTGAGAAGGAAAAACTTGAGGAGGATTTAACCTAACTATCCTCAAGGTAAAAACAGACCCACTATGAAAAAATTGAAGTTTGTACAATAAAACTTAGATCACTAACATCATATTGCTACCTCGCGTAGAAAACTTACTACCATGACCACATGACAACTTCGAGTCCATGAACTACTTCTTTCCTTGATCTGCAGCAACCATAAGTTCTCCTACTTGTAACTTTGAGACACCTCTCAAAGGTTTTGGATCTTCTTAAAAGTTTTTTATGCAGCAACTAAATTCACCATCAAGTTTTTGATGCAAATCTTGATCTTGATAGTTTTATGTGTGTGTATGAACGTAAGCACCTCTCAAATCTCACAAAAAATTCAACACACAACTCAACAAAAGACTCTAAAAATGTGGCTAGGGTTTTTCTTTTTATACTTAGTGAAACACTTAACCCTACACATCATATGGGCTTAGGTTGGTTTGAAAATACCACATAAAATTCTTGTTCTGCGATTTTCGATCGATCAAGCCTTGCAAAAATTGACCAATAATTTCTTGCAATTACTCAATTCTAAACTTACATTTAACCAAACTTTGAGCAAGCCTAAACCTAGACTCATTATTTTGATCATGGTTTGAAAACATATACAAAGTGAAGTTCTAATACATTTAGTTTCTAAAGTCTTAGAACCTAACATTCTATTAGAAATTTGAATTTTTTTTTTTAATATCCAAACTTTCTCTCTTTAATATCAAAAGCATAGAAAATGTATATAAAAAATGGATAAGCCTAAGAAAAAAATGAAACAACTACTTTCAAGGCCTAAAATACCTAAAATATAGAAGATGTATCTCAAAATTTTATAATTAAAAAAAAAAACACAAAAATGTGAAAATTTTCCCAAACCAAACCCCTGCAAAACTATGATTCAAAACCTAATATACATACATATCCAAAATTTTCACCCTTATATCAAATAGAAAAAAAATATATACAAACACTTTTAGGACACAAACCCAAAGCCCAACAAAATTGTGATTCAAAAGATTAAAAATAAATAAATAAATAAAATCTCATAAAAATCTAATTTTTCTCTCCTTAATATTCAAAACACAAAAATCACATCTCAAAATTTTATAACAAAGAAAAAAGTGAAAGAAATAAATTATCTACACATTTGGCGAACTTCAGCTTGACAATAACTTGCTACCTCGGATAGGCCATAGCTAACTGGAAAAAAAAAAAAAAACAAAAAAAAAACAAAAAAAGAGATAAGGAATTGGTTAGGTACCAAATAAACTAAAATATCACAAATCCTGAAATGCAAGGTGATTCCCTACTTCTGTTTCCTAAGAAAACCTTTTTTTTTGGCAGTTCCTATAGTGCAACAATTTCTGAAGTGTCAATGCTCATCATGTTTGTCATAAAAGGAATTCAATTTGATCGATAGTGATAAAATTTAAAGAGAAATCAACCTTGGTATTAAATATCCAAGTGTATAACACTTATTGGACATGTCATAGATTACCGATTGAACTTTTTGCCTTCTCTTAAATTTATTTTCTTAGAGACACATTCTCCTTCAAGAAATAGTAGGGGAGAGAAAACTCTGATTTCAAATCATATACCCAATGAAATGGTACAAGCTATAGATTGTGATGCCTAATGACCCTCCACAAATATTTGATGCTAATCAATATTCTAATCCTTATTAATCACACTTAGACCAGGGTTATGTAGTACAAATAAACCACAGCTTAGAATTGCTCATAGCTTAAGATTACGTACTGTAGAACTATGTTTTGTTTGACAGAACATTTTTTTTTTTTTTTTTGTGGTTATTTGACTTATTAGTTATTTCTAATTAGTATGTTACTAACTAACTGTCACGTAAGCCAAATCTAAGTTTAATATTATAATTTTCCTCTACCATTCAAAGATGCTACACAATATATATATATATAAGCCTAACTTGTAGAATTTGTCCAATCCCCTAACATCTTAATTGTTCAAAGATTATGAGCAAGCCAAATGCGTCTGTCTTGAATGGTTTTGTACATGATTTTATATGCTGTTATGTTGATTTTGTTCTTAAGTTTTAGACATATTCTATAGCGGATGATTTGGGTCAATATATAACCGATTGTAGGTTTGGGTGTGGACGAAATAGGTGGATTTAATACTATGGATTAGGGTAATAAGTGAAGGATAAGGTTTAATTGGAGTTATAGGCTTAGGTTGCTGCATTTGCTATATGAAAATTGCTGCAGAAGTCCCAAGTTAATGAAATCACATATGTTTGGAGATATTAAGTGTATGTTTGGATTGCACTGAAAATAGGGGATGTGCGCGTCTACGTTTTTTTGTGTGGGTTTTGTGCACTGTTCATGGGACCCACAAGTATAGAATTCAATAAATTTTACTTTAAAACTAGGTCTCACGGTACTATCCACATATTTAAAAATTATTTTGCTACAGTATTTTCAGTTTTCATTTTTCAATTTTCAGTAATAAGTAGATTAGGTATGGTGAGGGAACGTAGTGGGGACTGGGTATGGAGCGGGTGTTGATGGGCTTCTTGAGTTGGAAGAAGAACCATATTAATTTATGACTTATCATTAGATATCAATCATGGTGTATCAGCGATTGCTGCTATATTAGTAAATTCTAGCATTGGGATTAAATAGGTAGCTGGTATATTGATAGAGTTTAGGCTACTTCAGTTATGTTGCAGGGGTGAGGGATGAACCGTATTAATTTATAAAATCATTATATATCAAAAGGAATGTGATAAGCTATAGTTGTTGAGTTGAATTTTCTCAAGGTTGTGTAAAGGATTAATATAACCTTGAATATAAATCTCGGCACAGTTTCTAATTGGGCTTGAAAAACATTGAATGATAACTATTTAGAGAACTTTAAAGAATGCCAAGGCTATCAATGAATGCTATGGACAGTGCTAACGTTGACCAAAAGGAAGCCATCAATGATGATAGAATCAATTCCCTTATTGAACTATAGTAAATGTGTCTTAGGAGAAAGGAAGAGTGAGAATGAGAGGAGGAATATGAAACTTTTGAACATGTGATTGGTGGACAAGAGAAGCAGTGTTAGAAGCAATGCCAATGGGAGGTTTACATGAATTTGATATTTCTCAAATCACAACTTTCTACCTTAGCAAAGTGTAAAATAGATTGTATCTCTGTGTATCACATGAGTTAGTGACTAGTCTATATATATAATAATAAGTGAAACTAAGAGAAACTCAAATTATATTTCAATTTAAAGTTTTAATTTTGCGTCATGTGTCCTAAATTCTTTATTCTTAAAGAGTTTTATTTCTTAATTTTAGAATCAAATGTGAAACCACATCATAAATATTCATTCAAGTGAGTTATTAAATACAAAAATCAAAGAGTCTAGAATAAATGAATCATAAATAAAGAAGTGTTTCACAATAATAATAATAATAAAAAACATAGATAATTTACATTTTATACTTAATAATATCCTTACAAATTTTTTTAAAAGAGTTAACAAAATATAAAAGTGACTATCAATAGTATTTAAATTATATATATAGGAATTATAATATGCATTTTATTGTATATCTTTAAATGTATCTATATATATGCATGTGGTTACAAGTTAATTACTTATAAACTCAAGATTCATCTAATTAACATCTTAAGTGGAAGTCAATACATGCCTGCACAGTACATACTCAAAACAATTCAATCCAATTTAGAATGTCACATGTTTGATAACTCGATTATTGTCAATTGACATCAATTACTAATCTTGTATAAAAACTTAGTCAACCTCGACCTGTAAACACCCCTAAGCCAACTTTGATTTGAAAGGAATGAAATGAAACCCTAAATCAATCACCTATCGTAAGTTATTCAAAGTTTTGACCTCCAAGATTTTTATCAACCAAAAAATATCTTAAAATATTTACCCAAAAGTTGTATAGAAAAATCACTATTTGGTAAAACGAGAAAATAAATAAATGGTTAATTTCCATCATCTCTAGACAACTTTTTGGGTCCTCACTCCTCAGCAGCCTCTACTAGGCAAGCGACTCGTTACCCGTTAATTGGTAATCATATAAAATTACTTGTATAATAAAATATGATTGACAATCACCAATTTACATACTATTTGATACCGTCTCCTAGAACAAAATAATGGAAAACATGTTACAACTTTTCAGTTCAACATTATGTGTTTTTACATAATTATCGATTATCCGTAGTGTGAGTTGTCAATTTTTTTTTTGTTGGGCAAAATTTTTGATTAAAGGTTAATTAATTTTTTGGGGTAAGCAATTGACATATCTAATATAATTTATGGATTGTGTTAACGGGCACCGTAAGATGTCCGTTAACAACAATCTCTTACAACTTTTTGCTATATTTATTCTACTTTTTCAACTTTTTGATAATTTTTTAGCAATTTATATCTTTTTTGATATTTTTTTAATAATCTTTTATTATCTTTATTTAATAAGATCCAATTTGAGAAATGTTAAAAAGCACCATATTTATTACATAATTAACGAGTATCCGCTGGCCACACCATGGCACATTTCTCATTTGTTTACAAATGTTTTGCTTTATGAAGGATTTCTTTTAGAGATCTTATTCTCTTCTGCATCGAAGTATGAGCATCATTTCATTTCATTACATAAAGTAAAAAGGAGTAAGCTATTCAGAAAAGGAAAACAAAATTAAAGATAATAAATTTGGATTCCCCATCTACCTAGAGAAAATTATTTAATCCAAAAATAGAGTGCAGTGCAGGCTAATAATCAGAGAGGTAATCATTTTTGAATAATAATCCCCATCATCAGCCATCAGACGATCCATTGCTTCATGTCTTTTTCTTAAAATCTTGAATCAATATATATATATATATATATATATATATATATATATATTTTTTTTTTTTTTTTCAACAAACAAAATCATTCGACCTTTTACTGTTAAAAATCATAAAACCACACAATCCCCAATATCTCGACCTGTCACCCATTCAAAGTTCAAATTCTCCCCAAGAAAAGCCAAACAGTTCTGCCATTTTAACAGTCTCTCTCTCTCTTCACATTTTTTCAAAACTCTCTTTTACTTTCTCAATGACCCAGAGAGGCCAAAGGGACAGAGATAAAGCAACAAAAGTAGTCCAAAACCCCTCAAGTTTACTTTAATCTAATCCATCTTTATCCTTTCCCCTCAAAGAAACAAAAACACACATTACAGCTCATGAAGGTCCCCTCAATGCTCATCATCTTCTTCCTCTCTCTTTTTGCTTTAATTTTGCAGCTCTCTCACTCCACCACCATACTAGTAGATGGAGTTTCAGAATGGAAGAATCCAGCTGTTCATATAGGAGACTCCATCAGTAAGTATTACATGGCTCACAAAAAGAGGTTTTTATATACCATTGTTTGTTTGGGCTAGCAACTAACACGTATAAGTTGTTCTCTGCTTTGTCTTTTGTACCTCAGTTTTTAAACACAATTACTACAACCTCTACATTTTCCAGAACCAAAGAGCCTTCAATCTCTGCAATTTCACTCAAGCCACACTTCTCAGCAAACTTAATTCAACCTCTTACACGGTATGTCTCTCTCTCTCTCTCTCTCTCTCTCTCTCTCTTAACTACATACGTACTTCATCTAGGTACTCTTAAAAATGGCTTTGTTTTCTCTCTGATCATGTTTTATTTTTAAAGTGGCACCCATCACGCCCGGGATTCTTCTACTTCACCTTCAACAATGGCACTTTGAAAACATGCGAAGCCTCTGAGAAGTATGCAGTAAAGGTGACTCAAAGTTCCACTAATCTGGGTCCATCTCCAGCTCCAGCTCCCTCTTCCGGCGGAGTTGTAGCATCTTCTCCAGCATTCCCGTGGCCATTCCATCCTCGGCAAGCCGATTCGCCGAGTCCGGCACCCAGTGTTAGTTCTTCGTCCATAGAGCCTGATAAAGGTGGGGGTATACCATTTATTAACAGTAATCCTGCGGTGCCTTTACCTACTGGTGAAGTCGACTCTGCTACTATATTTCCTTTACCAACCTCCGCCCATGGAGGACGACAGGTATATATGCATTATGCAACTCTCTCTCTCTCTCTCTCTCTCTCTCTCCTATGGACAACCATTTTTACATGTCCCTGTTAACAAATTATAAAATTGAGTGTTTATTTTGTATTTTTGAAAGTAAAAGTGAGTGTTTCCAAATTTGTTTAAACTAAGACTTAGTTAGGGTTACATTTTTTAGGTTATTTTTTTAAGATTCTGCTATGTGAATTTTTTTTAGATGAAAGTATATTTTTCAGTTAAGTAGTCACATAACTGAATCTTAATAGAAGAACCTAACGAATAACACCTAAAATATTGTACCTAAATTTTTCCATTTAATTTATATATATGTATGTAAATACCTAACACAATAAAAAGTATCTAGAAGCTTGAGGTCTCAAATTTTGTATACTACATATTTATTTATATTTATAGGATTTTCTATAGTTTTAAAAACTGGACCGGTCAAAGAATTGGAAAGAGAAATGGTTCTTGGTTATCTAGTCTGATTGGGATCGAATTGAAAGTCCAACTGGTGACATTATAAATACTTTAATTAATAAATTTAAAATTAAATAAATGTATAATATTAATAACTTATCATATTTGATATATATATATATATATATATATATATAATATTTAAAAGAGTTTTCAACTATTCATGCCTTATACTAAATAAGTATAAACAATAAATAAACATTACAAAAATGATAATTATTTTATAACAATTATCCCCCTATAATCTTTTACAATATAATTGAAAATTATAGATTTAATTGGACTCCCCTCAAATAAAATTTAATATGATTTTATAAGTTTTTTTTATAAATACTTTTATACTGTAAAATAAATGGTACACAATTAGATACTAGTTGCCTATAAAGTTACAATTTAAAATGTAAATATTATTTTATATTTCTTTTGAAAAAAATAGTATCCCAGTAATGCTAGAAGCACAAATTTTGCCATAATTTGTTTATATGACAAGTTATGAGTAGTAGAATTGTGAACCCACTACTTTTACTATACCATTTATGACTTACCATATAAACAAATTGTGTAAAAAATTATAACCCTAGCATTTTCCTAATATTCCACCCTCCACCACTAATATAAATTCAAAAGTAATAATATTATATATATATATATATATATATGTAAAAAAGAAAAGAAAAGAAAAGTAAAGCCACCTGTGTCACTCACTATTTCCTACTTCCCACCACTCACCTTAGTCACCTACCCTCTTAAAATAATACAACATTAATTATCCACCACTCATCTACCTCTCAAAAAAATACAACATTAATGACACAAAAACTACGTCTAGTAAGTCCTCCACTACCAATGTTTTATTTTATTTTGCTTCTCACAAAAACAATTCAATTTAAAGATCCAACTTCTCTCTTTGCATTTTGAAGAGTAGAGGAGCCAGAGAGGACTATGTCCTGAGAAATGGTAGAAAATGCAATTTTTGATGAATTGGAGCATGTTTGAAACATGTGTTTAAACTCATATTTTTAGTTCTTAAACAATATTATACGTATTTTCACACATTTTTTCACCTACATGTATTTTTAAAAAAATTAAAAATTATTGTTTAAACACATGTACCAAACGGGGCCTTGATCCCTCTCTCTCTCTCTCTCTCCTTGCCTAAATGGTAGTTGTGGTGGTGCTCCTACCATTTCAAATCTAAGAAAAATTCATTGTTTCAACCCCTCTTCAAATATCTGCAAAACCAGTTAAATCGGACCAGTTTTCAGATTTCATGGTTAAACCAGCGGTTAACGGTTTTTCTTGGTTTTTTTGTTACTTTTTGGTTTTTGTGAATAACTGGACCGGATTGATGTCCAATTTCCAGTTGAATTGGCCAGTCCGGTCCATTTTTAAAATTATGGGGTTTTCAAAATATCTTATGGGCTGAAAATGGAAAAGCTTGGCCAAATACAAAGGACACCACTGATTTAATTTTTTTTTTTTTAAAGTGATAGGGGAATGTATAACCCATAACTTTATATTGGGAATACGTGTATATATAGAAATATGTACATCTGCATATTATTATTATTATTATTATGTACAGTGGGAAAAAAATAAAGGGGTTTTTTTTGGGAGTTTACTTTTGATGGCGTACCCTGATTGGGTGTTCTTATTTCCGGTGGGAATGCAGGTGATGGTGGGGTTATTTGCGGTGGAAATGGCTCTATTATGTGTGGCTTTGCTGATGCTGTAAAAAGAGGAAGAGAGAATTGGTTGCATTTTGTGTAGTGTAAAATATATGAGTAGGGTAATGTTGAACTGGACCATATACTCAGGTCTGATCTAAAGTAGCTTTAAGGGTTATGATTATAATACCATGTATTCTTGAGTTGTGATGCCTTGGAATCATTGGCACTTTTGGTCTTCAAGTTTTGCCATGCAATCAAGTACTACTTTTCCTTTTTAGCGCTGTCTCCACTCCCCACCCTTTTTCTCCTTTCAACAATAAATAAACAAAAATAAAAATGTAGTAGCAAGACCAATGAGTGTAGAGCAGGTGATATATATATATATATATATATATATATATATATATATATGGCCTTGTAGCCGAATTGGCATCTCCCTATGTACAAAGTGCTTAGGAGTCTAGAGGGGAAATGGTTTAAACTGCGGGGTTAGCCTGCCACCACCAACACATAGGTACAAGGAATAAAACCACCACCATACACAAGCACAGCCCAACACCACCACCCATAGGTACAACCCGCCACCACCAACAACAATCTACCAGCCGCCACCAACTCCCAAAAATCAACTCAAAAATCCCCAAAATCAACACAAACTCTCAAAAAAAAAAAAATGAAGAGATGAATCAACTCCATTTATACAAAATTATACTGAACAATTTGCCAAAAATGAAAGAAAACGTGTATGGAATTATCAGAGAGAGAAAAGCCTAGAGACTTGCCGATTCCATGAATTGGAACCACCACAGACAGATTTCTCAGACTTGAACTCACCAACTCAGTTTCGAATTGGAGTCGGATTTGGACCCAAATAGTTCAAAAAAAGAAGAAGAAAAAGATAACCAATAAACAAACACTAAATAGAAAGAAGAAAAACACACTACCATACAAAGAACCGTTTCACGAATCGGGTTCCGATCAACAAACAAAGAAAAAAAAGAAAAAGAAAAAGGGAGAGGTTTGAAACTACAAAACTCCAACTAGGTTTCTGTTCAAAGAGAAAGTGTGAAACAAGAAGATGCTGGAGAAGAAAGAAGAAGAAAAAGGGAAGAGGGAGTGACAGAAGATAAGGAACAGGTGGAGAAAGAAAGAAGAAAAATGCAAGAGAGAGAAGAAAGAAAAGTCATAAAAGAAGAGAGAGAAAATGAATAAATTTTTTTTTAGCATATCTGTCTGTACCGTTTCAAAGATGGAAGGTATTGTTCATGTGTGTCAAATTTTATAGCATTTAGAACATCTCATGAGAGGGGTTTTTTGGTATTTGGTGTGCCAAATGCCAAATATTTGGCATTTGTTACACCTAATGGGAATGCTCTTACAAAAAGCTCACTCTCTATCAAGGAAGCATAGCTGATCCACCACAGGCATGGTGGGTTAACAAACAACACAAAAGCTTCTTCACTAGCCTTGCCTAATCTAGCTAAAGCATCCGCACACTGATTAACTTTTTTTATAAGTGTGTTCAATTTAAAGGTTAGGGAATGACTTCAACAAATCTTTGCAATCAGTGAGTAAAGGCTCTAATTAGTAATTGGCATTGGAGTTTTCCAATAAATGTATAACAACTAAAGCATTTAGTTCTACACACAAATTTGAAACATTTTCATTCCTAGCTAAAACAAGCCCATCCATGAGAGCCCATAGTTCAGCCATCACACTACTCAAATTTCCACAATTCAAGCACTTCCTTTAGATGTTTGGAACTTTGATTGTGTATATAAAAATGATAGGTTATAATATAACTTTAAAAAATGTTATATCATTCATTTTCCTTTTTTTTTTTTTTTGTGTATGAATTTTGACATCCTATTGATTAATAACTATCTTATCTATAAAATATTCAAATTTTGTATTTTAAAATTACATATAAAAGATGAGTTTATGAATTCAATAGTAAATAATGTCTTATTGACATGAAATTTGACGTGTTTGTTAATATTGAGAACTTGTGATCTAGCGGTGGAAATTTTCAAAATATTAAACCAATAAAAATTATTTAGTGGTATAAATATGCTTAAAGTTGCATCAAATTTAACTTGATCTTAACATTAATATTAATGAACCTAAATTGATCAATTTTTTTTTAAAATATATAAATTGTGTTTGTGAGACACCACACCGAAAGAGCGCCACTTATTTTTTTATACAAAAAAAATAAGAAAAAATAAAATACAAATTTACATGATTGAAATGCCTCATTGTTATTGATTGGATAAAAAAAGATACAAGTTTGATAAATTGAAGATTACATGGCTTTTGGTCCTAGTTACAAACTACCAAAAATGCATGGCTTTTTGTCCTAGTTACAATTTACCCAAAAATAAAAACAAAGATAAAGCCTAGGTCTACCTATCCAAAGAAACGAAATTCGGAGGCTAGGTTACGGAATAGGAAGGTGTTGGACACTCATTTCGCCCAGACAGAGTCTGGTCTTCTAGACTCTTGTGACCAATGTACCAATTTATGCATGACATGAATGATATGTTGAACATGTGAAATAAAATTTAATCACAAAAATTCATTTATGAATGTATCCTCTTTTTCATTTAAAAATTCAGATCTGTTTTAATGATAAAAAAAAAATCATTTTGACTTAAAATAAATCAAATATGTTTTTGTAGGTGTAAGAAAAAAGAATGGTTTTTGAAGAGAAAATTCAAATTTATTTTTATTTAATAAAACAAAGTCTTTTGGTTGGTTAAAAAAATTCAAATATGTTTTTAAGAGATAAAAAAAATGGTTTTGAGTTTTGTAAAGGATCATATTTACTTTGTGAAAAAAAAATGTTTTTTTATAACAGAAAAATCAGATCTGTTTTTCATTTGAAAAAGATTTTTTTTATGGAGAGGATCTCATTCATAAAATAATTTCATGCTACATGGATCAAACAAAACAAACAACAAAAACAACAATACATGATCTCTTTCTTTATTTCAAAAACTTGCATGCATTAAAAAATCAGATTTGTATCTAAAGAAGATACAAAATCCATTTTTGTTTTAAGAAAAATTTAGATCTACATCTAAGGAAGATGCAGATCCGTTTTATTTAGAAGAAAAATTCAGATCTACATCTAAGGAAAATGCAGATCCGTTTTTGTTTTAAGAAGAATTTAGATCTACATCTAAGAAAGATGTAGATCCGTTTTATTTTGAAGAAAAATTCAGATCTACATCTAAGAAAGATGTAGATCTTTTTTATTTTAAAGAAAAAGAGTTAAGTACATGCAGATCTTTAAAACTAAGAAACAAATTATGGTAACAATAAAAGAATCAAGAGCATGTTTTCACAATCTAAATTAACAAGTCAGAATATGAATATTTGAAACAATAAAACATGCATCATCATGATAAGAGAAACATAAAAACAAAAGAGTTAGAAAACAACCTCTTGCATGAGCCTTCTTCTACTTGAAAGGATGTTTTATGGTTCAAAGAAACTTATTCAGTTATCTTTGAAACCTAAAAACCCTAATTCTTGTAGCAAATCTCAAAGAGAATCAGCAAATATCAGCAATTTGAGAGTCTCAAAATGTATGCCTATCAGAGCGTAAAAAAAATATGCTGAATTATGAGACCTAGCCTCTATTTATAGGGATTGCTTAAAAAATAAGCAACGACGCTTAAAATGCAAATCGGAATGCATCCTTCAATGAAAAGGTCAAAAAGGATGTGCCTTATTGTCACCCGAAGGCCGTTGGGCCAAAGCCCAAAAGATGGGAACTCAGCACTTTTAAAGTGCCATTCGGCACTCCAAAACTGCCGAATGGGCTCTTGGACACCGAACACTCTTTTGTGTTCAAGTGCCGTTTGGACTCCTCTTCTAGGGTTTTTTTACCGGTCTTTGCACTTAGACGTATTTTCATCCTTCGTCCATGATTTTTTGTTTCTTTTCTAGATAATGCAGGTCTTTTAAGAACAATTATCTTGTAGATAAATATTCTAAAATAAATCTTGATAAAGTTCAGATTATCCACAATTTTATTGTTATCCAATCATCCTTTTTATTCTGATGCAATCCTACTTTAAACACTAATTATCAACCAATCACAAAATTATTTAATTAATTTTAATTATTTGACCAATCAAAATTAATATAAATTAATCATGTGTGGTCGACTCTACCTAGACACAATGCATATGGACCATGCAAACTTAATCGTGTGATATCTTTCGATCCGATGGTTTGATTTAGAAACCGGACATATCGTTGCAACCGTTAGAATCTTAAGATCATTATTATGATATGCAATGAATAGACTGATGCATGCAATGCAAGACCAAATTGATGTATGTGATGCAAGAACAAATTGATGGATGCAAGAACAAATTGATGCATGCAATGCAAGAATGATTTTTTTGGGTACATGGATGGTTACTCCAGTCATCTTCCTTGATTAAATCATGGGTGCAAAATCGAATGTCTACAGTATTCAAACATGTACATCAATGATTCACACAAAAAGACTTCGTTGTGATGAATTTCAATTGATTGTACTATTGTCCAAAATAATCACCCAAAAAAGATTAAAAAAATGAAGAGATTATCCTTGTCACACTCTTAGTCAAGGAGATGTAGTTGTATATAGGATGTCTATACTATATAGTTCACTTGGTGGGACTAAAGGTGTCATCCTAGATGAGTTGGCAGAGGGTATTAGTGTGTGGTTGGCCGATCAGTCAATGATTCTCTAATAGTTAAGTCAGTACTATACAAAATCTCCAAGAACTCTAAAAGTACAAGAGCAAGGGAAATTCACTCATCATTCCTTGGAATAGAGGAGGTTTGGGGGTTTATATAGGGCCCATGATTTTAACCACTTTTCTTATAGGAAGCATGATAGGAGTAGTGGAGTTAAGGGCACTGAGATTCTTGGAGTTCACTTTCCATATTCGAAGGATATGGATTGGTGGGAGGATCTTCTAGCATAGTGTGCAAGAGTTTCTATATCTACGTGGAGTGGAAGGCACACACTTGCATTGGTAGATGACTAGGGTGCCGTTGTTGGTTAGTGTGGGGGCCTTTTTGTACAGTTGGGTCTTAACCCCTTTTGCTGTGCTATGGCCCGTTAGTCTGAGGTTAGAGAGTCAAGACTAGCCTTGCTAGGACTGTGCTTTAGGCCAACTTGTGCACAAGTTAAGCTCACCCAATGTAGACGCATCTTGACATGAGCGTTAGGGGCTAAACGCAAGGTGTGGCTGCAGTAGAAGTAACTGTTACAAGTGTTACAACTGGAATACACTACAGGAGGATAACTATGATAATAAGGTGTATTAAATAAAGCTAACATCTCAAAGAAAGTTAACCGGGTTGTGGCAGAATACTATAGCAAGTAGGAATAATACTACAGTAGAAAAAGATAAATAACTTAGTAATCTCTAGCCAATCAATGGGTAAATCATTTAAAAAATATAACCAACGAAACAACTCATCTATTG
This sequence comes from Castanea sativa, assembly GCF_040712315.1. Classification (NCBI taxonomy): domain Eukaryota; kingdom Viridiplantae; phylum Streptophyta; class Magnoliopsida; order Fagales; family Fagaceae; genus Castanea; species Castanea sativa. The sequence continues at coordinate 37,134,089 of NC_134013.1, forward strand.
GATTATGGGCTAAGTTTTTCAGCGGAAACGAACCCAAGAAGGGAACCAATCTCCAACGCAGATAACCTCAACAAAAGGCTCCTACCATAGAAGTTACTTGCTATGGACAAAGGGCCTAAGTGGTTTGAGCTTCGATTTGTAATCTTCAAAGAGTGGGTCTATTGAGAGGAAGAGAAAAGGTGGTCGATTGATACATGTCTCTACTTCTACCACTTTTCTTTCTCTCTGGATTTCTTTTCTCACTTAGTCTTTCTACCTTTTCTTTCTCTATCCGTGTTTTCTCTTCTCTATTCTTTTCTGCTTCTTGCTTTCTTGCCTCCCCTTTTACTATTCATGGCTACCCCCTTTTATATCATCTACCATCATGGAATTTACCTCTTTTGCCCCTCAGCCCCTTTTGGCTTTTTGTAGGCATCTCTCCAGGACTGCCCACTAAACTATTGACTATCCAGCCATTACCTCTGCCTAGAGTGTGTTGATTGCACAACTATTCATTTCCAAACAAAATTACTTGTCTTATTTCTTACCTCTCTCTATTTTTGTTTCACCTTAATGGATAAAGATTAAGCTACCTCACCACCTACCTTTATGGCATGCATCAAGTGGTCTCAGCCCATATTTACCTCTTTTGGTTGAAATGTCATCCCAGCAAGATATTCCCCCAAAGAAGCTTGGACGGAAACCCCTAAATAGATCCCGTTTTGTCCCCACCGCCAAACCACACCCTCTGAATTCCTTGACCCATGACCCATCTCCCATATATTGGCTGGGTACAAGTAGGTGGTATCCTAGTCCTTTGTGTACGCTCCACTCTATCTGTGTTTGTTTCTCTCTGACCTTCACACCATTTTTATTGCTCTTACATTGTCTGGTTCTGCTATGCATATTGGGTTGTGTTTATCATTTGTGGTGTGAAGGATGTGTGGGCTTTTAGGCTTATGTTTTCTTCCTTTTATCCCTTTTTGGGCTAGGTATTGTCCAGGCGAGAGCCTTTGTCTCCATAGCCTGCTGGGCCCACGTCCTTATCTCTTTTCTTCATGAAGATGGGCCTTTAGCCATTAATCTTGCCTAGGGATGACAGTTTTTTCCCACCCCGCTTGACCCGCCCCTCCCTGCTTTGCCCCGTGCGGGTTTTCCCCGCCCCGCAAAGGTGATGGGGCGAGGATGGGGCGAGACTTTAGACCCGCACCATGGGGCAGGGCAGGGATAGGTTTACACTTTTTAGACCCACCCCGCGCCACCCCGCGTTAATAAGGATTAAGTTGTAATTTTTTCATACTCTAAAATCCTACTATTTAAACAAAAATATCATCACCTTATTTTATTCTACCTAACGTGGTTCTACCTCTCTTTTCTCTCAAGCAAAGTTGGAAATAAGGTACCAATTTTAACTCTTTTTTTTTGTTTGTCTTTTCATTCATGATTCATATGTCTTTCTCAACTTACTTTTCATCATTAACATAATATGATATTTTTGTGTTATACTATAAGATTTTTGTTGTGACATTGTCTTGTTAAATATTTAGATAATATTATTTAGTTTTTGCTAAATATTAGTTTGATTTGATAGGATAAATTTATTTATAATTTCAAGTATATTTTTAATATTGAAACATGTCATTTTATTTGAAAAAATGGTAATAGTTATAGGGAAAATTAACAAGAAATAAAGTTTTACGGTATAGGGTAGGGCTTCGCGGGTCTTCGCGTGGCCTTAAGGGGAGGGGATGAGGTAAGAAAATTTTCCCATCATGCAGGGCGGGGTGGAGTGGGGCAAGAAAAATCTATACGGGGTGGGGGCGAAGATCCCATCCTTCGGCCCTGCCCTGCCCCATTACCATCCCTAATCTTGCCCACTGCTTCACTATGTTTGCCACCGCATTGTCTTGCCTTTACTTCTCATTACCTCGGTGTGCTTGCTGGCTAGTGTTCTTGCCATATCAGCCCATTGACCCACTAATTCTCCTCTGGGCTTTCTTGGCCCATTTACTATATTCTTTACCTCTTATCATTTTTGTAGACTTATTGGTTATTATTCCTACCATGTTAGCCCATTTAGTTTATCACTTTATTCCTTGGGCTTCCCAAACCCATTTACTTCTTCTTTACTTTTTTTAACTCCCATGAGTTTATTGCTTTATTCCTTGGTCTTCCTCGGCCCATTTACCACATCTTTACCTCTTATTACTCTTATGGGCCATGTTAACCCAAATAAGTTCACCACTTTATTCCTTGAGTTTCCTCAGTCCGTTTACTTCTTTTTTACCTCTTGTTATTCCTATGGGCTTACCATTTCATTCCTTGAACTTCCTCGGCCCGTTTACTTCTTCTTTACCTCTTGTTACTTTCATGAGCCTGCTGGCTATCAATCCTGCCACGTTAGCCCACTAGGCTTGTTTCCTCATTCTTTACTGTTTGCCTATTTTCTTCTTTTCTCCCTTATTGTTGGGTTTCTTCTACTGTTGGGCCATTTGTCAAAAATAGACATCAATAGTTAGTTGGGGTGTCGTTAGACGATTAGGATACCGTCAAACAACTAACCTGAGTTAGCATCTTTTTTGCATTGTAGAAATATTCCTCGTCAAAAACCTTGAAAAATTATTCAACCACAAAGTCTCCCTAGAATTTTGGACCTAATAATGGGAATTAGAAAAAATTACCCCATGTGCTATAATTTTGAAATAGGTCTGGTAAGGGAAATTAATTTGTACTTTCGGAGTACCATAAATGCGTACTCCTTTCTCTCACATGAATGGTGGGTCACACTAATTAAATTCATGGTGAGACTCACCATTCATGTGAGAGGGGGAAATACACATTTATGGTACTCCGAGAGTATCTAATAATTTTTCGGTTTGGCAGCATTATTAATATTCTTAGAAATATTTTTGGAAAATCAATATGAGGAAACTAAAAAAGTTTCTGTGCGTTGAAATAATGGAGTGAGAGAACAGATTAAAAGAAAAAAGTATTAGCAAATAATTAACACAATTACCAATTATTTTCATCACATGAACAACCCTTCACAAAATGTTAGAATGGTATGCAGCTTTTGGGATGGGTCTATAGGATGATCACATGTACTCCGATTTAATGCAAAAATGTATTTTTTTTTTCTACCAACCATTATTGCAAGCTGCAACACCCTGATCACAAAGGAAAATTCTTTTTCAAAGTTAAGAAGAGAAGCATGTTAATTCTTTTTTGAGAAGGAGAAACATGTTAATTCAATGAAAGATTCTTAGTGGTTATATGTTTGCCTTAAGTTTCTAAATCTTTGCCAAAAATGTTTTGGAAGTAGAATCTTTTCAACACATGAATAACTAAAAAAGGTATTCTAAAAAAAAAAAGGGGGGCAAAAACAGTTCACCAACTGATTTATTCCAATTAAATGAAAGGACTAAGAAACTCATTTTAGGCTATAAATTACAAAAAAATTTCAAGTCTATAACCAACAAAACTAATATTGCTTTCAATATTTTTGACACAAACTTCTCTTGTATTTTCTTTATGAGTGTGCTTTCAATAATAGATATAATAGCAATTATTAGGATTGAGAAGTTACAATCTAGTTAGAAAATGTGAAAAGTGACGTTATTATGATTGATAAGTTACAATCAGGTTATAGAGAATGTGTAAAGTTATGGAGCAATATTGAATATATTAATATTGTAAAAACATATATGAAAAACTTAAAAACATTTGTCATGTGGTTGATGATGTAACTCAACAGGAGTGTAACAATATTAACTTTTTTTTTTTTTGGTGGTTACTCCACAAGTATAAATACTTGTAGGGTGTGGGAGGTAGGGACCGGGGTTTAAATCTTCAAGAAAGAGTTTCACACACATATACACTTTGATTAGGTTAGAGTAGAAATTTTATCTTGTATCACAAAAAAAAAAAAAAAAACAGAAATGTCAGCTAGTACAACAGGAAATAAAAGTGGTCAAACATCCTCTATCCACACTACAAAGTCTAAAACACAAATAGCATGTCGAGCTAACATATGATCAAACTTATTACATTCTCTCCTTACATGAGAGTACAATTCTTCAAGACAAGTAGCACTAAATCTGATTTCATCTAAAACGAAGCCCACCGCGGACAAGAACTTGGTATCATCTAGCAAAGCCTTCACTAACACCTATTAGTTGGTCTCAATGATTGCATGATGGAAACCCAGGACTACTGCGAACTATAGGGCTGCTGAAGCAGCCATTGCCTCGATAAGCTTGAGGAACTTGTTTGAATAGTGAACCCAATACCAAGCCCCTGCTGTCTCGGATCACCACACCGATCCCTGTTTTGTTTTCCTTTGAAAAATTGGCACCATCACAATTTATTTTAACCATTCCTTGCACTGGAGGTAGCCATCGATTCCGTGTCGAGGAAGAAACATTCTGAGTAGACGAAGGAGATGGGTTAACTACCTTGAACTCGTGAAGTCGTTCTTTTGCCAATGGAGTGATTAAGTGAGGGCTGAAGCTGGGTTTATGTAATCTTACTTGATTTTGCTGTGTCCAGATAGACCATGTCGTGACCGAGAAAATCTCCAAATGTTTCTGGTTTTTGATTAGCCATGAAAGCAGCTCCTTGAAGTTGATGAAGCTGGTTGTACGACGACAATTCCATGAAGTAAGGTCCTCCAAAACCACATCCAATTCACTACACGACCACAGGGCATGGAGAGTTGATTCATTTACACACTTGCAGCGGTCACAGAGTGGGTCTTCGATGACAATTCGACGCACCAAGTTTTCTTTGGTAGGCAACAAGTTACAGTAAGCCATCCATATTAGATTTTTATAATTTTTTTTAGCACTTGCACCAAATCCCTCACCATAGCTCCCTTTCCTGCCTTAACTGTTCACCATCCTTTTCATCTGCATCCTCAGATTTCAAGAACCTGTATCCCGACTTGCTTATATACGACCCGGTTTGAGTGAAAGGCCAAAACAAGCTGTCCTCCACCTCCTGTTGTGGCAAAGGAATGGATTTAATCAACTCTGCCTCCTTGGGAATGAAGATCCCATCTATTACAGCACGATTCCAGTGATGTGTCGCCTCATCTATAAGGATTTCTACCTCTGTACCTGCCATAGATTCAATGATGGGAGATACTACCTGTGTTGGAGTTTTCCTTGGCAGCCATGCACTTTGCCATATGCTCACTGATTTCCCATTCCCAACCCTCCATCTACACCGTCTAAGCAACACATCCCTCCGATGTAAAATACTACTCCAAGCGTAGGACCCTGTGGATGATTTTTTTGCTTCCATTATAGAGCAATTTGGGAAGTAACGGGCTTTAAAGACTTTATAAAACAAGGAGTCTGAATTATGCAAGAGCCTCCAAGCATGTTTTGCCAACAAGGAATCATTGAACATTGCTAAGTCCCTAAACCCCATGCCCCCCTCCATTTTTGATTTTGTCATTTCATCCCATTTCAGCCAATGGACTTTTCTTCTATCTCCTCTTTGGGCCTACCAAATTTTTTTCACCATTGATTCAATCTCATGGTAAATGCCCAATGGAATTTTAAAGCACTCCATTGCTATGTTGGAATTGCCTATATGACTGCCTTGATCAAAACTTCCCGACCGGCTTGAGATAAAAGCTTACCCCCCCATTCTTGTAATTTCCTCCTAACTTTTTCCTTGACAAAATTGAAACTTTCTTTTTTCTTTCTTCCAACCAATGAAGACAGCCCAAGATATTTGTCATATTGTACACTTTTTTGTAACCCCAAAGCCTCCTTTATCTCATGCTTTGTACACTCAGGAGTGGACTTGTTAAAGAAAATAGTTGTTTTGTCTTTGTTCACCTTTTGGCCTGACCCCGCCTCTTAGCCCTCCAAAATCTCAATAATTTTCTAGCATTTCTCATTAGTAGCCTTGCAAAATAGGAGGTTTTCATTTACAAACAGTAAATGGGTTAGTTGAAGACCACTCCAGCAAATAGAGAGTTCCTTAATATCCCCCACTCTTGCAACTTCTTGTATGAGACCATGTAAACCTTCTGTACATAGCAAGAAGAGAAAGGGAGACAGTAGGTCCCCTTGTCAGATGCCTCTAGTAGGTTGGATGAGTCCTTGAGGTTCCCCATTGACTAGGATAAAGTATGTAACTATTTTGATGCACATCATAATTAAGTCGATCCACTTCTCACTGAATCCCATTTTTCTCATAATGTTCTCTAGGTACACCCATTCCACATGGTCATAGGCTTTACTCATGTCAAGCTTTACAATCATGTAGCCTATATTTCTTATACTCATATTTTTCATATAGTGAAGTGACTTAAAAGCAACAAGGATATTGTCTGTAATCATCCTATTTTTTACAAAAGCTAATTGATGTTCAGTTATGATACATGGTAAAATTTTCTTAAGTCTATTGGCAAACACTTTAGAGAAAATTTTATACAACACATTACATAAACTGATAGGCTAATACTCTCTAACAAGTTCAAGGTTTTTCGTTTAGACGATGAGAGTGATAAAAGTGTGATTTAGCGGATGTGTGATAGTATCTAAATTGAGCCAAGATAACACTGAATTTGTAACATTAGTGTCTACCACTCCCCAACAATACTGATAAAACAATAGGGGCATGCCATCAGGACTCGAAGCTTTGAGAGGTGCCATTTTCTTCAAGGCTTTTTTTACTACGGTCGCTTGAAAGTCAGCAGTAAGGATTGAATTCATCTCTTTGGTAATCACCGAAGGGATGTTATCTAAGTGTGCCCATTGAGGATCCGGCCTTGAGGTTTAGAAAAGTTCCTTGTAGTAGTTTACCAAAACCGATGATATCTCCTCTAGTTCAACTTTCCAAGTATTGGACTCATCCATAATTCCCCAGATTCCATTTTTCCTATGTCTCTAAGTAGCTCAACAATGGAAAAACTTAGTGTTATTGTCACCATTTTTTAACCAAAGAATACGAGATCTTTGGTTCCACAATCTTGCTTCCCTATCCAACAGGATATTGATCTCATCTTTTAGAACTCGAACCCGACCATTTTTTCCACTTACTAGAGCAGCAGTTTCAGCATCTCTTAGGAGTGCTTTTTCTTTCTTTCTTTCTTTTTTTTCCCTTCAATTCTTTCCTTACATTGCCAAAAATATTGTGGTTCCACCAAGTGAGGTTTCTTCCACAATTTCCACCCTCTTTAGTATATCACTGTCACTATACCCATGGGAATAAGAAGACCAAGATGCTTTAACCGTTTCAACACAACGTTCATCTCATAGCCACATCTCCTCAAACCTAAAAATTCTTTTTTGGGGAGGTGGCTCTAATCCCGACAGATTAATCAATAGTGGGCAATGGTCTGAGGAAGTATTTTAGAGATGATGAACAATAGTACCTGGAAATTTCATAAACCAAGAGTCATTAGCCATACCTCAGTCAAGTTTTTCCTAAATTGAATGTCCGCCCTCAATTGTTTGCTCCAAGTGAATTAGTTACCCACAAACCTAAAAAGTTGCATCTGCCTATGATGTTGGATAGCTCCACCTAATTTCTCATCTTGCCGAGTAAACTCATTGAAATCTCCAACAAATAATTATGGTAATTTTGGGTGGTTGTTTAAACTTCTAAGACTATCCCACGCATCAAATCTCTTTGATGTTTCTGATTCCCCATAAAAACTAGTGAATCTCCACTTGTTATCAGAACCTTTGTCAATCCAAGTGTCAATGTAGTAGTGTGAAGAATCAGCCACCTCTAGTTTCACAGTTGCTTTCCAAAAAATTGCTAGGCCACCTCCTCGGCCCTCCTTAGGTACAACCCATTTGTGTTCAAAGTTGATACTTTGTTGCATTGTGTCCAGCCTTGCTTTGTCTGCCAGTGCTTTGGCTATAAACACGACAGAATGATCTTTTACCTAGGTTATATCTCCAAGCTCCTTCCCTGTACATAAGTACCTAAGCCCACAACAGTTCCAAACTAGGCAATTCATTGTGATTGGCGGGACTGAATATAAGCCTCCACCAATTTCAAAATTTCTTCCTCCTCACTCTTTGAAAACTGATGACATTTGTTTGGTAACTCAGAGTAGTTTTTGGTGTGCATGGGTGATCTTTTCCCAAGGTTCAAAGTAGTTTGAACCAAAGGGGCTAAAGCGGTTAGGCTTGGTCTATCAATCGTGGTCCGTTTCGGCTTAAGTGGAAGAAATGAAACCCTAAGAAGGTCATGTGTGGCACGTGGTGTTTTGCTGTCACGTGGTGGGATTAAATTTGGAATTGAATCTGAAGATAATGGTGTTTATGGGTTCCTTTTTTGGTTAGGATTTGCTGAATGGTTGGCATGTGCTGTGTGGTTGTTATGTATTGGAGTGAAAGTAGGAATTGAAACTGAGATTTATGGTGTTTGGGTGTTTCCTTTTTGGATAGGGAGAGCTAAATGGGTGTCAACGATTGTGATTGAATGCGTGGTTGAATGTGGGATGAAGTCCTTATTCAAGGGTTTTGGGAGTTACCTTTTTGGATAGGGAAATTATGAGGATCAACCTTATTCAAAGCCATATATATCTCCTTAAGTTTTGATTCAAAGCTTCGTGTGGGCAAGGGTAAGGCACAACTGTCAAGTATTTGGTTTTCACCCGTTTCAGTTTAGAGAGTGTCGATAGGTGGCCCAATTAAAACATGTGTTACCTCATCATTCGAACCATTACCTCCCTGCATTTGAGTAGCTCAAACATCACAGTTGTACTGAGGTATCGTGCCCACTCCCAATGAAGGGTCACTTATTGGGACTTGTCGTGATTTTCGCTTCCCCGTTTCAACCATAGGATTAGTTGCTAAGGTCGAAGATAAGTTCTGCCTGCTCTTGTAGAACCCTAGGATTGAAATAACCTGCTTCTAGGAAGAAGAAAACGATGAAGCTCTGAGATTTGGGCCGAAATGTCTCTGCTCTTGCGTGAGTGTGCCTTCACTGTTTAGCCAAACTTTGCAATCCTTGTCGTCATGATTGAAGTAGCCACACCAATAACATATGTTTGGCAAACGTTCATACTTGAAGTTGACCCACACTTCCTTATCTCTCCCTACTGAGACTAAACGACTGTGACATAATGGAACAATTACGTCCATTGAAACTTTGATGCGAACGAAATTTCCTCCCTCATTTTCATGTGTATTAGCAGTAGGTATCATTGTGCCAGGACATCACAAATTTTTTTAACTGCCTTCACATTCATAAACTTTATTGGAAGACCATGAACTTGCACCCAAAAAGTAGACCTGGTAAAATGGAGCTCCTCAACATAATTATTCTTATTGTACCTTTCCATGACCATCAGGTGTTTGTTGAAACTCCATGGCTCACTTTGTATCACTTTCTCAACCTCTTCTTTATTATCAAACATAAACAATATTGTATGGTTACCCAAATTGCGAATCTTAACACCGTTCCTTAAGCACCACAATGGTGTAAAAGTTTTTGCTGTTGCATCAACATTTAGCGCCCTTTTTGTCAAAAACTTAGTGGCCAAAAAGAACTCTTGGGAGCTCAATTCATCATCAAGACAATAACCTGGTCCTTCCCTATCTGAAAGGGTAAGACGATTCCAATTGGTAGTCAAATCATCCATGATAGTAGACAAAAGAAACAAAGAAAAAAGATAATTTAGGACAACAAAACACAATTGTTTCCCACAAATCCTACGAATAAAGGAACCCAACAAGCTTTGAACTAATGTTGTTATTTCAAAAAAGACTAAAACACCTTCGTGAAGAAGTGACCCCCCAATTCTACTGTCTATGAGAGAACTAAAGAGTGAGCTTTCTTAGAGACAGAGAAACCTTTTCAAGAGATTTTTTTAATGAATTTGGGGTTTTTTTCTCTTAGTTAACACTTTGTTGTCTAACTCATCTTTCAATATTAACTGTTACGTTTCAATTTTTATATGTTACATAGATATAGATTGGGGATCTTATGCCTGTTTTTATTTGGATATCAAACTTTGTGCTCATATATGTTTGGTATCTAAGGATTTTTTTCCCATATGATGTGCATGTTTATTGAGTGTTTTAGGAAAGACGTGTAAAAATTATCAAGTCCCATTGTCCTTGTAGGGGGTCTGTGAGTGGTACTCTTGTCAAAGTAAGCCCGAAGAGCGAATGGCCCTAACCTGCCATCAAACTAGGCCCAATCCAGCCAAGATGCCGGATATATCTGACAAACAAGTATACTCGAGGGGTGCCCCACGCTCGAGGAGGTACTGTAAAGGGTGTCCGTTGGAGACGAGGGGGAAGCTACCCAAACTAAGAGCTAGATAACCAAAGAGAGCCGCAATGACAGATGCAAGTGAGAGGGGAAGGAAGCTTCCCTATAAAGGAATCATCACCTCCATATTAAATGCACTATAATACCTTGCTTGCCGCATTAATAATAGAATGACATCTGAACAGTGCTCATACAACCTGTATCTCACTCAGCCACCACCTTGAAGGCAACGATGGGACAAATATCCAAAGGAAGATCAACGACCATACAAATGGAAGGCCAAAAAAGCAAAGTGACTATAACAGGGGGAAGATCCTAAATGAACAAGGATCGGGAGGTGAAAAACAAATCTATAATACGAAAATTGTAAAAGTCTGTGTAAAAGTGGCCCTCGGTTTGCCCGAGGAGATTTAAATAAGAGTTCTTGTATTCTACAATTGATCAGCCTTACTGTTGGATTCTACAATTGGTTCGACTTTTCTTATATTCTCCAAACTGTCTAGGTTTGATGCCCAAGTGTTGGCCTACAAACTCATCTCTATAAATAAATTGTATTGTGCCTAAATTCTAGCCTTTAAAGAATTTTAGCTCATACAGTCCTCATTCATTGTGTGGCTTCTCAGGTCAATAGGTCATTGTTAGGTTTTGTAGTTCCATTCTATGTATTCTTGGGTTGTTTGGGTTTTTATATTTATTGGGTTTTCTCATGGATTACTATAGGAGATTATTAATTCATCTACATATTAACAAAGGGGTCTAAAAGAACTTTTTCAGTTGGTCTAAGAGCTTATGTACATTTAATTAGGAAGTAGATTCCTTGTGTGGTCTGTGACCTTTGCTATTATGGAAAGAGGACGGTCCTTAAGTGTCATCAATCTTTGATGGAAAACTATGCCTACTAGAAGGTTCAGATGAGAGCATTTTATGAGTGCCAATGGCTTTTTGGCCTCACACAGTCACGCGGCATGTATCACTCTAGTTTGGGAACTATCCTAAATATGGACTTGAGAATACGCAACTAACTCAAGGTTAGGGCAAAGAAGAAGTCACCATCTAATTGTAGGAAACCACTTTGAACCCTATAGGCAAAGGTTTACTTGTTCAAAGTTAGGGTACGTTCTTAGAAAGGTATTAGCCACCTAAGACTCTCCAATTGTAGTTGGCCTTCACTTGTATTACTAGATTATACCTAAATGGACGTTACTAAAAAGTAGACTCCTACAACATGCATTTGTGTCCTAACCCTAACATCTAAACTAAAATGTGAATCAAACAAAAAAGTGAACCAATTATTTTTCAAATCTTGAATTAAATAAGTATTTAAACAAGAAGGATCGAAAATGTAGATATATATTCTTCAACAACAAAAATAAATTTTCGTTAAAAAAAAAAAAAACAATAATAAAACTTTAGTCCTAAAACTTTGAAGTCGATTATTTATCCTTAGCATACTGATAAATTTTGACTATGGATTCTGAACATATATTAATTGAAGCCAGGCACTTGTAAAGTCCCACTGATTATGTTTCCTCATTTATTTTTTCGGAGTTTGGAACCAATATATAGATAGTATTAATCAGTGAAGGATGGAATTAAGAAAACATTAATAAAAGCCATGAAAATAGAACGTCTTTTCATAAAGCTGTTAGCTGTGATTCAATCTCTCTTCATTTGAACTTTATTGGGGGATGGGGCGTGACTCGTTTGCGATCCTCCTGGATTTGGTATCGAAGAAAGCCGTTAGCTTCCCGCCCAAGGAAAGATATGCTTTGAAAAGCAATAGACTCTAGCCGTTAATAAAACCGCCCTCCCTGCCACCAATATCATATTAGGAAGCAATGAATATGTGCTTTACTTACTATATGCTCACACCTAATATTGTTTCTCTATTAAAATTCCTCTATTCACTCACCAACTTCCTACATCTCTTATTACTCAATTATCTGAAAATTATAGGTCCTCTATTCAGGAAAAAAAAAAAATCAGCTATGGAGCTAGAATTGGGACTCAAAATCACCCAAACCAGGGGTGATCTCACTTCCACAACTGATTTTCGGATTGCAAAAGACAGAGCAGGTCCTGTTTTCTTGTCTAGGGAAAATGACACCATGTTCATTCTCACTGCCCATCTCAAAGGTCAATTTCTCTCTCTCCCTCTCTCTCTCAACTTCACTAATACTTTTTTTTTTTTAATATGGGTTTTAGATGTTACAGTAGAATGTTTGTATAAATGCAGGTTTTAAGAGAGAAAAAATTGATATAAAGATAAATGAAGACGGGACACGGATTGTGGTAAGTGGGGAGAAGCCGGTGCAGGAGATGGTGATGATAGGCTGGGTAGTATACAAGAAAAGGGTGGAAATCAGGGGGTTCAGAAAGGTTTTCAAAATTCCTGAAGGGGTGGTTTTAGACCAGATCAAGGCAAAGTTTAATGAAGAAGAATCATCCTTGACAATTGTCATGCCTAAATTGAAAAAAGGAACCCATGGGGTTGGAATTGAGGAAGTACAGGAAGAGGAGGTTGAGAGAGATGGTAAAGGAAAATTAGAAATGGAGCAAGTTGTAGCTAATGAGGTTTTTCAAAAAGACTGTGTTGGAGAGAAAATTCAGGAGGAACCCAAAGAGCCAAAAATTCCAAGAATCGAAGAAACTGGCGGGGTTGTGAAGGAGACAGATAGAAGGCTCACAGAAAAGACTGAAATTGTAGAAGAGATTATAAAAAATGACACTACTGCAGAGAAATCTCTTGAGGAACCTAGAGATCCCAGGATGAAAAGTGAGGAAGAACCTCATCAAACTGCAGAAGAGAAGCCTGATAAAGGGGGACTTGAAGAAGCAAAACCTGTTCCCACCGAATTTCCTAAAATAGCTAATGGGGATTTGAACGAAAAGGTTGGGCAGGAGAAACCAGGTACAGTGCAGACTATAGCTTATAAAAGAGAGAAAGAAACTCGACAGGTGGCAGAGACATCAAAAGAAGCAGAAGAGATTAAGCAGGTCACAGAGACATCAAAAGAAGCAGAAGAGATTAAGCAGGTCACAGAGACATCAGAGAAAGCAAAAGAGATTACGTATCAAATAGAATTGGAAGAAGCTGCTCCCGAAAAGGTAGAAGAATACACAGCGGGTGAATTTGGTCAGGCAAAACATAAAATATCTCAAGAAAAGCAAAAGCAGAAACCTGATCAAGAACCCCAACGAGCAGAAACTCTACAACATGACAAAGATGAAGTCAAGAAAAGAGAAGAAACTCATGGCGTAGGAAATGAAATTCAAGAAGCAAGTAACAAAAGTTGTCAAGAGAAAGAAGGTGAATCTTTCAACGAAGAGAAACCGAAAGAGCTTGGTGAGAAAGCGACTCAGAAAAAGCAGCCCACTCCAGAAAGGTCTAAGCTCTGTACTCCTCTTCTTACAGCAGGATCAGCTGTTCTTGTCACTCTCATAGTTCTTGTTGTTCATAGGCTTAGAGCTAAGAAAAGATAAGTAATGAGTGCATAAGCTGTTTTTATTCCTTTGTTATTAATGCTATAAATTATTATTGAAGTTCATGCGGCGGACATTAAGGACAACTTGTTCATGGTTTGCTAGACATAGCATGATCAATCATAAGGTTAATACACATCAAAATGAACTCTAGATGTAGTGGGTACAATTTCAAAGCTCAAACAACAAATCCAATCTTGTGTATTTTTTTGTTAATTTGGTTTACTCTGTAAAGTTTTTTAAACCCCTTAAAACACAATTGGATTAACCTAGTTAACAAGCTAAGTTATTACTTAGTCCAAATTCCAGATCTAGGTTAACACAATCATATAATCATATCAATGTAAAGTGTGGAATATAAAAACATAAAGATATGATGACCCGGGAAAACCAAACCGATAAAAAACCTGGAGAGGATTTAACCTAGTAAACATGAATCCACTATGAAAGAATCGAAATTTGTACAATAGCGACTTAGACCACTAACATCCTATTGCTATCCACCAGTAGAAAACATACTGATACGACTATGTGCAAGCTTCGAGACTACGGACTCCTTCTTTTTTGAATTCTCAAGCAAGTACAAGCACTCCCGCTTGTGTATCTTTAAGCTCTTATGACAACAACTGAATAATCATCAAACTCTTGAAAAAATCTCATTCTTGAAAAAATCTCCTTCTTGATAATCCTAAGCTTGTGTGAAGGAAAGCACCTCTCAGATCTCACAAGTGATTCACATAAACAGCAATATGAGCAACAAAGACTCTAGAGAGCTTTTGGGTACAAACCCTAGATATAAAAAAAATGCACACTCTTCTCTCTCTTAGAAGCCTTTAAAAACGTGCTTAGCGTTTCCTTTATATATTGGGAGAAGTAGATCTGAAATCGTAATTCTTAATAGGCTTAGGCTGAGTTGGAAAAATCTGTAGAAAAACAATCTGCACGACTTTTGATCGGTCGAGTCTAATTCTCGATCGATCGAGCCAGGCAGAATTGCACAATAAATTCTGCAGCAACTCGATTCCAACTTTACAAATAAGGCGCAGCAACTCGATTCCAACTTTACAAATAAGGCACATACTTTGAGTAGTCTAAACAAGACTAAAAATGTTTTGATCATGGTTTGACAACATTACAAATTAGAGTTCTAATACATTTAAACCTAAAGGTCTTAGAACCTAACAAACTCCCCCTTTGGCAATCCGTGACAAAACACAAACGTAAAAAAATGCTCAAAGTTTACATATAAATAGCCCATTACAAAAACATAGTCCAACATAACAAATTCAACCTAACTACTATCCATCAATTGCAAGTGTAGATAGCAGCACGACTGAATCAACCTGTATATTCCTGAAACACTCAACAAACGCATAAACGCATGTGTGAAAAATACAAGTAAACCAATATGAAACACAATATAAAAACAAAAGTAAATAACTCTCCCCCTAAGTTAGATACATCAAAAAGTTTTTGTATTCTCCCCTTTTCAAAAACAAATTCAACTCCCCCTAAACAAAACAAACAAATAGGATTCCCAAAGGCATTTCATGTATTTCTCCCCTTTTTGTCATGTATTGACAAATACAACTCAAACAAAGAGTAAACAGACAACATACGCAACAAAGGATAAGAGGAAATAGAGAATTAAGGAAACACATAACAATTCAACTCTATAGAAAATAGAGATAGCTCTCCCAATGAAGAGCAACAACTCCCCCTATGAACAACAAAGGTTTTAAAAATAGATTTCTCCCCCTATAAAAATAGGAAAAACAAAACAAGTTTTGGAAAAAACAGTTTTTGGGGATAGTTTAAATAGGAGGTGGGGAGAAATTAAAAACACACAAACCAAACTAAAAAAAATGAGGATTCACTTGAAGAAAAATATTCTCTCTTTCAATATATGCAAACTTGACACTATGTGACCCATAAACAGTTGCATGAGTAGAGAAAATATTTGCACATTGAATATCCATCATATCTCTTAAGAAAAATATTTTTTATAGGCCACACATAAAAATAGCATATACTAGAATGTACAAATGACTCAAAAATTAACCAATCAATTTTTAAATCAAGTTGAGTACCCAATTTAGCAAAGTGTATGCATGTTATATGTGAAAATAATGAGAGATATGACTGCAAAACTGCAAGATAGATACAAAAATCAATGCAATACACGTGTGTAACACCCGTCTCACTTAAGTTTAATTTAATTGCTTTTAGAGTGGAGTTGATGAATTATTTAATTTATTTTGGAGGTGATATTATTTTATATTAGGATATTCTTCACACAAAAAAAAAGGGTAACGTGAATAGTTATTTTGTGTGGATTATTTATATTTAACTTTTAGTCTCTTTATTGTTTAAGGAAAATGATAAGAGGTTAAACCTATTTGGAATAGGAGTTTAAGAGTTATTGGAATTCTTTAGAGTCCTAGCCAACCTAAACAACCTTAATATATGAGTTTTAAATTTCAGCCCTAACGGAAACAGTTTTAACGTGTAAAGCTGAAAAGTAAGTTAGGGCTTCTTGCGTGAAAGGCAGAGAGAGAAACAGAAGGAAAAAAAAAAAAATCAGTGGTTAGCGTATATACAATTAAGAGTAGAGAATTAGGGTTTCTCAAAATTGAAAGGATAGAGGACCGTGGCACTACTAGGGGCAGCCAGCAGATTTGTTGTTTTGAGGTAAACATCTATCTATGCAAGCCTTCTTGATATCGTTGGACACATATTGATTAAGGAACCTTCATCTCTAGGCTGATTAGAAATATTAGAATTATGATAACAATTGATAGAAGTTTTCATGGAAGTGTATTTTAGACATGCATTATTTTATTGGATGTTGAATCAGATCTTCATATATGCACGTGGAGTAGCATCACATCCTATCTAGTTTAAGCACTTGTTGATTGTCCTAGGGTAGTATATTAGTCTTGCATGAAATTTTACATGCGGACTCATGACTTAAGCTTTTTAGGGGATTTATTATTTGGGATTTACGCAGCTTATTACTTGTGGTGCTGATTTATTGAACCTGGAATCTATAGCATGGTTTCAAGTTCCTAAATATTTGTCAATTCATGCAATAGAATACTAAGTCCTACAGTTAGAGATTTTATGGATGCTATATATTTATTTTGGGTTAATATGATCTACAAGCATGTGATTATTTGGAAGCCAACTTGTATTGGGAGAATTAAATAACATAGAGATCTATATTCGGCTCAATAGAATTGTTTACTAGGTATAGATTTCGGAGTATTTGATAAAGCAATTGAGTACTAAATTAGCTATGGTTTCAGAATAAGTAGTGAGATACGAATTTTAAGAGTGAAATTTATATTTTTATTTCTGCCCTAGTGTATCCATTCTTATTGAGTCATCTTGTCCTTATTTAGGTTCTAGTTGATATTGATTCAGACAGTTAAGGTGAAGCTCGGTTTAACAACTAGAGGTAAGTGGACTTCTATACATGACGTCTCTCAAGATGTGTGTGTGTGTGTGTATATATATATATATATATATATATACTTTTGGTAAAAATATATTTATAAATATAAATATAAATAAATATATATATATATATATATAATTGCAAAAGTGAAGTTTCCAAAAACTTATACCATTGTCAATGTTTTATTTGAATTTTATTATTTCTTGTATATTGTTTTGAAACTGTATAATTTAAGAATGATTGAAAATTATATTTTTGAGAGAGTATTTGTTATATGATATGTGATTAGTATTGACAATATTGTAATAAAGTAAGAATGTTTTTAAATAGTCAGTTAGATAGTCTGCAACCTTTGCCAACACAGGGTTGAGTGTTGGTCTTCGGCCGATATAGTGTTATTGTGGTGTGGTGTGGTGTTATTGTTTGCTCTTTGGAGCCAGTGTTGCCTCTTTGGAGCCAGTGTTGCCTCTTTGAGGTTAGTGTTATTGTTCCCCATGGGAATCACCCACCGAGTGTTTAGTAAACATGGCAAAACGAGTCAGAATTTTCTGACCCGACCTGACCTGACCCGAAAAATTTCTGACCCGAACCCGATTTTTTTTGACTTGAAGCAAAAATGGGTTGACCCGTGACCTGACCCGATTTTTTGTGGGTCAACCCGACTCGACCCTTAAAAACCGTGACCCGACCCGTTAAAAAAAAATTTTGCTAAAAAAATATTCAAACTACGTCTTGATACAAAGTACATAGAGCACAAAGCATCAGAACCAAACCAATACAATAGTCAATCAAGCATTAAAGCTTCACGAATCACAACCAATATTTAACCAAAAAAAAGAAATCACAACTAATAAAGCATTAAAGCTTTAGCTCTCCACTGCCTCCACACCATAGACATGAAAAATTGACAAGAGAGAACTAGACAACTAGTCTCTAGACAAGACAACACAAGTTACAGTGTTACACAACACAACCATTAAAAAAATGAAAAAATCTAATGAGCTTGACTAGCTTAGCTAGCTGTAGTCCAAACTTCCAAAGCTAATTACGGAATTACCAAAGGCACAATGCAATCACAGGCTCACAAACAACCACATCCAAAGGGCCAAAGCGTCAGTTCCTCACTTCCTTTCCTCTACTCGTCTCTTGCACAGTTGCACTGCTGCGCCTCTGGCCCTCTGCCTTTCATTTCACACTTCCACACATTTTTAGTTTCAAGCTTGTGCCTCTCTACCTCTACACTAACGTTGGGAAAAAAATTCTCACTTCATATCGATCACGTATTTTACCTGAGAATGTGGAAGCTATGTTGTGTACTAAAAGTTGACTATATGGATTTGAAGGTAATTTAATTTATTTATAGTTATAATTATACAATTTTAATTCTTTATTGATTTGCTTTCATAGTACCTTAAGCTGTATTAAAATATTGTATTGTAGATGAAGATGCTGACGAAATTGGCCAACTTGAGCTACAATTTGCAAGGATGAATATTTGCAGTGCTGAATCTGCTACCAACGTTGAGTAGATTGAGATTGAGGTGTAATTCTTATAAAATATTTACTTATTCTTCTTTATTTAATATGTTATGTTTATTTTAAAATTTTTTTTTAAATTTATCTTTCTAAATAATCTAACTTACTATTATTTTAAATGCAACAAGAACATATGCACTTAAGAAGGCCGATAACTTGATATGGTCCATGACATGTAGTCTTTTTTTTTTCCTTTTGTGGGAATGATATTATTAGTAATGTAAACTTAAAATATACTTTTTACAAGTTTACAAGTTTGCTATCATGTGTGTGAATGTAGAAGCAAACTTTGGCTTGCTATCATGTGTGTGAATGAATTGTACAGCTAAATCAAAATGAATGAATGGAGGAGCTAGAGACTAAATGCACGAATTGTGCTTTTGATGTGCTCACATCAGCACTGTAGTGTCTTTTGGCTTCAGTGAGGAGTAAGGGAAATCTCAATTCTTTAATATTATTGTACAATGCATGTGCATGTTATACTTGTTGGTAAATTACTAAATTGGATGTATACATCAGCTGGACATACTCCATTATAGTTTGTCATTCTTTACTTGCCACCTTCATTTTCTCTTCCTACTTTAAATAGATTGAAGATTATACCAAGATTAGCTTCTAGAAAGCTGGAACAAGAGTTGCACCAAATTTGGGTATGAAGCGTTTAGTGGTAATTGGTAGCAGTATCACTAGTGAGAATCTAATCACAATTGAAGAACTCATAACCGATTGACAAATTGCATCTATTTCTCAAAAAAAAAACTCGTTTGAAAAATACTGGTCAACCCGACCTGACCCACAACCCGATTGACCCGCGACCCGTTTAAAAATGACCCATTTTGACCCGCGACCCGATTGACCCGCAAACCCGATTGATTCGACCCGAACCCAACCCAACCTGCCCGTTTTGCCATGTCTAGTGTTTTGCAACTTATGTCTTTGTCTGGCTAATGTTTAATGTTTTCCATATCGAACTACTGTTTTATTGTTATTGACCTTTATAAGTGAAAATTTTGTTTATTACTGTAATATAATTGTTTCTAACTATTTAGTGTATTTCGTCTAACTAAAGTGGTTATTATTTTATATAATGATTACAGACTTATAGTTAAATGTTTTATTCTTAACAGTCTTATAGAATATATTGTATTACTGTTAAAACTATTTGTAAATGTTTTGTAAAGATTATATTTTGTCAATGATACTGATGTTTTGTTTTGAAAGACATCCTCATGTTATGTAGTCTCTTATTGGGCTTCTAGCTCACCCCCCCCATTTCTCCACCCTTTCAGATTAGAGCAGTGGAATGTCTTTTGGTGGTCGATCATTGGAGCCATAGATTAAAGACTACTTTTGGAGCTATGTTAGTTAATGGACTATTTTAGCATATTTTCTTAGGATAGTGAGTTTGACAGTTGTGGAACTCTTTCAGATTGTATTTGGAGATTTTATTGTTAAAGTTTTGTTTTTAATGGTTTTCATAGCAAAGAGTTTGATGGTTGGAAGTCTATTTGTGGATATTTAATTGCGCTCTGTTCTATTATATTATTGTTGATTATTTATAAGACAAGTTATGCATCTAAATCCTTGGTATGGGTTTGGAGTGTTACAATGTGAATCCTAAACACAAATGATGCATGAAAAGGCAGATTGGTCAAACATCTAAAAACTGAAAAATTTTCAGTTTTGATCGATCGAGTATCGATTGAATACCAATCGAGCCAGACAGAAGCTAACCAAAATTTTTAACGCAATTTTGATCTGTCGAGAAACAGCTTCAATCGATCAAAAATCTGGAAAACTTAAATTTTTGAAAAACAGAGCAATTTTATACAGAAACTCCTTAAAGCACAATATTTCATGAACGAAATGCATGAGTATGAGATTAAAAGTTTTTTAACAACACATGAATTCAACCCAGATCATTAAAAATGAAGATTTTCAAACTCTTAACCATATTTTGCATCAAACACCATAGAAAACATAATCTTGGATGGCCACAACAAGATCACACACAATAACATGTACCAAGTTTAACAAAGAGTAACTTGTGTAGTGTGTGCAACTAGCAAAAGCTTGAGATACATGTTAGGTGATATGTAGATAGTAATCAAACACAATTTCTACAAAATCCATCACATACAATTAAAAGAGACTATCTCTCAAAGAGTTACATTATATAACTCTCACATCTCCTAGAATAAAAGTTTGCAATCATGTAAGTTTCTTGAATTTGCCTCATAATGTACACACCAATTTCATTTGATCAAAAACTTATTAAGAATTAGCCGGGATGATGTACACACCAATTTTGTTTCATTGTGAATTAATTATAGTTCAATAATGTACACACCAATTTTAGCATTTAAACCGAGACTACACCTTATGTTCTTTTTGTGCAAGTGCTACACTTTCTTGAGCACAAGATCTTACGATAAGCACTAAGGTGTTCATGATTAGTTAGTAAACAGTAATGAGATGGTTATTTATGCCATTCTCATTAAGATCAAGTCCGACAATCAAAAGCATGTGACTTCAAGATCAAGAAAAAGTGATCAAAAACTATAAACATCTCTCACATTACATGCACTACAAAGCTCAAACTAGTGAAGTGTAATAAATAAGCTTATCCAAGCTAAACAAAGTACATAAACAAGTTGTGTAAAGATAATATGGCCAACCTCAATTACCAATCCATGAAATGTAATACAAAAGAAATAAAAATCTTTTTGGTTTTAAAAAAAAAATTTTGACCAAAAACTAAAAAGCACACATTATGCTAAATGATTAAAAATGCAAATGCAATGCATGACAATGCTTAACTAAGTTATAGAGGGTACACAAATAAGCGATATCAATGTCTTAATTAACCCATGAGCACATGTACAAACTAGTACATACTCACACAAAATAAAAAAATAGCTTAGTGCTTATATAACACATACTATTCAAGTTTTTCCACAATGTCAAGCATGTTCTAAAACAAGAGAGAGATATCAAAATTCATGTAATCCTCAAGAAAAATAAAACAAGACTCAAAATAAAATATTTTTGTCTTTTTGAAAAATTTTCAAATGTTTTTGGATTTTTTGAATAATCAAAACAACCTAAGAAAATAAAACAACCAAAAACTAAAAGTAAACATGTTCACAAATAATTGAAAGAATTAAATCAAGGACAAGTAAACAACACTCACCTTAGAGAATCTTTTCTCACCCATATAGCATGAGTCTTCGGCTTTGTAGGTGAAAATCCACGAAAAGCAAAGTGTATATGAGGAATTACACCAATTTTCTAAGAAAAGCTAAAATCTTGCAATTTCCTTTCACAAGCAAACAAGCTCAAATTTTTCAAAAGAATATGAAACAATTTATATGGACTTATGGTAGGAGAAATATCATCACATATCCTAGATTAAAATACAAAATGTTTAAATTTCAATTTATGACAATTAGGATGAATGTGAGCGGAGACACCACAAAAGTGACAAACAAGAACAAATTTAGAAACATCAGTATTCCTAACAGCACATCTAGTCTCAGATTTTGGTCTCTGCCTCAACAAAAAACAATTTGGTCTAATATGACCAACAACACCACAAAGGTGACAAGTAGGCACACAAATAGATTTCTTATGCTCTCTAACAGTAGGTTTAGACATAGGTTTAGAAACTTCAGCGTCTACATCAGAACTTTTACCTTTGTCTAACCTAGTAAAATAAGCCTTTTTTTTATTATTCCTCTTGAAAGGAGGGATATAAACTTTCTCAGTTTTAGGCTTAAGAGAAACAAAAACACTTCTGTTATCAACAGCAAGCTTGGTACTAGTCAAATTTTCAATTTTAGTTTTAGATTCAACTAACTCTTGTTCCAAACTTTTCATCTTCTCATCTTGAGAGAAAATTTGATTTCTCAAAAATTCATTCTTTTTTATTAGATTCATCTAATCTAACAATCAATTCCTCTTTTTCAAGATTAGCCAATTTTAACTCTTCTTTGAATTTCTTAGCTATTTTCAAAGATTTAGATAATTCCTTACGAAGAGTTTCAAAAGCATCAATAAAATCAACAGAAACAACAGTGTCCTTTTTATTCAAATCATCACAATCAAAAATAGTAAGACACTTAAGATTATCCATGATAATAGGGATCACAGATCAGCTCAAAGATCAAAAGATCTACAACAAAAGAGCTACCTGCTTTGATACCACTTGTATAGTTTTTTAGACCCTTTAAAACACAATTGGATTAACCTAGTTTACAAGCCAAGTTATTACTTAGTCCAAATTCTAGATCTAGGTTAACACAATCATATAATCATATCAATGCAAAGTGCGGAATATAAAAACATAAAGATATGATGACCCAAGAAAACCAAACCGATAAAAACCTAGGGAGGATTTAACCTAGCTATCCTCAAGGTAAACCTGAATCCACTATGAAAGAATCGAAATTTGTACAATAGCGACTTTGACCACTAACATCCTCCTGCTACTCACCAGTAGAAAACTTACTAACACAACCACGTGTAAGCTCCGAGACCATGGACTCCTTCTTTCTTGGATTCTCCAGCAAGTACAAGCACTCCCGCTTGTGTATCTTTAAACTCTTATGGCAGCAACTGAATAATCATCAAGCTCTTGAAAAAATCTCCTTCTTGATGATTCTAAGCTTGTATGAAGGCAAGCACCTCTAAAATCTCACAAGAGATTTACATAAACAACAATATGAGCAACAAAGACTCTAGAGAGTTTTTGGGTATAAACCCTAGATATAAAAAGCACACTCTTCTCTCTTTTAGAAGCCTTTAAAATGTGCTTAGGGTTTCATTTATATAGTGGGAGAAGTAGATCTGAAACCGTAATCCTTAATGGGCTTGGGCTGAGTTGGAAAAATCTGCAGAAAAATAATCTGTACGACTTTCAATCAGTCGAGTCTAATTCTCAATTGATCAAGTTAGGCAGAATTGCACAGTAAATTCTGCAGCAACTCGATTCTAACTTTACATATAAGACACATACTTTGAGTAGTCTAAACAAGACTGAAAACGTTTTGATCATGGTTTTCCAACATTACAAATTAGAGTTCTAATACATTTAAACCTAAAGGTCTTAGAACCTAACATACTCGTTTTATGACTCGTTCCCTTACTAGTACAATTACATGATCAACTGCATGGCTATTCTTCTTAAGATACTATCTAAGAGCAATCAAAATCATTAGCGCATTCACTCAAAAGAAAAAAAAATCAATAACATATTTGTGCTTGTATTTTCATTAGATTATGACAATGGTTTGGCCATGTGGGTTATGTTACTATCAGACAATTGGTTCTCTTTATATTGGTAATTTTTAAAATTTTATGATACGTTGAATCCAATTCATGGACAAAACTATCATTTTATGCAAGAAACATGACTAGAACTCAATGTTATGGGTTCCTTGTGTTTCAAGACTCAAAATTGAAATCCAAACAGATTTAACATATGTAGTTCTAATATAACATATAGAATAGAATACCATTAAGATGATACAGCACTAGCACAAAGGTTCAACAGACCATTAAGCTGGTTTTGTTGCATTGAGAGAACTTCATCAGTTCATCCTGCATTTGTGTTCTAATATACACTACAAATCTTAATACTTTCACACCGAAATAGGAGTGATAGGCAGACAACACCCTACTGATGCTCCTGCTAAGAAAATAGACATGTCCAACTTATATCCACTCCAACCCTTTTTTTTTTCTCTATTTGGACAAAAAAAAAAGCTTTTTTGTATTTGGTGCTGTAATGTTATGACAATCAACATGGAGTTAAAAGATGGGAACTTGATGCAGAATTATTTTAAAGAAAGTAAAGAAATAAACTACATAAAGGAAAATCCTAAGCTTCACTATCTAAAAGACTAATTAGACTCACCACCAAGCTGAAAAAATTCTTTATCAGAAATTATCATTCAAATGATATTTTAAAGAAAGTAAAGAAATAAACTATATAAAGGAAAATCCTAAGCTTCACTATCTAAAAGACTAATTAGAATCACCACCAAGCTTAAAAAAATCTTTATAAAAAATTATCATTCAAATGAGTCTCAACTCTCAACCAATTCCTGGAGCATCTTTATAATTAGATTAAAAAATTACATTAGTGCACACTTACATCCCAAAAATCCTCACTCATAATAACAATAATAATAAAACATTCAAAATGTCAATTGCTGAGACAATATAAAAAATAAAGCTAGTAAATGATAATAATCAATATATATATATATATATATATATATATATATATATATATATATATATATATATATATATATATATATATATAAGTAGAGACCTCATGTGGGAGTACATGAGGTCCTGTCAAATGGCGCTCTAAGTTTGCATTTAGCCCTTTTTTTTTTTTTTAATTTTTATCTCTTTCATAAAGTTTTTTGTATTGTTACCCAAAATTTCACATTAACTTATTTTATTGTTATCTCATTAATGTCTTGTTAATTGACTAAGCTTACACCACACATTTTTCTATTCTTCATGTCTTTTAGTATACCCACCGTTTTAGTATTTAAATAAAAAACAAAAAATAATAATAATAATTAAGGACTAATAGTAATAACTAACAAGATAAGGCCCTAAAGAGAGATAGAGAGACACAAAAATGTTGTGGATTGTTAGATAAAATGCACAATTTCAATAATTATTATCAAATAAAAAACCTGAAACTAAAAAAACATTTGAAAGAGAGAGAAAGAGGAATTTAAGGGGTCACCACATCTTTTATACAGGCCTCCCACTACCATCAAGACGTAAAAACCCCTACGGGAATTTTTTTATTTATTTTAACTAGGGGCTTAAATATAATTTAGGTTTGGGTAATTTAGCTGGATTGTTTTTGTTTTGGGTATTTAAGTAGAGAGAATATTTGGTACACAATGTAAAGTCATATTTTACCATTGTTTAATTTTAAATCATCTATAAGATACATGCATACACACTTGCCCACATCATATCTTAATGTCATACTATCGATGAGTGGAAGACGTGAGAGAGTTGGACATACTTTCATTTCATGGAATGAAATATGTGAATACATCACAAATTAGTTGATTTTTATGGTCCCATTACTCTTTTGCATTTATCTTTGATTTCATGATTTTTTTAAAAACTAATCTTACCTTGAGAAGGTTACAAATATGTAGTGAAACTACTAAACTAATTTTTAATATCTCAAAATGTATATATTTTTTTACTCTAATTTAGTTTACTTTTTCTTTATAATATATGTTCAAAATTATCTAAAATCGTCTTACATAAAATATCAAAAAATTATCCGTGCATCGCACGGTAACTTACTTGTTCTTAAATAAATGGAGTCCGAATTTGGAAAATGTGAAAAAATCCAAACCTAGGTAGGAGAATATCTTGGTGTCTAACTAACTTGACCCTATCAAATATTGCTCTGGGTGATCAAGTAGCAAATTAATCAGCATCTAGTGAATAGTGATCAAAGGTCAATTATCAAGTATCTGGTGTACTACAACAAAATGTATTTTTAGCGATGAAAATTTTCGTCACTAAAAGTCCAATATTTCATCGCCTAGTACCTTTAGTGACGAATTCTTCTCTTTAGTGACAAAATTTGTTTCTTCGCTATAGCCCCATTGCTAAAAGTATTAGCGACGAAAACTTTCAACAAATTTCGTCGCTAAAGATCTGAGTTGTTTTAAAATAAAAACACTTTTGCTTAATGTTTTCCTCGTTAAAAATACTATTCAGCAACAAAACTATTTCATCGCTACATGTACCTTTTTTTTATTAGATAATTTATTGTGACGAAATATTTTCGTCGCTAAAACTATTTTTAAGAATATATAGGTCCTTATAGCAATGAATATCTTCGTTGCTAAAACTATTGTCTAAAAAATTCAACTATATTTAGCAACAAAAATTTCGTCACTGAAAGTGTTTTTTATAAATTCAATTACATTTAGTGACGAAAAATTTTGTCACTAAATGTAGCTAAATGTGATGGACAAATTTGTCACTAAAGCTACTTATCAGTTTTCATTTTTTTCCTGTATGTAACCTGTCATTTCATTATTAACTCCTTACACTTGAATAACACATTTATGCCAACTACACATTTATAAGAAAATGATCCATACATTCCAAATGTAAAAATAAAACAAGTATTATATTCAATCCATCCATACAAATTGTTTCCAACACATACATTAATACAAGATGTTTTATAGCATATAATAACATAAAATACTAAGGGCTAAAAGAAGATGTCCTCAAACGTCTTCAAGTAGTGCCAAAAGAAAATGTCCTAAAAGCCACCAATAAAAAATCTGCATAAATGTAAAAACAATACTACATTAAAATTGTAATGTAAAAACATTAACTATCTTATAAGAAACATCTCTATTGAATATTTGTGTGTGTGTGTGTGTGTGTGTGTGTGTATGTTCATCCAAGACACAAACTTCAAACCCAATTTGGCTGTCAACCTCACATTGCATTATAAAATTACCACATATTTGCTAGAACTAAATCATTTACTCTATAATTCAATCAAAGTAAATAGCAAAAACCCAATTTGGGCATTAATGCATAGAGCCATAGACTACAAAGACAAATAAAAAAATAGTCTCAATTATCAGATCTAACACAACTCAAGAACTTAAACTAAATTCCCACATAAACATCAACACAAAGCAAAATTCAAGCTTTATCACAATGACCCATCAAATCTAAGTCAATCAAAATGACACAAAAACAACAAATTTCAGATTTAAAACAGAATCAATTGCCACAAAAAAAAAAGGGTGATCCAAAGGACCATAACACAACCAAAGCATTTTAATACACTACTGCAAGTGATTAAATCAAACCAATATTAAAATTAGCTAAGTAAAACACATGTTGAGGAAAACGTAGGCATTTACAAGCCAACCCACTCAACAAAGGTTTTAGCCCTTTTGTAAAAATCGTTTGGTCCATGCAAAGTTATCTAAATAACTTGAAATTATATAAGGATAAGCTTTTATATGTTTAGTATGTACCATAAAAAATTCAGCACAAAATAATTTTTCTATAATTTATTAAAAATCACATATCGTAGCTGACTCAAATTTCCCCTTGACAGATTTAGATTCCCAAAAGAAAATTGCTATAGTTTTAAAACTAGTCCAAATGCTTTGAGACTTTATTCACATTAGAACTACATGTTAAAGAATATTAAAAACATGGAATGAAACACTTTATCTCATATAAACAAATACCACAACAACAAATCAAGAAACCAAAACTCATAAATCATAGAGACAAATAATCAGGAAAAATTACCTTGGAATCATGTTGGGGGAAGGCAAAAGTTTTGTAGGGCAGGTTGATAGCCGAATATCCCATTGCAAGAAACCAAAAGGCCAAGAGAAAGAAGAGACACTACAAGGCACTTAAACTTTTATGGTTAACACTTCATTACAAATTTGTTTTAAAACAAGTTTATAGCACCCAAACCATCAAAGTATCAGATACTCACCTCTAGAGCAAAATAATTTAAACAAAATTTCAGATTTCACAAACTCTATATACATATAAATATACATACATACATACATATATATCATAGTCCAACTTCAAATTAAATAATCAACAACAAACAATTAAACCCAACTTCATAACTCATTGAGGTAATATATCAAACACTTTATGTGCAAAAAGCAAAACCTCAAAACACTTAAACTTTCATAGTTAACACTTCATTATCCATTTGTTTTAAAACAGGTTCATAGCACCCAAACCATCAAATTATCATATACTCACCTCTCCACACCACCAAGACCTCCAAATGCTTCAAGTATTGAAAAGAAAAAAAGTAATCAACAAATATAACTCAATCAAAACCTAAGGCCCTAAAGCCTAACTTTATCATCCTAAGACGAATACCCCTACCCAAATGGGAACCAAGCAAGCATACAAGAAACTTATAGGTTTTAATACAACCAAAACCTTTTATTTCCCTACCACAAACAATGTGCATTTACCAACTTAATACAAAGCATGTCATTACCAAACCATGATAAAATTAGCCAAAGTAAAACATTTGTCAAAGAAAGTACATATGAAGTTACAAGATAGACCACACAACAAAAGCTTGTAGCAAATTCCTTATAGTCTTAACATTCTAAACATACTTTCTGATTAAATTTGCAACAGGTCAGCTCTTTTTAAAAATTTGTTTGGTCTATTTAGTTTTATCCAAAAATCTTGAAATTAAATAGGGAGAAGCCCTTATATGTCTAGTATGTACCATAAAAAATTCAGTTCAAAATAATTTTTCTATAATTTATTAAAAATCATATAGTGCATCTGACTCAAATCTGAATAAAGTCACAAAAGAAAAATACTATAATTTTAACCCTATGTCAAAAGCTTTGAGACTTGATTAAACCTTAAAGCTACATGTGTTAGTACATATAAAAAACTAGGATTACAACCCATAACCTCATATAACAATCATCACAACACAAGTCAAGAAATTCAATTTCATAACTCATATAGGCAATTTGTCAAACACTTGGTAAGCAAAAGACACATGCTCATATTACTTGCACAAATTTATAGTTAACACCACAATCACAACCACATATGCCAAAGACATTTCAAAATGCAAGGAAACCATTTTTCTAAAATTAACCCTATCTCCCATATAAGTCAAAAACTCAAATGATTTCTTAAGAAACCCAACTCACATAGTTGCCAAACAACAAAATCCATTTCACTCCATTAAATTAAAAACCTCTAATAAGATTTTAAATGTATCAACAAACTACTTCTAAAACATAACCCACAACATAAAGAGCAATCCTAGCAATATAGGATAAAAACCCAAAGATATTAGAAGGTGGGTCATAGAGAGTTTACCTTAGATTCATGTTAGGAGAAGTCAAACCATGGATAAGAATACTACAAATCTAGTAGAAGCTAACCAAGAGACCAAGAGGGAGGAGAGACTTGGTAGAGAGAGAGATAGAGGGATGTGTGTATTTGTGTTTGTATTTGAGTTTGTGTTTGTGTTAGGGAGTGAGAGAGGGAGGGCTGAAATTTTTTTAAGTAAGTGGGTGGGAGAAATGAAATTTTATGTGGGAAAGGAAAAAAATTTTGCTAAAATTTAAGCTGTCCTCTTTAGCGACGAATATTATTTCGTCACTATAACATACTTTTAGCCAGATTTTGTTACGATTTTTAGTGACAATTACGATTTTTAGCGACGAATATAATTTCGCTGCTATAACATGCTTTTAGCCTGATTTTGTTACGATTTTTAGCGACAATTACGATTTTTAGCGACGAATATAATTTCGCCGCTATAGCATGCTTTTAGCTTGATTTTGTTACGATTTTTAGGAACAAAATTTAGATTTCGTCACTATAGCATACTTTCAGTGACAAATTATGATTTTGTCACTAAAACTATGAAATAAAAAACCTATTTTGTGTGAATATTTTTAGCTACAAAATTCAAATTTCGTCGCTATAGCATACTTTTAGTGACGAATTATGATTTTGTCGATAAACTATGAAATGAAAAACCTATTTTGTGTGAATATTTTTAGCGACGATAGTTTTTCGTCACTAATGCTCCCTTTTAGCGACGAAATGATTTTTGTCCATACTATTCATAGCAACACCTACAGTGACAAAATCTTTCGTCACTAAAAATTTCAACTTTTAGCGATGAAATATTTTGCCACTATAGATTAATTAAGTTCCCGCCACAATTTTCCCCTTTGGCGCTCATATTTTAGATCATCAATAGTGACAAAAATTACTTTTCATCGCTAAATGTTATAATTTTTTTCATTATTAGCAATGAAATCCATATTTCGTTGCTAAATCTGCATTTTAAGTGACGAAAAATATTTCCTTACTAATTTTTGTCGCTAAAAATACATTTTGTTGTAGTCTGGTGTAGTGGCACAACTTTAGTAGTGCTTCAATATGTAAAGATTGAGCTACTGAGGATACTCCCCGGTGATCCACACACAATTTAACTCCATTCCTCCTTGCCATCCAACAAAAATGCGATGAACCACTCCATTCCTATTGAAAAAAATATGATGTTGTTTGGATGTTCATCTATTCGGTTTGGTTCAAGTCCCTTTAGAAAGTGATGATGTATTATAAAGCAAAGGACTCTTTTTTAAACAAATACTGTAGTGCATCCACAGTAATGAAGCTATAATCTAAGAACATTGAACCACTTCAATAATGATTTATTTAGCTCTTCTCTCGGGTAGGAAAAATGGTTCACTTCTTAGCAATCAACTCAAATATCCTTGGAAGAAATTGTTGGTGCAAACACAATAATAATGAAAATAATACAAAGAAAAACTAAGTAGTACTTCTGAATATTATTAATTTGAAAATAAGAAATACACAACACTATTTGAACTGAGGCACGACACTCGCTCTCTTTAAGGAGATTCAAGCCCTTAGTTGGCTAAATTTTGTAACCGGTGCAAATCTTCTCTAACTTGTCTTCCATGGATACAGCAACCCAACAAATGTCGTAAGGCTAAACCAATCTCTGCACAAAGTGTTAAAGCCCAAACCTCCACCAGAAATAACACCATTCCTTACCAAGAATTTCTCTATTTTTTAGTGTATAAGAATGCTTGCAATTTTTAGATTTTTTTTTTGTGTGTATTGTAACGTTGTTATATTGCAATATCTTGGATGGCTTTGAATAAGTCCATTTATTAGCTCAATGGGCCTCACGAAACTATTACCTAAATTAATCTGATTAATTAGATCCATAAATTTAATGTAGTGGGTGTTACAAGTTTAATTGTTGGACATAAATTTGATGGACTGGAGTTACACTATTTAATGGATTAGACAAGGAGTTTCTAAAGAATAAATAGGCATAACAGCTAGTCCATTAAGTGGGTGAATGACTCTTCATTTTCCATAATAAAAAATGTCATTTTCTCACCAATGAATATGGAAATATATTGAATGTGTCTAGCTCATAAATTGCTACAATACATATCAGCCTATTAATCACCATTATTAAAACGAATAAAATAGTCTCTCTCCTTTTTTATGTAAGATTAAACATTTTCACTAACTCTCTATCTTCCATATTAACTCCCACATCTTTACATTTATATTGTCATATAAATCTATTTTAATTAATTAGTATTAAAATGCTCCAACGATCCCCTACTCATTTTAATATTAAAGTTTACTAGTTAAAGAAATATTACCAAGCAAAAATGGGTTACTATGCATCAGGAAAGTGTACTCTACATTGAACCTTTACTTAGTAAAATAGTGATCTCAACTCTAGAGCTGTAGTGGTCTCCGACTTGAACTAGGGTTGCTCTAGGAAAACTTAGTGTCACTTCTTACACATACTAATCCAAGTGTTGACATAAGCTTTTATAGCTAGCATGTTACGACCGTGTGCTGATCCTAATTTAATGAGTGTATTTGAGATTAAATCCAAATCTCATAGGGAGCAGCCCCACCCCCACACTTACATAGGTGAAATTTCATCAAGGGTGCTCCTGTAATTCTGACACCCCACTCATACGAGTTACAAATTTCATTAAGAGTTTTTTACTTAACCTCTTCACATTACAGGATAAATGCACTTACATTATAGGGATAAATAGTTAAAAAATTATTTACAAAATAAATAAAGAGTGCATTTCTTACGACCATCGTATGGTTTATTTTTCCCATTGAACCCAATTCACGAGATTTTTGATCCTTGGGTTGGGTATCCTTATACATAGCTCATGAATCTGTGGACTTTATTCCCATCCCCCTCGATGTATTCTAGACTCTATCTTTTGCTAAGGCTTTGGTAAATAGATTTGCAAAATTATCATTAGATGTAACATAATCCACAATTATGATGCCACTACTCAAATAAGATCACACGATACTGTGCTTTCTTCTTATAGATCTGGATTTACCATTGTAATAATGGTTTTTAACTTTACCAATTGTGGCAGCACTATCACAATAACTTAATATAAGTGAAATTGGCTTTTCCTAAAGTGTAATTTCATATAACAAATGTCTAAACCAATTTGCCTCTTCATTAGCTGAAACTAATGTTAATAATTGAACTTCCATTGTTGAATTAGCAATTATTGTTTGCATTTTAGATTTCCAACAAATAGCACCACTACCTAAGGCAAAAATATAATCAGTGGTAGAGAGAGAATCATCTGACAAAGTCTTCCAATCAGCATCACTAAAAGCTTCAATCACAATAGGGTACTTTTTATAAAATAAACCATAACTTTTGGCACCAATTAAATATCTCATGACTCGCTCAATAGTTAGCCAATGATCGCTACTAGGCTTGCTAGTAATTTGCTAAGCACTCCTACTGCATGTGCAATGTTAGGTCTAGTACAATCAGTAGCATAACGCAAACTACCAATAATGTTCCTTTTAATTAAAAATCTCATCATCATTATCCACAGGAAATAAATGAACATTAGAATAAGGAGTAGCTACACTTTGTGATCATGAAAATTATTTTTTCTCAACATAATGTGATTGATCAAGAAATATTTCATTACATGTTTTTGTAATTTTCATGCTCAAAATAAAATTAACCTCACCAATATCTTTCATATCAAAATAGCTTTTAAGCATATTTTTTGTTTCATTTATAACATGCATATTTGAGCCAAAAATCAACATATCATCCACATAGAGGCTAATAGTAACATGTAAATAATTCCATGATTTAGAATAAATATATTTATCACATTCATTTGATTTATAGCCATTCTTAACCATGCAGGAATCAGACTTTTCATGTCACTTTTTAGGTGCCTGTTTTAAGCATATAGGGATTTATTTAGTTTACATACCTTGCTTTCTTGTCTAAGCTCTACAAAGCCTTCAGGTTAGTCCATATAAATCTCTTGCTCTAGGTCCCCATTTAGAAAAGTATTTTTTACATCCATTTGTTGAATTTTCAAATAAAAAATTGCAACAATAGCAATTAATAATCTAATAGATGTAATTCTTGTTAATGGAGAAAATGTATCAAAGAAATCAAGATCAGCTTTTTGTTTAAAGCTTTTTGCAACAAGTCTAGCTTTAAACTTATCTATTGATCCATCCAGTTTTAACTTTTTTCTAAGGACCCATTTACAACTTATGGACTTACAACCTGGTGGAAAACCTACTAATTTCCAAGTTCTATTAGAAATTAGAGATTTCATCTCATCATTTACAGCCTCTTTTCAAGATAAAGCGTCAGGTAATGTTAAGCATCTTTTAAATTTTTGGAATTTTCCTCAATGTTAAAAACATAATCAGGATCAAAACCTTTTCAACTCTTTCTCTTTTACTTCTTATAAGTTTTATTTCAAATTTTTTTTTTTTTGGTTTTGTAAATGAGAAGTTGAAGAACTAGGTTGTGACAAAATATTTTCTTCACCCCACTATTTTTCAATTTAAAATGAAATTTTTCTTCATGAATAATTGCATCACTAGATTCAAATTTTTTTTTTCATGATAAAAAAATCTATGGGTTGTACTATTAGTCGCATAACCAAGAAAATCACAAGTAGTAGCTCTTATACCTAATTTAGGTATTTTAGGGTCAGTAATCCTTACATAAGCAAGACAACTACATATCATTAAATATCCCAAATTTGGCTTTTGTCCTTTCCACATCTCAAAAAGAGTGGTATGTGACTTTTTATGTGGCACCCTATTCAAAACATGGCATGCAGTTGAAATAGTTTCATCCAAAAATGTAAAGGGACATCAAATTCAATTAACATGGCATTTGTTAACTCAATTAGAGTTCTATTTTTTCTCTCAACCACACCATTAGAAGCAAGTGAATATGGTGCAATAGTTTCATGGATAATTCCTAAAGATTGAACAAATGAGTTGAATGCACTTGATTCATACTCACGGCCTCTATCACTTCTTATTCTTTTCCTTTTTCGTATTGATTTTCAACTTCTTTTAAAAAATCTTGAAATTTTTCAAAAGCATCACTTTTATTTTTCAACAAATAAACAGTTCTATATTTTGAGAAGTCATCAATAAAAGTGATAAGATATCTATTTCCTCCACAAGTTAAAATTCTCTTAAATTCACATAAATCAGAGTGAATTAACTCAAGCAATTTGGTATTTCTTACAAAACTTTTTTAAGGGCTTTTTGTGATCTTAGCTTGACTACAAGTTTCACACTTTTCAAAATCTTTTGACATTCTTGGAATTAATCCTAAACTACTCATGATTCTCACATATTTACTATTTATATGACACAAACGAGCATACCAAAAACTAATAGAAGAAAGCATATAAACTATACTAGTAGATGCTTTATTATTCTCAATATTTAACTTAAACATTTCATCACAAGCATAATCCTTGCCCACAAATAATCCATTTTTAGTGATTACATAATTATTAGATTCCATAGTCTGCTTGAAGCCAACCTTGTTAAGCAAAAAGCTTGACATCAAATCTTTCCTCACAAATAGAGTGTAAAGCACATCTTTCAATGTTAGCACATCTCTAGAAATGAATTTCAAATCGGCCTCACCACTCCCAAGAATCTTGGTTTTGCTAGAATCACCAAGCATAATTGTTTTTTCTTCTTCAAAAAGAGTATAAAACTTGAATCAATCTTTGTCATAGCAGACATGTCTATTAGCACCAGAATCTGCACACCACCATCTAACATATTACACCATATTGATTTCTGTAATCATAGCCACTAAAGGCTCTTTGGTTACATTAGCCTGTAGAACACATTCACATTTCAGAAATTTGCAAAGTCAAGCAAAATGCTCACTCTTGCCACAAACAAGACAAGATCTATTAAATTGATCTTGTGAAGAGGGTTCTTGGTTCTTATTGTTATTTTTATTTGGGTTTCTCCTTCTTTGTAGTCTATTATTATTTTTGAACTCTCTTAGGCTTCAATTGACCATGTTTAAGGAAATGATTTTCGGGCATATTATTATTGACAGAAATAAGATTTATCTTTGTGGTGGAATTACCATTAATTTCTTGTGTCATAAGTGCATCTTGTCCTCTAGCCTCCTCCTCTACACGGATGCATGTGATCAAAGTCTCCAAGGATGTCTACTTTTGTTTGTGTCACAAAGTCTTTTAGAACTCCTTCCAAGATTGTGGTATTTTATCAACTATACCAGCTACAACTAGATTATCTCCAATCTTTATGCCTTCGAATCTTAAATTTGCCACAATCATATAGAAGTCTTGTGCTTGATCCACTGCTGATTTTCCACCCACCATTTGGTAACAGAAAAATCTACTAGCAACGTACTTCTTTGCACTAGCCTCATCTGTATCATACTTGCTTTGTAAAGCTTTCCATATTATCTTGGCAGAATTATAAGTGTCATAATAATCATAAAAATGATCGGCAAGACAATTCAAAAGATAAGAGCAACAATTGTATTAATCTTTTGTATACTTATCTATTTTTTTTCTTGATGGAGACGAAATTCTCCCTCACTCATCTCATCGGTAGAAACCTTGAAAGGATTCTTGTTAGTGAAGATGCAAGTGACTTTGAGAAGACTTAAAAAGAAGAGGACATTTCCTTTCCACCTCTTGAATAGGGCTCCCTTATAGCGAAAGGGCTTGTTGAGATCTCCAATAGTCTCATGTGGTTTCTCTTGTGTAGGCTCCATGTGTTGAATCTTCTTAAAATTGTTGGTGCAAATACAATAATGATAGAAATAACACAAAAAGAAACTGAATAATACTTCTAAATATTATTAATTTGAAGATAAGAAATACAAAACACAATTTCAACCTATTTATAGGCTCAATGGACCTCAAGAAATTATTCTAAATGTATCTAGCTCACAAATTGCTACAATACATAGCAGCCTAATAATCACCACAATTAAAAAGAATAAAATAGTCTCTCTCCTTTTCAATGTAAGATTAAATATTTTCACTAATTCCTTATCTTCCATATTAACTCTCACATCCTTACATTTATATTATCATATAAATTCATTTTAATTAATTAATATGAAAATGTTTCTCTTGTGTAGGCTCCATGTGTTGAATCTTCTTAAAATTGTTGGTGCAAATACAATA
Source organism: Castanea sativa (assembly GCF_040712315.1). Lineage (NCBI taxonomy): Eukaryota > Viridiplantae > Streptophyta > Magnoliopsida > Fagales > Fagaceae > Castanea > Castanea sativa. The sequence goes on from NC_134013.1 coordinate 37,170,956, forward strand.
ATGATAGAAATAACACAAAAAGAAACTGAATAATACTTCTAAATATTATTAATTTGAAGATAAGAAATACAAAACACAATTTCAACCTATTTATAGGCTCAATGGACCTCAAGAAATTATTCTAAATGTATCTAGCTCACAAATTGCTACAATACATAGCAGCCTAATAATCACCACAATTAAAAAGAATAAAATAGTCTCTCTCCTTTTCAATGTAAGATTAAATATTTTCACTAATTCCTTATCTTCCATATTAACTCTCACATCCTTACATTTATATTATCATATAAATCCATTTTAATTAATTAATATGAAAATGCTTCTAAATAAAATTCACTTACCTTTCTCTCAAAAGCAAATATTAAAATGCTTCAACAGAAATCAAGTCTAAAAGAACAGGAACTAGGTAGCATTCAATAAATAATTTGGCCATGGTCATCCACATTGCCCAAGAGTAACATCTCATACCAATCAAACATTCAAACTAAGAATATTTTTTCTTTTGTTGGCTCCGTGGGAGGTTGCCATTCTGTTGAGTGTTTTTGAGGCTAGAGGAAAGTATTACAACTGAGAGATGAAGTGAGGCCATTTTTAAAGCATAGATAGGGACTGGTGAAGATAGTTTCTTATGTTATGAGTCATGGCATTTTGATAGGCGGGTTTAGAAATATGGTTTGAGGATTGTTTATGAGTCTGCAAGTTGCTCTAGAATGGTCTGCTAGATTGTCCAAGTTAGGTCTGTGGGTCTAGTTCAATCCAAAGCAAGCTATAGGAAGTTCAGATAGGAGGTTTTAATAGAGTGAAATGCTTGGCTACTATAAGCAAGGATTTTAATTGTACAAATAGGAATGGCAATGGGTCGGGTTTGGGACGAGTTTTTATTTATGCCCAAACCTGACCCGCAGGCCTGTATCCATTACCCGAACCCAGCCTATTTAGTAAACAAGTTTTTATTTTCACCCCAAACCCACCCCATCAGGCCTCATGGGCCCCATTCCACCTCATGCCCAAACCCTCACCCCTAAACCATGGCCCAATCTTTAAAAAAAAAAAATTATGCGAGTGGAAGCACAACACAGCAATCCAAAATAAAAGCCTAATCTCCATTAGCTAGTGTATGCGAAAGTGACAAAAAAGAAAAGCATCCATCATTCTCACCGGTGTCAGTGCTGGACCGAATCCAGTGGCACCACCTCCGTTCATGCTGTTCCACTTGCTCATGGAATCCAATTGTTGATCACCAAAGCGCCAATGTTTAATACTCCATGGAATCTTCCCAAGGAGCAGCAGATCTAGACAGTGGAGAAGGCCGAAGATTTTGCCTGAGAGAAAATGAAGTTGCTGGTGAGGAATCAGATGGTGCTGATAAGATGGTCGCAGAGGCTACTGTAAAGATCTGAATAACGACGGCAGAGGTCTTGCTGGAGAGGAAGTCCAATGGGAATGAGAGTGAGAGTGAGGGAATGAGAGTAAGAGTCAAAGAGTGGGGGTGAGGGAATGAAAGTGAGGCGTGAGGAACTGAGGCATAAGGCGTGAGGCTATTAAGAGAAACAACTTATTAGGTTTAGGAATTAGGGTTTGGTGTGTGTGTGTGTGTGTGTGTTTGGGTTTTTTTGTAATTTTATTCACACACAGGTTAAGTTTGGGTCTGGGTTCGGGCTGAGTATTACCAAAACCTGGGCCCGACCCGAACCCGCTTCTGGTTTTATTTTAAAAACCCAGACCCAACCCTACTGTTTATCGGATTAGGTAATAATTGTCATCCTTATGTACAAAGATGTGAAAGGGTATCCGTTGGGAGAAAACTACTATCAATAGGTAAAAAACTGGTTCAATTTTCTAAAAATATTCCTAAGGGCATACCACAAGGGATGGATAGCTGCTTAGTTTGGTCTGCTATCATTTACCATCTTTGGTTGGACAAGAATGTTGGGATTTATAATGACAAAGTTTGATATGTATCTAATTCATTACAATCTATCATTGTTTTGTAATCCTAGTATCTCACATGGATTAAGTATAAATTTAACCATGTGTTTATAAGCTCTTGTGCATCCTCCCCTTGCAAGCTGATTTTCAAGGGTAAGTTCTACCTATGGGTTTGTAACACATTGGTGATTTAAGATATTGGCTTGCCTAGTATAAGAATGGAGAAAACTCTATTCAAAATAAAGTTCTTATCTTTATAATAGTCTTTGGAGTTTCTGTTTTTGTTTTTGAGAGAGGTAGAGGGCTTTTTTTTGTCACGAGAGAGGAGGAAAGCAAAATATTTCTACCCAAAACTGAGAAGAGTACTCTTGATGTAATCCTTGTTTTCAGTAGAATAAAATTCAAGATTATCAGGGACATACAATGAGCCTGGTCAAGAAGTTGTATGCTGACCAACAATTAAAGCACTAATAGCACTTTTTACGTTGCATAAATTATTCAATTCTTGTTGCAAGAACTTCCTAGGGTCCAAATACAATACGATTGACCATGTAGTTAAAACCAGCCAGTGTGATATTGCAAGAAGAAATTCTCTTTTTATTCTGTAGGAAATTTTAAAGAAAAATGAGCAATACAAGACCAAAACAAAAACTAAAGAGTGAGAAGCATTCAAGTAGGAGGTGAACACAGGTGGAACCTGGTATGAGATCCCATAGAAGAAGCAATTCCTGAATCCTGATCATGTAAAGTAGGAATGAATTCCATACGGACACGTTGATGCAATTTTTTTTTTTTTAAGTAATCCTCAATTTTAGTACTTGCCCCAAGCAGATTCATACACAGAACAACTCCATTTAGACTGGATAAAAATTGGAAATGCGTTAAGACCCAGAAAGCTAATAACAGAGCTCTAACAAAACATGCCATTTGCAATACAAAATTTGTTATATCTTATATGTGTGTGTGTGTGATTGTGGCTGTGTATAATATATTTCATACATTCATTAACACAAAATCAGCTGCAACAACTTCCTCAGCAATTCGATCATACAACAGCAACAACAAAAGGCAAAAAAATAACAACACCCATGGACGGAACAAGTCCATTCCATATATTCTTTTTTGTTTAGAGAAAATTTATGGTGATAAATGGAAGAACTTGTAGCTGATTCTTGTTGAATTCCCTGAAGCCAAAAGTGAGCAATTGAGATTGATTAATTAGCCAGAGTGGTAGTGGTTCGGCTGCTGCTGCGAAGAATCCTATGGAAGACCTCCCTGAGTTGTCTCTCCAAGGGGTCCAATCCCTCCTTAATGGCCTGGTAAACTTGAGAGAGCTCCTGTACTCTGTTCCTGACCTCAGCTTCCTTCTCTTCAGTAAGTGGGAAGTGCAGGGAATCCACCAATTCAGAGAGCTGCCTGCTGGTTTTCTCAATGTGAAGAATTTCCTTCAACAGGCCGCAAGCGTTCCTCCGTTCCCGCTTCTTTGACTCCTCCATAATCCGCTCGTGCAAGGCCAGCACCGGCCCGGCCCACACAAACTGCCTCGGAATATAGAAATGCACCTGCAGACCACGGTCTTGGCACGGAATGGCAGCCACCAGAGTCCACATTGCCAACAACAACACCCAATTCATTGTAAACACCGGCACAGCCAGGCCATTCCCTTTGGGCATCACCAGGTTATTCCCAATAGCCTGGAGCTGTCGCGAAGCGGACCAAGAGCGAGACACACTCCAAGACAGAGAGCGGAAATGACCCAAGGAACGAGACGAAGAAGAAGAAGAAGCAGCGGCAAAGTTGTTCCTTCCAAAAGAGCGATTCCTACTTGTATTAGCATTGGATTGAGATTGAGATTCCTTATGATCATCCAGCATTGCAATCGCAATGGACAAATCAATGAGAGCTTTCTTGGCGCGGCGGAAATGGGCCTCACACAGATTTAAATTTGGATTTAGAGCGCAGAGAACTATGTGAACAAGGTTGATGCACTGACGGATGTGTTGAATCCCGTCTCGGATAGCGTTACATAGATCAAGAGCCTTGACGGTACGGTCAAAGTAGTCGGAAAGCAGGCGATCCATAGGAGGTTTAGACAGCATAGATGTGTGTTTGAATAGAATAAGGCGGAAGTTTTCTTGGCAGGAAAGGAAGGCGTAGAGAAGCTTCCGGAGCCATGCCAGAGAGAGCAACTCGTCATCATCCGAGTCCGACAAACACAAATTGGCGAAACGCTCAGTTACTTGTTTCTGAAACCCTTCCAGCTCCTCCTCCTCCAGCTCCACCTCTTCCATGGAAATGGAATGCATTATCTCCGACTGTGACTTAGTGTGAGGACAGGCTTTTATTCAGGGTATTTTTTTGGACCGAGTTTTTTGGTTAGTTGGACTAGGAACAAAGAAAAAGGAATGACCCCACCCCCAAAATTACTTCAACAACTACTGCAACCGAAAAAAGGTATGGCTTTTATCCAAGTGTCTTGTATCATTGGATCTATTACGATTCAATATTACTACTAATTCATAGCAAGTAATAATCCTGTTTTTTACACGCCTCCCCTTGGCTCTGACTTCAATTCTCTACGCTTCCACCCATGCCCTGGGATGTTTAAATCAACCCCGGTTTCTTTAGTTCTCACAATGATGCTGCTCTCTTTTTTTCCTTCTCTTTTTTTTTTTACAAGGAGAAGTGATACCATTCATAATATTTTCAAAAGCATTTTCATATCAATTTTTTTTTTTTGAAGTGTTATCATAACAAATTTAAGTAATAAGATGTTATTAGTTTTAATTTGAACTTATTATTAAAAAAAATTATTCCACTAGTATCAATAACAAACTAACACTTAAGATTTGTTGATAAAATATTGTCTACATAGTTTTTTTTTTTTTTTTTAGAGTTTTATTATATTGAATTTAAAAAATAATGTGTCACCAATTATGAAGAAACAATTTTTCTTTTTAAAATAATAAGGATACGTTCAATTATGACCAATCATATTCATTACTATATTAATATATAAGTTTTATATAGTAAAACTTTTTAATACCTTTCATTGATAAAGAGTAGACTCCTTGCCATGGATGGGTCTAAATGGTGGGACACATGGGAGAATGTGATTGGCGGAGAAGCAGAGTTTCTTCTAGTTATTTATTTTTTATTACTTTTGTTGCATACATGAAAGGTATAAAGTGTGCGTAGGCATTGTTTTAAAAACCGGTACGGTGAAAGAACCGGAAAAAGAACTAAATACCGGTTTTCTGGTCGAACCGGGGTCCGATCAATGGTCGAACCGGTGACGTCATAAATAATTTAATTATTATTTATTTAAATTATATAAATAATTAATAATATTTTAATATACTAAAACTAACAAACTAATGGTGATAAATATATTTCATTAAAAAAATACAATATATAACATCTTTTTAAAAAAATTAACATAATAAAATTACAAGACAATCATCTTTAATATAATAAATTGAAATATTATATGTTTGTAGGTTAGTTTTTACTTGTTAGTTTCCTGTCCAAATTGATAACTATTGAAGATGAAGTGACGTGAGAAGGACTTTTCCTATTGCCTAAGCTAAGTCCAATTCTTTTTTTCTTTTTCCTTTTTTTTTCTTTTTTCTTCCCTTCTTCTCCACCGTTTGATGAGTGATTTCTTCCACCTTTTTTGTTTTTGAATAAATCTTCCACCGTTTTTAAATTTTAATTCTACATCTTTATCTCTTGCTTTCTATTTTTTTTATTTATTAATATCATAAATTTTTCTCATCCACCCATTTGTACTTTTTACCATCCCAAGGCCTCTTTTTGACTTACCCAAAGCCTAGTGCCTATTGCTTGCACATCTCTTCAGGTCATCCACCCATTTAAAGAAAAATACCTTCCCAATGCCTTTTTTTTTTTACACTTTTCCAAGCCTACACATTTCCTTACGTGTTCCCCCTTCTCTATTTCTTCTTCACAAATCTGAAATCTCCTCACAAAACTCCTTCTCCGCCTCCTTCTCAGTCTCATTGACGGAAACAGTCATAGGTTTTTTTTTTGGGTCAAAAAATCTTGAAGAGCATTACATCGTCACTGTGCAATCGCTGGCTCGCTGCTCCTTTCTTTCTTTCTTTTGCTTTTTTTGTCAAAAAAATCTTGCAAAAGGCAGAACTGCAGAAGCACTCAGTGCGAAAAAGAATTTTTCGCCCAAAACTGACCAGAATGTTCCAAAACAAAGTAGTTTTAGGCTGGGAAAAAGTCAAAAAACGGTGTAGTTTTTAGTTTTCAACCCAACCGGCCATAACCGGTTCGACTGCGCCGGTTTCCGATTTTTCGGTTGAACCGGCCGATTTTTACTGTTTAACGGTTTTTAGTATATTTTCGGTTTTATAACATAACCGGACCGGATTGATGACCGATTCCCGATTGAATCGGTCGGACCGGCCGGTCCGGTCCGGTTTTTAAAACTATGTGCGTAGGTCTTCGTTCAATGGGGTGATCATACATACATAGGTATAACATATTGGAGAATGGGAAGGGACTTGGTCTACTCTTTGTCTCTCCTTACTATCACTACTGCTACCTCTGGCTTTTATTTAGAGGAGAACAAAATTTCTCTCTAAACTAGTTTTGAGAAAAATTCTTTAAACTCCTCTTATATCTTTTTATTGGATGTGAAATTTGAAAATCTAACCATTAGATTGCATGTTTTTTATATTCTTAATATGCATGCCAAATTTCTTTCAAACCAGATGATATTTATTATTTTATCAATAAACTTACTTTTTATGAATAATTTTAAATCATAAAAACTTGAAATGTGAGTACCATTTACAACTCTACTTCCTTCTTTTGCCATTTTATACGTTTTTTTTTTTTTTTTTTGCCAAAAATACACAACAACAAAAAAAACCAAAACCTTCTTTCACCAAAATACCTACCACCATATACCAAGGAACGTGTCAATTTGGGCACCGTCTGCACTCACCCTCAAACCTTTCAACTGTCTTGAACTTCTTAAAAGGGACTACACCGATTGGCATGGAATATAAACACTAGAAAAAAAAAAATGAGGATACGAATTCAAATTTAAAATATACACATATTATAATACCTCCAAAGAGTTAAAGAATATCTGTTCAGGTGGAGAATATGACGATGATAGAATAGTTTTTGCATGCGTATAATAATTTGGATGCAATGGTCCAACTCTACAAATAATTTAACCTTTGATTATCTCATGGATTGTTTTTCCTTATGTATTCAATCCATACGTCAATATCTTTTTTAAAGAGGAGAAATACGTTTGTGGGGGCCTTTTTTGCAAATGTTGGGCTAAGCGGTCTCCTGCTGCACTAGGCCCCAAAGTTTTCTGGATCAGGGAGTTAGGACCGGTCCAATAGCAACCATCCTTGGTCCGGCTTGTACGCAAACAACGCCCCCATTTTGCCAAGATTTTTATCACTTGTCCAGGGCAGGCAGAGCTGTTATAATAGCTACAGCAGGCAGACATAATAAAGACAATAATAGAAATTCTCTTACTATTCAGACAAAGGTAAAATAATGGGCTTTGATAATGAATACTTGTTTTATGAAATAGCAAAAAATGATAAGTTTTGAACAAATGGCAATAAACTTATTAAAAGAAAAATGTCAGTCTACCGTATCAAGTTACATTGCTGGGTCTATGTCAAGAAGGGGAACCATCTCCTCAATGCGACTAATCTCTCTGAGAGAGAAATTAACTGCTTTGAGGGGGCGGGCCTGAATGACTTGTACTTAGAGAGATCCTTTATTGCTATTAGAGAACATGAATTAGAGAGGGAGAGGGAGATCAACCTATTTGGTGCATACCTGCCACTCTGTTCTCTCCGTTTTTTTCTTTTCTTTCTATACTCTCTCTAATTCCTTCCTTCCTTTTTCTTTGTTTTTTTATCTTTCAATATTTTTATTAGTTATGGTGATTCTCTCCCCTGAGGTCGCTCTACCCCCCTCCATGCACAGCAAGGGCTCCTTATATAATGTCAACCGTGACTGGCTTTTACCATTTTAGCCCTTAACAATTTTTGTCTAGTGTGGGTGTCCTTGCCGATCAACACTGATTGGTCAGTCGTCCAACCAGACCTACTTACCTATGCTAGCTGGGCCGCTCTACCTCACCAGACAAAGAAGACTCTTTTATTTGTTTGCTTGTCGTGGCATTCTTACCTACCACAGTGTAAGTACTCTCTTCCTCTCCATCTCTCATGGCATGCACCTAGTGGTTCCAACTCAGCTTTACCTCTTTTAGGTGGTATGTCATCCCAGCAAGATACTGCCTTAAAAAAAGTCTGAGTAGGAAACACGAAAATAAGTTTTCCCCCTCCCCACCGCCAGACCATGCCCTCTTACCTCTGACCTATGACCCACCACTTCCTGTATTGGCTAGGTACAGGCTGGTGGTGTTTAGGTCTTGCGCGTGCCTTACTTCCATACTCGCCCAAAATCTACCTACTGCTTGTCGTGGTCTGAAGATCTGTCCATCCTTCCGTTTGTTTTTAACTTCTTACGGCGTGGGCTGCTTTATTAATCTTGATTCTTTATGGCTTGTTGGGCTTTGCCTGATTGTGGGCTTCCTTTCCTTCGCGCCCTCCTCCGTGTTCTATTGCTAGCCTTGCTATTACTTCCGGCCGTGTTATTTTGTCATGTCTGCCGTGATGTTTACTTGACCCAGGGCTACTAAGCTTTTTTGGGCTTGTTGTTCATCCCTTTTATAATGGCCCAATAAACTTATTGGGCCTTTTATTACTTGTGGGCTCCCGTATCCTGCTTACTTCCTTTTGGGCATCCTTGGCCTATTTACTTTCTTGAGGCATCCTTGGCCCTTTCCAGTTCTGTGCTTCCCATGGGTTTTTACTAACTCCTTGGGCTTCCTTGGCCCAAGTACTTTATACTTTATCCTTCGGGCTTATGGATTCTCCATTGCCCTTTACTCTCTTTACTTACATTGTTTTGAGCCTACTGTAGTAACTATGGCCCATTCTCACTTTTCTACATCCATACTGCCCATAGGTTTGTTATTTCTTTCTTTCCGGGCCTTCTTAGGCCCATTTACTTCTTCAGAGTCCATTTGTTTGCTTTATGGACCCATGGTCCATTATTCTTGCCACTTGGGTTTAATGGTGTTTCCATCCCACTTTCTTCTGTCCACGTTGTTGGGCTTCCTCCTCCTGCTAGGCTTCTAAAAAAACATGAGTATCTATATTTAGCCCTTGAGCATATGAAATGCTCCTGCAATTCATATGCGAATAAAGACTTTCCTATCCCTTCTGTTTTCTTCTTCTTCTTTTCCTTCGTGAGCTTTTTCGAAAAGTGGACCCCAACTCATACATTTTTTTTTTCTTTTCCTTCTGTGAACAATGTTGTCTATTCAAATTTCTCAATTTAGCAGTTATTCTGAAACACAACCTCCGCTTTATTAACTCCTTCCCTTATTCGCTGATTGACCCATTGCATCCCTTCGCACCATTCTCCATGGCGCTGGTATTTAAGACCGAGTCCCTTCATATTTCAGACACAAACACCCTTTCTCTTCTCTTTTCTTCTTTGTGTCCTTCTTCTTAATGACCACAAACCATCTTCCCCAATCAGCCAATACTCCATGACACCAACGAAGGGTCAAACCTCTTCCCGCCATAAAGGGAAAGAGGTTGTTGATGATCTTGCTGCGCGTGAGGCGGGCGAAGAGGCCACCTATTTGAATCGGGCCATTCTAATGAAGAAGTAGAACGATGTGATCCCAACAGTGAGTGTGCCCCCCTTATAGATCCTTGGTATGACGTTCACGGCCACTTCCCCAAGGTTCTCGGTGATTATGCACCGCCGCCGCCTGGCTGTGTGTGGCTCGCCCTTTACCAGCGTAACCCCAACGTTTCTTGGGTTCCATTGGCCCCTTCAAGTTTCGATCTTGCCATCCGCCAAGGCACTTCACTCCTTGTACCCATCCATTTCGAATTTGGGTCCAGCGCCGCCTCGGGTTGGAAAGAGTGGATAGATAGAGAGCTATTTGATACGGGCTTCATGGGATTGCTACAGTGGGCTGGTGTATTGAAGGTCATCGTTCTATCTCATCGCTTGGCTAATTTAAGAGACTTATTCAACCTCTGTCATTTAGTCAGTCGATGGTGCACCACCACTCACACCTTTTTTCTCTCTTGCAGTGAGATCACTGTGACTTTGGAGGATGTGGCGAATTAGTTGCTTCTGCCCATCCTTGGCGATGTCGATCCTGCCACTCTAGAGCTTTCTTCGAAGGAAAAGGCCGTGGAGGCCGAGTTGAAGAAAAGGATGAGTGGTAACGCCAAGTTATCATTTTGGATTGGTTCTCCTTCAAAACTCTTCGTTGCTGCCAGCCGTGCGGCCTTTATCACATTCTGGCTTTGCAAGTTCGTCTTTGGCTCCCATCCCCACTATGTTGTGAAGCCTCTGTACTTTTGATTGGCTATTAAGATTTCTGCTGGGGTGAGTCTGCCGCTATCACCCATGTTCCTGAGGCATCTGTATGTCCAGTTAGACATCCTGCGGAGCAATGAGAGTCAGGCAAGTTCCTGTCATATAATCACCACTTCTATTCATAGTACCATCTTGCAGCATGTGTTGTATAAGCGTTGCGCCAAGCATCTGGCAAAGTGTAGGCCCGTCCAATTTGACAAAGAAAAGTACAGTTCGTGTCCGAAGGTCATCACGGACTTCTATGGCAAGTTTGATTCCGATTTTCCTTTGGTTTTTCGTTGGGCTAGTTTAAAACCGATTAAGCATCCTGTTGTTGAATTCTTTGATAAAGGAGTTGGGTTTTCATGGAGGGCGTATAGGAATTTAGGCACAAGTTATACGTGTGTGGATTCTGTAATGGGTACATATGTTGATGTTGTTGGCACTACTACCCCACTGACTAGCTTTGAGGAGAGGGGTATAACATACTTGGCAGCCACCAACGCTGGGTGGTTGCCTTGTTTGGCTGATGAAGGCGTCAGGTTTGTACATTATCCTGCTAACCGAGTGAAGAGGCAATTTGGACCAGATCAGGACATTCCTGATGACATCTCTTTTCTGGTGGAGTCTCCAACTTTTGTCCGACCGTTCCTGCGGCATACCACTTTTGAGTTTTGGAGCCAGCACTTTATCGCAGTTACTATTCCAAGCTCTCACAAGGAAGGCATTTATACCGCTGCTATGCACGTAAGTACTGGCAAGCAATGATGATTTCTTTCAAGAAGGAGTTGTTGGGTAGTTGCAGATTTTCCCTCATCCCTCCTGATAGGCTTGGCGCAGTTGTCTCTACCAATCCTCGCTTGCTTTTGCCTTCTGCGTCCGTGCTGGCTTATGCTAGAAAACAAAGCCATTCTAACATATTCGAGTGGGTCAAGGAGGAAAGAGGTGGTACTGGCATGCTGGTGACTACCCCGTGGGCTGGGAGAAGAGACTGAAGGTGACTAATGACCCCGTGCCCACGAAGAAGGGTTCCACCAAGTCCAAGTCTGCGAAGAAGAAGACAGGTGATGATTCCTCCGAGACTTGCTTGGATATTGTACCCTTTGAAAGTGACCTTCCTCCTATGAGTAGCATTGTATTAGAGAGCACTATTCCTCTTTCCGTTCGCACCCGCTCCAGTAAGCGTTCTGCCTTAGGCAAGACTAGGCCTATCATTTCTCAGCCATCCATTGATGCTCCTCCTTCCAGCAGAACCCATGGCAGTAAAATGAAAACTTCTCCCCCTCAAGCACCCTCCACTACTAAGCGGAGAGTATGTCATCTCTAACTTTCCCTATTCTTTATCATTCTTGTATAGGATTCTTCTTGTGGCTAACCCTATGCTCCTATTGGCTTGTCCCCTTCTTCTCTTTTTTTTTACAGTCTAAGTACAAGGAGGACTCGTCTGCTACCCATCCTATTTCGCTCGACGAGCCTGAGTTTGAAGTATGCCTCCTTCTTCCCTTTTTTTTCTTTTTAAATGTCATTAACCTTCGTCTTTTGTTTTCTCAGGCCGAGCCTGAAACCATCTCTGTGTATCGCCCCACGGCTGAAGAGATTTCTGCCTCCATAGGTACTCCTATAGGAGGTTTATTTGACGGGGCGGATGTGGTATTCCCTACTGCGACTTCTGCCACTCCTGTTGTTCTACAGGGAGTTCTTGCTAAAAGGGTTAGTAAGACCATTCCCATTCCTGCCTCGACACCTACTTCCCAAGAAGTGGCCATCCCTGCTGCTGCGGTCCAAGTTGAGGCTGTCTCTCCAATCACGCCCTTTATTATCTCTACCAGTGACCCTTTCGAATCTCTATCCCAGGTCGTGAAGGATGGCTCCTCCCTAGTGGTTACCCCTTCCTCCATTCCTTGTTCTACCACATGCGGTCTTGATGTGGACTTGTCCTCTGAAGAGTCTGAGGATGTTCTTGAGGATCCTGATGATGAACCTGCCAAGAAAAAGAGAGTTTCCGAATCTGAAGGAAAAGAAGAAGAAGGCTCTGAGCACGAGGTCGAATTCATGGGTATGTTTCTCTATGTATTTCCAAACTTCTCTTCCCCCCCCCCCCTCCTTTTTTTTGCTATCAACCCTTTATGTATATCAGTGTTACTCCCTCTGCTGCGACTTCCTTTTATTTTGCATGTCCTTTTTTTTTTTCAGAGACTTCTGAAAAACCAGAGGTTGCAGCAGACAAATATGCCTACAGCTACTTCCCTTGCCGCACCTGTAACACCTGTTTCTGCCGCTCCTACAGCCCTCATTCTTACAGGCCCTGGTGAGTTCCTTTTTTCCTCTTCTCTTCATCACCCATTCACTATGTGTTTCAATTTGCTTGCCTCGTGTATTCTTATTCCACTCCTTACACCTTCTGCCAAGTTCGCTTCCCACCGTTCCTTCTCAGTTTGAGATGGGTAGCAATTCTGCCACAGTGCCAAATCGGGCGAGTGATGCCGCAGCTTTCTTTACCCGCTTCGACCAACACGAGGTCAATGACCTCGGTCTTGCAAACTTCTAGGGTTTCGGGCCTCTCTATGTCGACTTTCATAGTTTTAGGATACTTGAGGATTGCGTTTCTCACCTTGTGGCGATTTACAGCAGCCGCGGCGACTTTATGCAAGGATTCTGATACGGTCGTTCCACTAGGGAGCACTTTCTGAAGCTGCTAGGGAACGTGATGAATGATATTGAGCACAATTTTGTTGACACCGTTTCAACCGAGGATCCTGCAGTGGAGGGTTGCAATTCAAGAGCTTATTAGTGTGGGGTTCGCTATAGAGTTCATCCTGGATCACCTTCATGAGATTGCTCGCACCTTTTTAATGAGGAAAGTTCAGCCTACCATTGATGCCATTGACACACGCCTTGAGGTTCTAAAGAAGGAGATGGCAGACTTGGAGGGTCGTCGTGAGCGCCTCTTTTCAACATTGGTGGTTCCAGTTGTTTTGGAAACCAGACCCTTATCTCTAGACTTCGTTAATGATGATGTGGTGCCTTTCCTTTTCTATCTAGTACCTCATATATTTCCCCTCTTTTTTTTTAGCACTCATTTGGCAGGTTTGCCACAATTTGGGTTTTGTAACTATAAGATGCTTCATTTGGTTACTGTTTCTTTTCTTGCTACTGCTATGACATAGAATTTTTTATAATGCTTCGTAACTTTTCATTGCATATTTCATGAAAGCACGTTACAGTTCTTTGTTTTGTGACATAGTCACTTGAAAAAAAAAAACAAATAAAAACAAAAGGGAAACATAAGACTCTTCAAAAAGGAAAGGGTGATATAATGACCTCTCGTTCTTCCTCATTCTACGCATAATAACACTTCAACCACTTCCCGTTGATAGGATCCATCAGGTCTTTGCTATCCATCTGGGTTACACAGTAATACTCAATGGGATGCGCCTCTCTTATCACAAAGGGCCCTTCCCATTTTGGTGCAAACTTAGATGGTCCTGCCATGCGTCGCCTGACATAGTCTGCTACCTTTAACACGAGTTGTCCTTCTGCAAATACGCTTTCTTTAGTCATCCTGCCATAGGCTTTCGTCATCCTTTGTCTATATATGCGGCTATGCTCCTAAGCTTCTTCTCTCTTTTCGTCGAGCCTTTCTAAGTCCTCATACCTTTCTGCCGTAAAGACCTCCTTCTCCTTTTCCTTTTCCTTCATTTGCATAACCCGTAGGGAAGGAGTCATTAATTCTGTTAGGCTCATTACTTCTGTTCCGTAGACCAAAGAGAAGGGTGAGAATCCTGTGGCTGACTTCGACGAATTTCTGTAGGCCCAAAGGGCATCTGGCAGATGCGTTGCCCATCCTCCTGTATACTCTTGACTCATTTTACTGATGATCTTTATGAGGGTTTTGTTTGTCGCCTCCGTTTGCCCATTCCCTTACGGGTAGTAAGGTGATGATCGATGGTGTTTGACCTAGTAAAATTCCAACATTCTTCTCACTTCATTGTTGACAAATGGCATGCCATTGTCGCTAATAATTCTATGGGGCACCCCGAACCTTACAATTATATTTTCCTTAATGAAGTTCACCACTGCTCCTCCCGTGGCTTTGCGAAGTAGTACTGCCTCTGCCCATTTAGTGAAATACTCCGTAGCCACTAAGATCCATATGTATCTGCGCAATGGTGGATTAACCGGCCCCACCAAATTAAGCCCCCAAGCATGGAATGGTCATGGGGTAACCATACCGTAAAAGTGCTGCGAATGAGTGTGAATCAAGTTGGCTTGTACCTGGCAGCTGTGACATCTTTTTACAAATTCTGTCGTGTCCCTTTTCATGGCAGGCTAGTAGTAGCCCATCTGGAGCAGACATTTGTATAGCTTATTCTTTCCCTGGTGCTCCCCACATTCTCCCGCGTGTACCTCCTTTATCATACTTTTTGCTTCCTTGGGGCCTAAACAGCGTAGTGGATCTCCATCATACCCTTTTTTGAAGAGGACCCCGTTGAACGTGTTGCCAGCCTTTTAAGCTTATATTGCTCACTGTGCTTTTGTGGCAGGATACCTTCTACTAAGTACTGGGTGAATGGTTTTCTCCAGCCTTCGCTGACGAACACAGCGTAGCTTTCTTCTCTGTCAGCCGCAAGCTGGTAGGTCTCGCATTGGACTTGAACTTGGTCCGCGTCTCTTCCCATACTTGGCCAATAAAAGCCTGCCCTTTGGAGTCTGCGGTAAAGGTTGATCTTTCTGCAGGATCTGCAAGTCTTGTCATGTACTTCCTTCAACTTTCTCTGAGCCTCTTCTTGCCCCACACATCTAGACAAGACCCCACCTAGCATCCTGCAGTATAGTTCTCTTCTTACTAGGGCATAATCTTTTAGTACCTTTAATTCCGCAAGCTCTCCTTCCTTCATCAAGACCTCCCTTATGGGATTCCGCAAATCCTCTTTACACTATTCATCCTAGAACCTTTCTTTCAATACTTCAATAATAGATTCTTTCCTCTTGCTGACCTCTATCCTGGTGCTATCCCCTTCGAAGACTATTTGTGAACCTAATGCGGCCAGCGCATTTGCGAACCGATTTTCACTTCTCAGAGTGTGCTCTATTTCAAAGGTTGAAAACCTTTCCTCCATCTTCTGGGTCATCGCTCTGTACGGGGCTAGGGTAGGTTTCTTTAAAGAGAACCTTCCTTTGGTCTGGCAGACCACCAGGTTCGAGTCCCCTATTACTCTTAAGAGCTTGACCCCCATTTCAAGGGCCATGGCTAACCCGATTAGATAGGCTTCATATTCTGCCATGTTGTTTTAACAGAGGAATTTCAATTTGAATGATAGTGCTACAGCCTCATTTTCTTCATGATACAAAACTACTCCCACTCCCTCCGATTGGGTAGTAGAAGACCCATCAAATTTTATCACCCACTATTCTCAAACTTCTTCTACCACGGCTACTTCTCCTTAGACTTCATCATCCAATGAAATTCTTCTTCGCTTGGGAATTGGGCCAACAGATCCGCTATTGCCTGGCTCTTTACTGCCTTGGGCGTTCCCGCCTTTAGATCATATTGCGACGATTGCAACAACCACTGGGATATTCTGCCTGAGAAAATTGGTTGTTGTAATAAGGCTTTGATGGCGTGGGATTTAGTCATCAGCCATACCTCATAGGCCGGGAAATAATGACGCAACCTCTGTGAGGCATACACGATAGCCAAGCACGCCCTCTCTACCCTTGGGTAACAAGTTTCTGCATCTTTTAGAGCTCAGCTAATGTAATAAACTGGTTTTTCCATACCATCTCCATCCTCCTGGGCGATCAACGCACCCACAGCATGCTGGTTGGTGGCTAAGTATAACAACAGTGGCTTCCTGCGGATTGGAGCTTGCACAGTAGGGAGATTCATCATAATCTGTTGTAGCCTTTTGAAGGCCGCCTACTGTACCTTCCCCCATTCAAAGTTTTGCCCCTTTTTTAGCAATTTTTCGAAAGCAAAGGTGATGGAGGCCAGTCCGGGGATGAATCTTTGGATATATAAGACCTTCCCCAAAAAAATTTTCAACTCCTTTACTGTGGCTAGAGGCTTCATAGTTGCTATGGCTATAGCTTTGGCCGGGCCTGCATCTATTCCTCTGCTGTGGACTAGAAAACCAAAGAATTTTCCTAAAGACACTCCGAATGTGCATTTGAGGGGGTTCATTCTTAGCTTGAAAGTTCTACACCTTTCAAATACCCTCCTCAACACTTGAACATGTTCTTCCCGCTTCTTTGACTTTACCACTATGTCATCCACATAGTCTTCTAATTCTCGATGCATCATGTCATGGAATATAGCCGTCATTGTCCGTTGATAAGTTGCACCTGCATTCTTTAACCCAAATGGCATTACTGTATAGTAAAAGTTGCCCATAGGTGTTCTGAAAGCAGTCTTTTCTGCGTCCTTCTACGCCATTCTGATCTAATTGTACCCGCTGAACCCGTCCATGAAGGAAAACATGGCGCTTCCTGCCGCAGAATCTATTAGTAGGTCCATGTTCGGCAGTGGGAATTCGTCTTTCAGGCAAACCCTGCTGAGATTTCTAAAATCTACGCAGCACCTTATCTGCCCGTTCTTCTTCTTCACCGGCACTATGTTGGATAACCATCGTGGATGTTGAATGGGTTTAGTGAATCCTGCGACCAACAGCTTCTGTACCTCCTTGACTATCTGCCCTTCTATTTCGGTGTGATATATTCTGGCAGGCTGGACAATTGGCTTGGCCTCTGGATCCACATTCAGCGTATGCATTACTAGCCTAGGATCCAATCCTGGCATTTCGCTATAATCCCATGCAAAGACATCTTTGTATTCCTTCAATAGCTGTATTAATTCTGACTTTTCCTTTTCTAACAACTTTAAACTGATTGAGATGGGCCTTGGTTCCTGTGCGTCGGATCGCAAGTTGACTTCCTCTAACTTCTCTTCTACCATAACCTATACATCCTTATCTGTCGTAACCTCCTCATCTTTTTCTCTATGACTTTCTTCTTCTAAGTCTTCTTGAGCTATGCAACACACTAGGCTTTTGTGCTGCCACTCTTGTCTGGGGCCCACTTGTGTTTCACTCACGGGCTTAATAACGCTTTAAAATGTATACTTGTTATATATTTGTGTGGGTGTTATCTCCTTATTACTATGCTTAATTTGTATAATTAAGCCATGATTTGCATTAGTCCCTATTATTTATCTTTACATAATTTCTTGAATAAGATGGCATTCATTGTGTGTAATTTTCTACTTTCAAGAAATCATGTGAGAAATATGAGTTTATAGGAATTTGTGAGAGAATGAAGACCAAAATAGAATTAAGCGGAGCTAAAGGACAATGCTTAAATGTCTAAGGAGGTGCAAGTGGAGTGTTTGGATCGTCTACTCTAATTGGAAGCTTCAAATAAGGAAAGAAATCAAAGAGGCAGAATCTGAAAAGGAAAAATCTAATCTGAGCACCGATCAGTATTTTGGGCATATCTCTCTCCTCAAAAATCCAATTGACACAAGGCTAGATGGGTTGGAAACATGACTTAAATATCTACAACTTTCCAATATCTACAACTTGTGAGTTTTGAAGGCCAAAATTAACTCACAAGTTACCGCTGTAAACCCAGACGAAAATTAAAATAGTAAAAGTTTTATTTTCTTTGGACACTTTTATGTTAGGGTTTTGAAGGGAGGCTCTGAGAACGAATTTGGAGCAAAGAAAAACTTGTATTTTCCTTTCTCTAATGGCATCCTAAACTTTTTGCTAGGGCTAGGGGTTATGTTTCTTCTATACGGTATGAATATTCAATGTGATTCTTTCTAGGGTTTTATCAACGACATATTTGATTGTTCAATTAGATTTCTTTTGATGTATTAGTTCTTCCATGCTTTCAATAAATTCAATCATGTTTTTCTTATTGTTTAGATAAATTTCTAATAGTTTCAAATAGAAATCAGATTTTAAAGTGAATGTGTTTTTCTGAAAAACTTTTCTAACCGCATTATTAATCGAGGTTATCATGCGTTCTTGAATTGTCTCAGTTCAACCTAATCATAAGTTTTTAATTGTATAAGAGCAATCAATTATGAAATAGATATTTTCTTAGATCACAAAGAATCTCATATCGATATAAGGAAACACCCTGATGCCTTAATATTTACATTATTGAATTAAATCAGTTTTTATTATTATTCTTGTTAACAATCACCTAGCAAAAGTACTTTTCTTCTTCACCTAAATTATTGTTTAATTATATTGTCTTCTAATTTACCCTGCTCCTTGTGGTTCAACCTCGGTACTCAGAGAATTATATTGCTACGATCTCTTGCACTTGAGAGTGAGCAAGCAGGGCCCTACGCACCTTCATAGTTTATACACAATTCTGCAGTCAAATCCTTGGACCCTAACACATTGTGGCGTGTCATCTGGTTCTGCAACAGGTGCTTCTTTTCTCTTCTTCTTCTGAGAGATTAATTCTCTCATATTAGGCTCTAGGTCACCTCGAATGTCCTCCCACCTAGGGATAAAGGTGCCTCTTAGTTTTGATACTGAGCTTTCCTTGGATGGTGCCCACTAGTCATAAAACATAGTTTCTACTAAATGAGCCTCTGCTTGCTCAAATGGTCATGGGTTTGCCGCTATAAGTATCATCCTGCCATTCAACCTCCCTTTCACGCACTGGTGGTAGGTTAACGACACCAGTCAGTGTTTATGCAGCCACGGCCTCCCTAAGAGCACATGGTATG
Organism: Castanea sativa; assembly: GCF_040712315.1. NCBI lineage: Eukaryota > Viridiplantae > Streptophyta > Magnoliopsida > Fagales > Fagaceae > Castanea > Castanea sativa. The sequence goes on from NC_134013.1 coordinate 37,190,097, forward strand.
AAACTTCCGTTTTTACCACATGGAACCGAGCTAAAGAGGTTATAGGGCCCACTTTTAACCATAGTTGAATGTAGCCTGCGGTATATTCACCACTTCCTCCAAACCCAGTTACTTCCATTAGGCACCCTTGGATATTTCTTTTTGAATTCCTGCCACCTACAGGGTGCTTAATGGAACAAGGTTTACTAAGGCACCCGTATCCACCAAGGCTCTCTTGATGGAGATCTGATTTATGGATGCAGCTAAGTAGAGGGGCCTCCTGTGGTCAAGGCACCCCACTTCCATATTCTCATTACTGAAAGTGATTTCAGTTGATTCCTGTAAGAGAGCTCTATCATCTGCAACTTCTGCTGACAAACATTCTACTCCTGCCCCAGAAGCAATGCTTATTAGGGCCTCTGTAGCTATCTTCCGCTCTTTCTCTATAAGGCCTAGTTGGTCAAATATATTTTTGAACTTGGAGCTCTTCTGTAGAGTGGTGATGGCTGCAGCAGGTAGGGCTGGATTCTCCTCCTCGTCTTCCCCTGGATCTACACAAATTACTACCGCTGCCACACCCTTCCCTTTATGGCTTGGGAGTGGATTCCTTTGAACTTCTTGCTTCGATAGCCCTAGGGTCCCTTCTTTGATCCTGCGGTGCACCTGTCAACGGAGCGCCCAACATTCTACAGTAGGATGTTGCACATAATTGTGCAAGTTGCGGAAGCATGGGTCCCTCTACTCTTCTTCTGTAGGCTCCCTAGAAACTTGACTAGGCTTAAAAACTCTGTCTACTATCCACCTGTCCAAGAGCACATTTAGCTCCTTTGGGGTGCATGGTATTGGTGGAGGGGTATTGTACTCCTTTCCATCAGTTTTCCTCTTCCTTTTGCCAATGGATGCCGCTATGGCCTGTAGGGCGTTCCTTTTGTCAGAACTTGGCCTCACTGATTGGGCGGTCTTTCTGGCCTTCTATAACAGCTACGCAAACTAGGAGATCTCTAAGTTTTCTAGAACAGCTCTGTATTCCCTGATCATATTCACCATACACATCTCCACTAATATCTTTTCCTCACAATGGTCATAGCAATCAAGCGCTATGTCTTTGAACCTCTTGATGTACTCCATTAAATCTTCTTTATTTCTTTGCTTGGTAGCTTGCAAAGTAGCAAGCGTTACTGTTTCTTCTTCGTGGAAGTACTTAGTGCAAAATATATCCACCATGTCATCCCAGGTTGGGATTGATCCTGGCTTTAGACCAATGTACCAAGTGTAGGCACGGTCACATAGTGATTTAGAAAATTCTCATAGACATAAGTCCTCGTCTGCCGCATAAGGGCCAAGAGTATCGATGAACTTTCTCACATGCTCAAAAGCACTACCCTTCCTACCGTCATATTGCGCGAAAACACGTGGTTCATACCTTTCAAGGTATGGCTTGCTAAGCACTCTTAACGGATAAGGAGGTCTTTGTGCGTAGAATCTTTCCTTGGGTGCTCTGGCCCTCTGCTACTCTAAGAGAGCTGCTACCTCAGCCATGGTGATGTAGCGTTGTCCTTCATTCTACGAGGTGCCTTCGACTGGCGTCTCCTCTTTGTCTGCCGCATGCTTTGGGACATGCTGGCTTCCTTTCTCCTTGGTCTTTTCTGTCTTTAGCTGATGGACTTCCTCCATCATCTACTGTTGTGAGTGTTGCAGTGCTTGCAGCACCTCAACAAAAGGATTGGTATTGTCAGCGGGATTCCTTGTCTGTGGTTGGGGTCCAGCCCCCAATCTGTTGATGTTTTCTGCTTGGTTGGGCTAATGAGGCGTTGTTGGCCTCGACTCGGCCTGCGAGGGGACAGCGCTCATGTTTCGCGTCGTCCTAGATTTTGGCGGCATTTTTTTGTGAGGATCTTTATCCCTATCTGCTTCCTAACTCCCCAGTGGAGTCGTCAATTTAAATGTGGGGGCTATTTTTGCAAATGTTGGGCTGGGCTGCCTCCTGCTGCACTAGGCCCCAAAGTTTTCTAGATCAGGGAGTTGGGACCGGTCCAATAGCAACCCTCCTTGGTCCGACTTGTGCGCAAGCGACACCCCCGTTTGGCCAAGATTTTTATCACTTGCCCATGGCAGGCAGAGTTGTTATAATAGCTACAGCAGGCAGGCATAATAAAGACAATAATAGAAATTCTCTTACTATTCAGACAGAGGTAAATAATGGGCTTTGATAATGAATACTCGTTTTATGAAATAGCAACAAAGGATAAGTTTTGAAAAAATGGCAATAAGCTTATTAAAAGAAAAATGTCAGTCTGCCGTATCAAGTTACATTACTGGGTCTAAGTCAAGAAGGGGAACCATCTCCTCAACACGACTAATCTCTGCTTTGAGGGGGCGGGCCTGAATGACTTGTACTTAGAGAGATCCTTTACCACTATTAGAGAACATGGATCGGAGAAGGAATGGGGGATCAACATATTTGGTGCATGTCTGCCACTCTGTTCTCTCTATTTTTTGCTTTTCTTTCTATTTTCTCTCTAATTCCTTCCTTCCTTTTTCTTCATTTTTTTATCTTTCAATGTTTTTCTTAGTTATGGTGATTCTCTCCCCCGAGGTTGCTCTGCCCCCCGCTGTGCACCGCAAGGGCTCCTTCTATAATGCCAACCGTGGCTGGCTTTTACCATTTTAGCCCTTAACCGTTTTTTTCTTGTGTGGGTGTCCTTGCCGACCATTATTAATTGGTTAGTCGCCCAACCAGCACCACTTACCTGTGCTGGCCGCGGCACTCCACCTCACTACACAAAGAAGACTCTTTTGTTTGTTTTCTTGCCATGGCATTCTTACCTGCCACAGTGTAAGTACTCTTTTCCTCTCCGTCCCTCATGGCATGCACCTAGTGGTTCCAACTCAGCTTTGCCTCTTTTGGGTGGTATGTCATCCCAGTAGGACACTGCCCCCAAAAGAGCCTGAGCAAGAAACACGAAAATAAGTTTTCACCCTCCCCACCGCCAAACCATGCCCTCTTACCTCTGACCCATGACCCACCACTTCCTGTATTGGCTGGGTACAAGCTGGTGGTGTCTGGGTCTTACACGTGCCTTACTTCCATACTCATCCAAAATCTGCCTGCTGCTTGCCATGGTCTGAAGATCTGTCCGTCCTTCCATTTGTTTTTAACTTCTTACGGTGTGGGCTGCTTTATTAATCTCTTATTCTTTATGGCTTGCTAGGCTTTGCCTGATTGTGGGCTTCCTTTCCTTCACGACCTCCTCCGTGTTCTATTGCTAGCCTTGCTATTACATCCTGCCGCGTTATTCTGTCATGTCTATCGTGATGTTTACTTGACCCAGGGCTACTGGGCTTCTTTGGGCTTGCTGTTCATCCCTTTTCTAATGGCCCAATAAACTCATTGGGCCTTTTATTACTTGTGGGCTCCAGCATCCCGCTTACTTCCTTTTGGGCATCCTTGGCCTGTTTACTTTCTTGCGGCATCTTGACCCTTTCCAATTCTGTGCTTCCTATGGGCTTTTACTAACTCATTGGGCTTCCTTGGCCCAAGTACTTTATACTTTATCCTTGGGGCTTATGGATTCTCCATTACCCCTTGCTCTCTTTACTTACATTGCTTTGGGCCTACTATGGTAGCTGTGACCCATTCTCACTTTTCTACATCCATACTGTCCATGGGTTTGCTATTTCTTTCTTTCCAGGCCTTCTTAGGCCCATTTACTTCTTCAGGGTCCATTTGTTTGCTTTATGGATCCATGATCCATTATTCCTACCACTTGGACTTAATGGTGTTTCCATCCCACTTTCTTCTACCCACGTTGTTGGGCTTCATCCTCTTGCTGAGCTTCTAAAACAAAATGAGCATCTACAACGTTTACATAGCAAAATATTCCTTAAAAAAAAAAAAAAAAGTGTACCAACCTATTAAATTATAACAATATTCATTATTGTGATATTAAAAAAATTGAGAATTCGATCAAACATATATCCTTAATAGATTTTTTTTTCTAGGTTTAAATTGCAAGAAATTCGGATGGGCTAGGTTTTTTTTTTTTTTTTTTTTTGATAAACACACACACACACATATATATAGGGGAAGAGGGATGAGATAAGGGGGATGGGCTAGGTTTGTTGATCGATAAAATACAGGTGAGTTGCCAAGCTCATGGGTTTGGGTTGGGATGTTGATAATTGCTTAAAATTACAATATTTTCTTAGTTTTGTTTAAAATTACATTTATTTTGTGTTTATTCTCACCCTTACACCTAAATATAAGAGTTTGCAAGCTCTCTAAAATTAATTCTTTACTCATATTTTTCTCTTGTAATCATCTAGACCTTAATAAGCTAAGAGGCTCAAAAAGTTAATATCAATTGAAAAATAGTTTTTGAAGCATTTAACAAGTTAAAGATGTGCAACATATTTTTTTAGCCATCCTAGAGAGAACCAAAGTTTACAACCCTTAAAAGAAGTTGTGTATAGAAGATAGTTTTTGCCATCTAATGTGACATAAATGGGATGAGAAATTTCATTTTGAGGCATTTAAGAATTTCAAATGCAAAAACATGCTAAAAATATATGAAATTAGCACAAACAATTAAGTGGGAATTATTCAGCAAAAAAAAAACAATTAAGTGGGAAACACCTGGTCAATGGTGTTAACCTAGGGCAAATGTGGCATACTAGTGACGAATTTGACGTGATAGTGGGTTGTTGTAGCAAGTATGTTGATGCAGCATTTGCTGTGGTGTTGAAGCGGTAGAGTTGAAGTGGGAGGGTGGTATTAAATAATAAAGGGATTTTACTAACGTGTGCCCTTAAGGCATACATTAGTAAACCATTTTAAGAAATTTTTTAATGAAAAAATGGCACACGTTAGTATACCATTTTAGGAAACTTTTTATTGAAAAACAAAAAAGTAATTTACTGTTTTGACAATTTCTTTAATTTCTCATAAAAATTTTCCAAAATAGATGTAAATGTGTGTCCCGAACCCAATAGTAAATACTAAATACCAATTAGGGGTGGAAATTCGTGTTTGCGTGTCAGGTTCATGTCATGTCAACTCATGAAAATCTGACTATATGGGTCAACACTAACCAGACATATTTATTAAACAAGGCAAGATTCCTCAACCCAACGGGTCAGTCGTGTCGACCTGTTTATCAGATTTTACCAAAATAAAAAATATATATATTTATAAAAAGAACAAGCAAATAAATATTTTTAATATAAAATTCAAAACTAACAAATAACTGCATCACAAATAATCATTCAAAATTAAAGCATATCTCAATATCATAAATAATCAATCATAATATGTCAAAGAAAATAAATCACAACAACTAATAAGTTTATATATTTATGGTTTGAAGGGTATATCGGTAAGATATTATTTAATTAAACAGATCAAACGAGTTCCATATGTTGAACACTAACTCAATTCATTAATTAAACAGGTTATTCATGTCAACCCGAATATGACACGAACCCATTAAACCTCAACCCATAACTTGCTAATTTCGTGTCGTGTCAGCTTCGCAAATGGTGTCCAATTTTGCCACCCCCAATACCAATGTGTGCTTGGGGTTAACATGATAGTCTATAATGATGACACGTATCACTTGGCATGGTGCTTAGCATGTAGTCGCACGTGAGAGACATGTGGGAGGTACGATTAATGTGATTCTTATTCGGTGGCAACGTACAAATAGGCCAAAACTCTTTCAATTAATGTGATCAGAGACTAATAAAAAGGAGGCTTTTTTTTTTCTTTTTTCTTTTTTTCTTTTTTTTAGGGAGCATAAAAAGGAGGCTCGAGACTAAAAGAATGTCATATCAATAACTCCATTATTACTAGTTTATTACGTTTTCGTATATGATTGATAAAAACGTTCAAATTGTACTTGTGGTACAGGATTTTAATTTTTTGAATGCAAGACCTCAAGTGGCAGTTCAAATTGTACTTGTGGCTGCTCTATGTAAACCGCTTCAAGCATGCTATTCTGCAGAGCTAACAGAGGTCATTGCTTTAGAACAAGGTGTTCCTTTAGCTCAGGAACTTCAGCTGCCTCGGGTCATCTTTGAATCAAATTTACTAACTGCCATTCAAGCAATCAATAATAAGGCTACGGGGAACAATTATGGACACCTCATCCAGGGAATCCTTCAGGCCAGAGATTCATTTGAGACTTGCCTCTTCAAGCACTTAAACAGGAGCTTCAACTAATCAACTCAGTGGCTCACAAGCTTGCCCAATATGCTCGAAGATCTGGAAGCCATCACATCTGGAAAGGAGTTACGCCTTCTATTGTAACTTCTTTGCTGCAATCTGATCTGTTGTAACTTGCTGTTTTCTGCCTTGCTTATGCTGGCTTCTCCGTATGACTCGTTATTTGGTTTAATACCATTTATTCCCCTTTCAAAAAAAAAAGTGGTAGTCCTAAAATTTAGCACAAAAAAAAAAGGTGGCAGTCCTAAAAAAGATTTAAAAAAAATATAATGTATGGCCACTTACCAAACAAAAGAAACAAAAAACAAAAATAAATGGTATGGCGGCCAGGCCCAGAATGTGGGGAGTGAGGACCGACTAATGTGCAAAATATGCAACTTTGATTCTTTCTCCCACACCCCCACGTCTCTCTTTTACAATATTTTTTTTTTGTGGAAAGGGTCTCTCTTTTAACATTACACTGCAGGTTTATGATTTATTCAAGTCATTTTTGCTATGAAACATGTGAGTTCAAGCTTATTAAACATGTTTTAGTGTCCACTAATCTCATCACACGCGCTTCGCGTATGCGATGAGACTTTTCTTTTTTAGTGGTCCTATTTTGTAAAAAAAAACTGTATTTAATTATTTTATATACATATATATGATTTTTATTTTAAAAATCTAATTTATAAGTAAATAAATCAATTTAAAAATAATAGGAGAGTGGTCCTATTTTTTAGGCAATATTTTAGTAAGAGTTGGAGTTGTATTTTTACCAGATTGTCCTTTAGTTTTGTCTCTACTTAAACATAGTTTTGTCTCTACTTAAACATAAGACTGTAGGGGCATCTTTGAACTAAAAAAATGAGTTTTTACCGGATTGTTCTTTAGTTTTGTCTCTATTTAAACATAAGACTGTAGGGGCATTTTTGAACTAAAAAAATAGGAATCCAAACAGGGGAAGCCCCTTAAATAGTAGTATAGATTAAGGGCTTTTTTTTTGTGTAAAATAGCGTCCATAAAGTTGCTAGTTGAAACACTTAGACATGTTATGTGGTTCAAGCTAATACAAAGTTAGAACATTGTGTTTGTAGCTTACTCATGAACACAAATAATTAGAAAGCTGATATTACATTTTAAATATAAGTTGATAATACATGTTTACCTTGTAAAATAACACAAAACAAATAATTAGAAAACAAAGAAGAACTGTTGTTGCATTGGCAGCATTGTTCTCAATATTAAAAAGGTCAAAATACCAAAAAAGTTATGATAATCTAAACTTTTATTCCGCACAAATAAGGTATATTCAAAATATTCCCCAAACAATTTGATTGAAGAATTGAATTTGACTAATTAGGAAATTTCAAAATGTCATTTCAACTTCATCTAAGTAATGACTAATGCAAAAACAGATTAAGCACTACAAGATTCACCATTAGTTACACTTAAAAAAAAAAAACAAAACAAAACAAAACAACTGAAGTCATATGGACTAACCCTTCCATGTGCAAGAGCAATGGTCATGATAGTTGCAGCTTCCGTGACCCATGATAAAGGAATCCACATAAAACCCAAATTTTTTAGTATTTTATTTTCTGAAGCAAGACAGAAGAGTAGAAGAACCAATCAATGAGGGAGATTGAGCAAGCAATAATGAAAAAATAAAAAGAAGGGATGAATATCAAAATTTAACATTGCTTTTCTAACCTTTTCCTCCTCAAGTTTGTTGTATCCGGACAAATCCAATCTTTCTTGAACTGCATCAGATCAAAGGTCAAATCCTTTCTTATACAATTAAGATACTTAGGGTGTAAATTGTCCAACATTAAGCAACTTATAATTTAGCACCAAACAAATAAGATAAAGCAATGAAAATTCCTTTGTATTTCCATCTTTTTCATTCTTCCTGATTCTAGGCAAATCAAAGCATCCACATGACGCTAATTGAATTAAACATGAAAGATCTAATTTCTTCCAATCAAAGTATCTAGCTCTAAGTTTGGGTAGCTTCCCGCTCGTCTCTCACGGGACACCCTTTACGGTACCTCCTCAGGCGTGGGGCACCCCTTAGGTATACTTGCTCGTCGAATATATCGGGCATATCGGCTGGACCAAGCCTAGTTTGAAGGCGGGTTAGGCCCGTTCGCTCTTCGGGCTTATTTTGACAAGAGTACCACTCTCAGACCCCCACAGTATCTATACTATTATTTAAAAGGCTTCCTTTGTTTGGATTACTCATTTTTTAGTTCAAAAATGCCCTTATACCCTTATGTTTAAATAGATATAAAATTACAAGACAATATGATAAAAATCCAACTCTAACTCGTACTAAAATATTACCTAAAAAATATGACAACTTTCCTATTAATTTTCAAATTACTTTATCCGCTTATAAATTAGATTTTCAAAATAAAAATTATATATATAAAATTTATTAAAAAAACAATTTTTTTCTACAAAATAGAACCACTAAAAAAAAAAGCCTCATCTCTCGCGCTTCGCGGGTGTGATGAGGCTAGTTTATTATTATAATGTTATTATTGTTCTTCTCAAAACAAAACCAAAAAAAAAAAAGTTTTTGTTGTTACAATTTGTTGCTCAGTTTCGCTTCTCCTGCACGAGGTTATAGAATTCATGTCTCAAATCTTCCACAAATGAGACTTTTGCTAATTATTGTTATTTAATAATCAAATTAAAATCTTACTCCGAATTTTCAATCGTAATATAATAATTGTATAATAATAAACACAATTTCACAATCTTAACTAAAATTGTATTTTTAAAACACAATTTCAATCATATATTGTATATCGAACATACATCTTGTGTAACTATCAAGTTTACCGAAAAGCTCAAAATTGTTGTGTCATGGATTGAGTGCTTCGCTTTTTTGTAGTAACATGTGAAGCATGGGACGTGTTTGCCTCAATCGGGTCAAATTTATTTATTTATTGGATTAGTGTTGTAGGCTGCCCATGTTGTCCGCAATTTTTTTAATTTTCTATTTCCTTTGTTTTACTCCGAAATCCGAATTAATGCTAACCTATGTATTTGTTAAACACACCCTTTCCCCCACACCACACACACACACAAAATAAAAAAAATCAGTCACTAGTTTCTATTATTATCATTATTATTATTTTTGAAGAGAAATATAACCAAAACATTTTGTTACCATTAAAATGAGAAATTGCTGTGTGGATAAGCTGGTCTTTTGATAAGTGGTGAATGTGATATATCTTTTAATTGCCCACACTCACAATGAGAGTGTGGGAGTGGGACCCCTTACATTTTGGGTCTCCTAAACAAACCAACTAGGGTTATAAATGAGTCAAACTTTGCATGTTCAAGCTTGACTCGTCAAGAAAAGTCAAAAGCTCACGCTTGACTTGAGCTCGTGACAAGTCTAAAAATAATGTTTGAGCTTGAGTTTGTGAGAAAGCCAAAAAACTTGAGCTTGTCTTGACTTGATTAATTAATTAAGCCAAGCTCAAGCTTAATATCAAGCTCATACTTGAGCTCAAGTCAAGCTTTTGAGCTTAAGATCTGAGAAAATTATATTATCAAATGTTTAAATCTCTAAAATAAAGAAGAAGAAAAAATAGTACACTCATTTTATCTTACATCTAGTCCTACTTCTGATTATTGTATGGGCCTTTTTTGCAAGTATTAGGCTGGGCCGCCTGCTGCAACACTGGGCCCAAAGATTTCTAGATCAGGGAGTTAGGACCGGTCCAAGAGCAAACTTCCTTGGTCCGGCTTGTGCGCAAACAATGCCCCTTATCGGCCAGGCTTTGATCATATGTCTATGGCAGGCAGAGCTGTTATATTAACTACAGCAGGCAGATACGATAAGGACTGTAATGGAAATTTGTTTAGGAATCAAATAAAATAAACAGTGAGCTTTGATAAGAAATGCCCGTTTTGCAAACGACAACAAAATAACAAGTATTGAATAAACAGCAGCAAGCTTTATTGAAAGAAATAAATGTCGGCCTGTCACGTTAAGTTACTGCCAAGGCTAAGTCAGAAAGGGGAAACCACCTCTTCAAAGCAGCAAATAATGCAACTAATTTCCTATGAAAGGGGAAATTAACTGCTTTGAAGGGGCGGACCTAAATGACTTATATTTTTGCAAGATCCTTTCTCGTCACCAGAGAACATGGGTTGAAGAGGGACAGGGAAATTGACCCATTTGGTGCATGCCTACCGCTTAGTTCTCTCTCTGTTTTCTTTTTTACCCTTCCGCCTATTCCTTAATTCTTTCCTTTCTTTCTTTTCGTTTTTTCTTACTCTCTCCCTTTCTATTTCTCCCAGATTTTTCTCTCCTTTCTTCTTGGTTTTACTCTCCTTGCTTTTATCTTTTTTGTGATTCTAGTAATTATATCCCAGAGGTCGTTGTCCGCCCCCTCTGCCATGCACACCAAATGCTCCTTATATGGTGCCAGCCGTACTTGACTTTTACCATTTTAGCCTTTAACCGTCTTTGTCTGGTGTGGGTGTCTTTGCCGACTATCACTGACTGGTCAATCACCCAGCCAACACCACTTACTTGCACTGGCCGCGCCACTCCACCTCACTAGACAAAGAAGGCTCTTTTGTTTGTTTGCTCGTCGTGGCACTCTTACCTGCTACGGTGTAAGTACTCTCCTTCTCTCCGTCCCTCGTGGCATGCACCTAGTGGTTCCAACTCAACTTTGCCTCTTTTTGGTGGTATGTCATCCCAACAGAACATTGCCTCCAAAAGAGCTTGAGCAAGAAACACGAAAATGGGTTTCTTCCCCTCCCCACCGCCAGACCATACCCTCTTACCTCTAACCCATGACCTCACCATTTCCTATATTGGCTGGGTACAAGCTGGTGGTGTCTGAGCCTTACGCGTGCCTTGCCTCCATGCTCATCATTCATATGTCTGCCGCGGTCTGAAAGTCAACTTGTCAAGTCTGCCACTCATCTTTGGCTTCTTTTGGCGTGGTCTACTTTCCCTGACTTTGCATTTATGGTTTGCTTCTCTTAGGGGCTAGGCCTGGCCCGTTTGTGAGCCGTTCTTATGCTTCTAGCCCTTGTCATTGGTTTCCTACCGTGTCATTCTACTATGTCTACCATGAGGTTTGCTTGTCTCAAGTCTGGTGGGCCTCTCCAGGCTTTTCTATTCATTCTTTTTCTAAAGGCCCAATAAACTCATTGGGCCCTTTACTACTGTGTGGGCTCCCTCGTCCCGCCTACCTTCCTTCGGGCCTCCTTGGCCTATTTACTTTCTTGGGGCATCCTTGGCCCTTTTCCAATTTTACGCTTCCTATGGGCTTTTACTAACTCCTTAGATTTCTTTGGCCCAAGTGTTTCTTACTTCATCCTTGGGGCTCATGAATTCTCTATGGCCCCTTACTTTCTTTATTTACACCGCTTTGGGCCTGCCATGACAGCCGTGCCCCATTCTTGCTTTTCTACATCCATACAACTCATGGGTTTGTTATTTCTTTCTTCCGGGCCTTCTTAGGCTCATTTACTTCTTCAGGGTCCATTTACTTGTGTTATGGACTCATGATCCATTATTCCTACCACTTGGGCTTAATAGCATTTTCTATCATACTCTTCTTCTGCCCATGTCTTTGGGTTTTCCCTCCTGCTGAGCTTCTAAAAAAAATGAGCATCTATAATTAGCCATAATTCAAATTAAAATTTTACATAATTAAATTCATTCATTCATCTTTCCTTATCTATAATTTCAACAATTGTTCAAATTAGAAGTTTTACATTCACGTTAGATGGTAAAGAACTAGAAAAATACTTGCTTGTAACTATTATGATTGGAAAAATACTAACATATTTCATAACGTTAAATCGAATGATTGATGGGGAGAGATCATATGTGGCCCACTCAATTTATTTATTTATTTATTTTTAAATGTAACTAAAGTCTAAAGTGGTTCTTGATTAGTTTAGAAAAAAGGGGAAAAAAATAAGGTAATAGGTAGTAGTCTCATGTTGACCATATCAATATTAAAATATGTGTAATTAGTATATTTAACTAACATATATAAATTTATAAATAAGTCTATACTTAAATTGTCTTGTATCAAGTCTTATAGCTCACAAACTTGCTCATGAACAAATTTTTTTTGCTTGGACTCGGCTTGTTTATTAAACGAATATGAATAAGCTTTTTTATCGAATCAAGCCCAAGTTGTTCATGATCAGTTTAATTCATTTACAGCCCTAAAACCAACTAAACACAAAAACAATAACCTCCCAACAGAAGAGCAACCAGATTCATCATTCCTCCCTTGCGACTTGCCAGTTATCTTCTTACCTTTGACTTTTGAAATATTCATTATTCATACACAACTTGTCTCAAGCCCTCTCACAACTCACAAGTTGCCATCTCACATTCCTTAGTTTATCTTCTAATAACAAAAATTCAGTTTAGATTTTTTTTTAAAAAATTATGCTTATATATATATATATATATATATATATATATATATATATATATATATATATATATATATATATTGCTTTATGGTGAGGAGAGAGGTTAGGAAAATATTGTATTTAACGTTTAGAATGCATGTAACATCACACTCACAATATTTGAATCTCGCCCAATTATATAACCCACATTGTAAGTGTGACCCTACACATTTGAAACACTAGAAATTGCTTCAAGGAAAAGGCGACTTGAACCCACAACACAATGACTGCGAAGGGGAATAGGTGAAAATCAAGTTAGAGGCCCATTAACATTTTAATGCATTATAACATTTGATCCTGGACACTCATTTAAAACATCATATTTGGATGAATTTTGAATCATTTATAAATCTATAGTTAAATTAAATTATAGATGGAAGAAGATTTATCTCCAAACTAGTTTGGTGAAAACCTCTTCAAACTCTACCGATATCTTTTATTAGATGTAAATTTTGAAAATCTAACTGTTGGATTGTATGTTCTTATTATATCATCTATACTTGCAAAATTTCAAGAAGGTCAAAGATCAATAATTATGTCATCAATCAAATGTTTAAATTTCAAATTTAAAATGCTTTAATAGTTTCTGGAATGTCTCCAGAAACTGTTGTAAGGTCCAGAGAGGAAGATGAGGAATTGGTGAGGAGCACCAAAAAGGTTAAAGAGCACCACTCTCAAAGAACGTCCAGCGCTCCCTCTTCTCCAAGAGCTGGTGGGGGAGGGGGGCTTTCCTACAAAGAGAAGCTGCTAGGAGAGATACCCGGAGCTTACAAACAAGCTTTTGTCTTTGATAACGATATGGAGACTGAAGCAGAGTCAGATGATGAAACTTCAGACTTAGAGGCCGACATTGCTGCAATTAATCTTTTTGGTATAAGGAAGGCTAACATCCGAGCCCAATGGTCCAATGCGCTGATAGTTAAAGTTATCGGAAAGACGGTGGGTCATTAGTTTATGTCGACTAGACTCCTAAGTCTTTGGAAACCAACTGGCCGAATGGAGTGTGTTGATCTCAGCGAGGGCTTTTTTCTCATTAGATTCTCGATCAGAGAGGATCACATTAAAGTCCTCAAAGATGGACCGTGGTTCGTAGGTGGTCATTATTTGTCCATCCGAAGCTGGGAAGCCAACTTCAACCCTGTTAAGGCAAATGTAGCTTCTATTGCTGTTTGGGTTCGTCTTCCAAATCTTCCAATAGAGTATTATGAGCCATCTGTTTTGCGGGATATTGGCAGGGCTATAAGACCAATTCTGAGAATCGATATGCACACGGCAACTGAAACAAGGGGCAGGTTCGCAAGACTATGTGTTCAGATTAGCTATGACAGGCCGTTGATCAAGCTTATCAAAGTAGGAGGCATATCCCAACTGGTGCAATACGAAGGAATTAGCACTCTATGCTTCTCTTGTGGCCGTGTTGGCCACAAGGAGGAAAATTGTGCATACACGGTAAGACCAACGGAGCAATCCGATGGTGAGGATGCAATTAAGGAAAAAATGGAGGGAACGAAGCCCATGCCAAATGACAAAAGCTACGCGACAAAAGAAGATTTTGGGCCATGGATCTTGGTAGCACGAAAGAAGAAAGTCAGCAAGGAGTATAGGAAAGAGTCTGTTCAACATCCCTCTTATGGGCACCAAAGCCCATTGAAAGTTGGTCCCAGTCAGACCAAAAGCCCACTACATTCAGAGTTTGCCCACTTAGAGTCTGAGGTAAGAGATAAGGGGATTAATCACGTGACTCTCCCAGCTACAAACATCTTTTTGGCAGATCGCACTATCTCAAGCAAAGGTGAGGATTAGCCTAGTCTGACTCTAAACCGTATTTCAAGCAAAAGTCACAATCGTGGTCAGAAAGTTAAGCAAAAATCCCGGATCTTGGCTAGGACTAAGAGCAATCTGGTCAGCGCAACCGACAAGGAGAAGGCACCTCGCAATTCTGATCGGTCAAGTTACAAGTTGACCAAAATGCCGGCAACGGAGTGGCGAATTTCTGGTCAGGACTTGGTTAGGGTAAAAGTTTTCACTGCTGGTGGCTCCCACTCTGATGGGTTGAAGGGCGAGGAAGAGGTGGTTTCAAACAAGCCGACTGGGTTGGGAGCTAGAGATGTTCCAATGGACACTGGGGAAATTTTGTTGTCGTCACCTTTAGTGAAGGGTCCTTTGAAGGATGTTTCAAATCAAAACTGTGGTTAGAACGAAAGTTTGTCAGTAGTTCATTCTAAAGCTGCTGAAAATATCTCGAGAGCTATTTTGAAAAGAATTGATCCCTCCTTGAGGTCCAAGCCAAAAGCCAACAAGACACAAGTAGAAAAAATTACTCACACACCTGAAGAAAATGGAGATAGCATGCAGACGGACAGCAGTTGCCGAGATAGTGATGGTATGCATTTCAATGAGGGAAGTGATCTACACCTTTCATGATTTATTTATTTATCTTATAAATTGTTAGATATGAATATAGTTAGTTGGAATTGTCGGGGTGCTCTTAACCCCTCTTTCAATAACTTTGTTCGTGATTTAGTTCAAGCTCATTCCCCTGCTATTTTGATTGTTTCTAAAACAAAGGTGAGCGGTGCCAGGGCTAAGGCTATCACTGATAGATTGACTTTTGATGGAGCCACCCATGCTAATAACATTGGTCGTTCTGGAGGTTTGTGGATTCTTTGGGATACCACTTAGGTGGAGGTGTCTGAGTTGTCAACCACTGAACAAGAAGTTCATGTCATTGTTAAGGACTTAACTTTGGGGTACTCTTGGCTGCTCTCAGCTATTTATGCTATCCCCAGATATGCTGAAAGGAAGTTGTTGTGGGAAAACCGTACCACTGTTGCTGGGTTGCACACTATGCCTTGGGTTATGGCTGGTGATTTCAATGAAATTCTTGATGGTGAAGATAAATTTGGGGGCAAAAGTGTGAATCTGAGCCGAGCTATAAAGTTCCAGGAGTGCTTAAATAATTGCAGAATGATCGACCTTGGTTTCTCTGGGCCTAAGTTTACCTGGTCCAATGTTCGTCTTCTCACTCAATTAGTTCTGGAGAGAATTGATAGGGTGTTTGTAAATGTTGAGTGGAACAATCTTTATCCGGAAGCTTGTGTTAACCATCTGGAAAGGGTCCACTCAGACCACAGTACCATTATGCTAAAGCTGAAGCACGAAGCTAGAGTGCTTTTTCCCCAGCCATTTAGATTCCAGCCTATGTGGTTATCCGACTCAATATTTCTTGATGTGGTAAGGGAGGCATGGGGTGTTTCTAATAATCTGCTGTCTGCGTTAACTAGCTTTCCAACTAAAGCCAAGGAGTGGAATAAGGAGCATTTTGGTAATATTTTTTTGAGGAAAAAGAAAATTGGTGCTAGGCTTAAAGGCATCCAATCTGCTCTTGCGAATAGGCCTACTAGATTTCTGATTGATTTGGAGAGGGAGTTGAGGGCTGATTACGCTAAGGTCCTTCGGATCGAAGAAGAATTTTGGAGTATGAAATCTCAAATGGCATGGGTCATTGATGGAGATAGAAATATTGCATTCTTCCATACATCGACTCTTGTTCGTAGAAGAAGAAACAAGATTACTTGCATGAAGGATCGTATGGGGAATTGGCTCAATGGAGATCTTGAAATTGCTAACTTCATCAGATTGGGATTCATTGATCTTTTCTCCTCATCCCAATCCAGCGTTCCTATAGAAGATTGGAACCCCCCTTTCTGGCAGTGCAGATTGGGAGTTGAGGATAGAGTTAAATTAGATGCCCCTGTAATGGACGGTGAGATCTTTGATGCTCTTAAAGCTTTCAAACCTTATAAGGCCCCTGGTCCAGACGGGCTCCATGCAGGATTCTTTCAGCAATTCTGGCTTATTGTTGGGAATTCAGTCAAAACAAAGGTAAAATCAATTTTCTCTTCGGGGGTTATGCCAGAGTTTTTAAATAGAACTCTTATCACCTTAATTCCTAAATGCAAGAATCCTGAGTCAATTAATAATTATCGTCCTATCAGCCTTTGTAATACAGTTTACAAGCTCGTCACCAAAATCATTGTTGGCCGCATAATGTTGTCGTCTCTTGTCTCACCCCTCCAAACTGCCTTCGCTCCCTGCAGAAAGGGGGTAGACAATGCCATAATAGTTCAGGAGTTAGTGCATTCTATGTCTAAGAAGAAAGGAAGGGAGGGTGTGATGGCCATTAAAATAGATTTAGAAAAGGCTTATGACTGCCTTGAATGGAGCTTCATCAGAGATACCTTGAAGTTGTTTAATTTCCCAAGCCATCTGATTGCTCTCATAATGAGCTGTGTGTCCACCTCTCAATCTCGGTGCTTTTTAATGAAGGGGGTCTTGATTACTTTTGTCCGTCAAGGGGAATTCGCCAAGGGGATCCCTTATCCCCATATCTATTCATTTTGTGCATGGAAGTTCTCGGGGCTCTAATAGTAGAGAAGTGTGATGCTCAGTTGTGGGATCCTGTGAGGGTTGCGCCGGGTGGCATAGCTTTCTCTCACCTTTTCTTCGCAGATGACTTGGTCCTTTTTGCCAAGGCTGATCAGAAAAATTGTGTGGCAATTTGAGATGTTCTTGAAACCTTTTGTGGTCTGTCTGGTCAAAAGGTGAGTGAGGAAAAATCGCGAGTCTTCTTTTCTCCGAATATTTCTAGAGAAACTAGAGAGGATTTGTGCAGCACGTTGGGGTTCCGGTCCACTTCAGCTTTGGGGAAATATTAAGGCTTTCCCATTAAGCACACATCGGAACCTCATGATTTTGGCTTTGTCATAGAACGTGTTCAAAGCCGCCTCGCAGGTTGGAAGTCCCACCTTCTCTCATTTGCAGGAAGACTAGTGCTCACTCAAGCTGTTACTGCAGCCATTCCTAGCTACACCATGCAAAGTTCAGCCCTCCCCCCAAAAATCATCAAGTGTGTGGACAAGCTGAGTCGGGATATTAAAGCAAACCCAATGCCACTGTTGGCAAATGGCCCAGATCGCCTTTCTTGGTTTATGTCTCCAAGTGGGGATTTTGTTTTAAAAGATGCTTACAAGCTTGCATGCCTTGAAGAGGACAGCCACACACCTTTGGATTGGATACTGGGAGTTGGGTTTGGAAGATTCCATCTCTACCGAAAATAAGGTGCTTTCTCTGGCAATGTTGCCATTTAAGCCTTCTTGTCAAAGACACACTTGCTACCAGAGGAATGAGCATCTCTCATCTTTGCCCGCTTTGCAATGATGCCCCTGAATCAATCATCCATATGCTAAGAGATTGCCCCTTAGCTCAGCAGGTATGGGACTCTCTCCTCCCTCCCTTTGATTTTGATTTATTCTATAAACTAAGTCTGGTGGATTGGCTTTATAAGAACTGTAAATCAAATACTTGCTCTCACTTGGGAATTCCTTGGAATATTATTTTTACATTTGGAGCATGGAGCATCTGGCTTCATAGAAATAAAGTTGTTTTCAGAGACAACAACCCCACAAAGTTGAATAGAGAAGAAGTGACTGCCAAGGCTGCTGAATTTGCCTTCCTGGGAGTTAATGGTAAGAATGCTAGGATGCGAACAACTATCCAAGTCAGGTGGAATCCGCCACCCACCCACTGGTTCAAGCTAAATTCAGATGGATCCTCAATGGGCAATCTGGGTCGGGCTGGTGGAGGAGGCATCATCAGGAATGCTGAAGGTGATTGGATCAAGGGATATGCAAGAGCTATTGGGAGGCATCATCAGGAATGCTGAAGGTGACTGGATCAAGGGATATGCAAGAGCTATTGGAAGCACAACTAGCGTTGCCGCTGAGTTATGGGCTTTGCATGATGGTGTTCAATTATGTTTAGACTTGAAGCTGCCTGCAGTCATTATAGAACTGGATGCTATGATTGTTGTTGAGTTGATAAGGAATGCGAGGCAAAGCTCAAGCGGGAATAACAATATTGTGGCTGATTGTAGAGAAGGAATGAGCAAAATTCCGAGAGTTCACATTCAACACTGTTTTAGGGAAGCCAATAAATGTGCGGATGCACTAGCTAGGAGAGGAGCCCTTCTTTCTTGTGATTTTTTGCTTTTTGATTTTCCACCAGCAGACGTTGCGCTGTTGTTAAGTTTAGACACTGCTAGAACAATGTATGAGCGTAGCATTGCTACTAATTCTGGTTCTTAGTTTATGAAATACTTCCTGTTCACCAAAAAAAATTTCAAATTTATGTAATCCAAAATTATGCATAAAAAATAAATTTATTGATTGAATAGTAAATAACATCTGATTTTCACAAAATGTGACATGCACGTTAAGAACATAAAGAGCATGAAATCTAATAGTTAGATTTTCAAAAGAAACCTAGCCAGGTGGGATGGGGGAGGGGTTGAAGAATAAGAACATAAATGCCACCATTTATAGCACAGGTATAAACAAACCACCATTAGAAGACTGGTTTTTACGCGTGTTGGGGCCTTGGAAGCTCTGAAGATAAGCATGTGCCACATGAAAGTTAAACAGGGGATAAACTCTATAGACTAACACGAGAAACCCATAGTTTCTCCAGACACATAGATTTCTGCCGATTGGACCATCATGAAAACTGAAGGCAAAAAACTGGCGTAGTTACATGAGCCATTGATTTAATTTTACAATTTTGACATTTCAATTGTCAGTTCTATAGTAATCTTAAGAAAGAAGAATATCCAACCTAATTGCAGAAACCACATTGCTAGATCAGAGCTCATTTAGCCCCGCTATGTGGTGGAAAAGCTTGACAAGTACGTCTGTTTCTGTATCAAAATCAAAATTGCCAAATAGATATACACCATATAATATATATGTCGCTTGGACTACGGATTATCTAAAAAAACAGCTTAACTGGAGCACAGGTAACTGCTTGCAGACATGATGTGGGACCCAAGTAACACTGACACGTGTAGAAAGACTGACTACTCCGGATAACCGTTGACAATTTCACTCTCTTTAGCTACAATATCAGCTACAAAAATGCTACCTGAGTCACACCATCCGCCCAAAACATCCCTTTTGGGGCTCTGCAACATGGGTTAAATGTGATTCTTGTTAACTGTGCGCAGGCAGAGAAATAAGTGCAGAGTATCACAATACTACATGCTCATCCCTTAAAGAAAAAGCTTTGTGTATGTAAGTAGATTTCTTTGTAACACAGACATTCAATTTCAAAATATTGGTTGATATATACTTTCATGTCAAATCTCATTACAGGGGAAAATAACATGGTAAACACGTGAACCTCAGGAATGAGAACCAATCAACCACTTTAAAGATGGCTTTGGTTCTATTCCTCAAATCTGTTCATTCAATTTTCAATGGAGATGATTCTAAAATCTAAAAAATCAATGGAGATCAAATGTGGACATACTCTGCTCAACAAGATAATTTATACTAAGTTGCATGCATATGGTCAAACCTTTAGAAAGATGCAAGAATGATATTTAGCTATCACAACATACATGCACACGTGTGAGCCAGCACAGAGAATTTCAGAACCAAGTACCTTGCAAAACCCAAGCCAGTTTGAGTCTCCTCTATAGGAAAATACCTTCTTGTTTTCTTTCCACTGTCCACAAAAAACCTGCAAAAATAAATTTGTTATTTTGTCATAAGATAGGGTGCAAATCAGTACCACATGAGCTAATAAGTTACTTTACCAGTTTTCTGCTTAAAGATGTTCCACATGGTAAAAAGGAACCAAAAATGATTCATACACTTGCAATTTTTTTTTTAAATAAAAAAATAATATAAAATAAACCATATCACACTTCCTTTATAAATTTGAGTTAAAAGCAATTTCTGTAATCAAAAAACATGAGAACACAACCAATCTATACTATATAAACAGGAAATTCTCTTCATTAGATGGAATTATAGGTAGGGTGATCAAAAGAACAAAACAACTACTTGATGTAATATGAAGCAAAGTTCATCCCAAGTTGAAAGCATCAAACAAAAGGAGAAATGAAGAGAAAAATGATTTCAGCTCTGGTATCTTTGAAACCATTTACCTCATAGTCAACCCCTTGTATATAGATATGGTCAGGGTCAATTGATGAAAAAGCAAGCCCAGTTATCTGCAGTAACAATGAGAAGAAAAGTTATTTCTAGCTGTTACATCCAATCCCAAAAAACATGAAAATCTGTGGAACTTATGTAGCTTGATCCAACAACAGCACAAATTTACTTAAGCTTGGCAAGAACAACAGGTGTGAACTGTTTGCATGCCTATTCTAAATTTCTTACAGTTAATCCATATATGTGAACCAACTAGCAAAAAGCTTGGCCAACCCCCTCTCCCCCCAACCCCTGTCCCACCTAATCTCCAGTCTCCACCCCGAGAAATAATGACAGCTCCAAAAAAATAGCAACACAGGTGAGTTTGCATGATCACCATAAATTGACCATGGGAGATTGTAAGAGAATCTGCAGTTAAGAAACTGACATCTGACACTCATCTTTCAGGGAGTAAATGAGTAAGTTTCAAACCAAATCAGATAACGGTCCAAGCTTTCACCAAAAAGATTTATACAGGAATGACCTTAATGAGCCTCTGAATCTTACTTAAGAATCAAAACATTCCTGATTCTCAAACGTACTCATTTTCAATCCATATAAAAAAATGACGTACCATAAAGGCTTAGGTACATACATTAAACATTGGGTTCGGGTTGGGGTTGGGGTTGTTGGGAAAGGTAGGATCAGTGAAACCTTTGGATTCAATTTCTACATGTTGTACATTTCATCAAAGATTAATGCACAACTAGAGGGGGAGTGTTGGAAAGTATAATTGAAGACCAAATCTAGAGACATGGATTGCCAGCAAATATAATAGGATTGATTAATAAAGCAAGGGATTGATTGCTAGAGAAATATGGGATTTACGTAATCAATAAGCAATTCAAATTCAAATTATTATTGACTTTTATGTGTAATCTCCATTATAAATATGTATTTCATTGTAATTATCATCAAGAAAAAGTGAATGGGAAAATTTAGCTCTTTAGGCTCATCCCGCAATGTAGACCATAAGGCCAAAACACAAACTCGCATTCTTCTCTCTTCTCTCTCTTTTCTCTATCACTCTATCACAAATTTCTACAAACAACAAAAGGCAATAGGCAATCCTACAAAAGGGTCTGAGTATTAAACACCAAATATAAATGCAAAAGGACCTAAAACAAAGACAAACCAAAAAATTTCATAACAAATATAGACATACCTGGATCATAAAAGCATGTTGCACAGACACTGACACGGTACAAGTACGAGTACAGGGGTATGGCATTTCTTGAAAAACTAGAGTATGACACGTCTGGGGTACGGCTATTAATAAATTAAATAATGTTTATTTTTAGGTATATTTTAAATATTTTTGGACAATTTATATTTAATTTAAGTTTTAAAATTAGTAAAACCTATCAATCAATTTTTCAGTACTAATTTTACCAACAATGTTTCAATTTAATAAATAAATAAAAATTATATCACAGCAATAATACATAACCAAACAAATTATTTTACCTAATGATATTTCAACTAAATAAATACTAAATAGACAAATTGCTCACAGCCAGCAAGCAACAACAAATAAAATAAGTCACTACAAATGCTAAGCTAAACAACAAAACAAACAAATAAACCAAAAAAAAGGTCACAACTACAAATATTAAACAACAGGTCACAACGAAAGTAAAAAGCAAGAGAGAAAATCAAAACTCTTTTTTTTTTTTTAAAAGAGAACCCAAACACAGAAAACCAAAAAAAAAAAGAAAGGAGAGAAAACCTAGGTCGAGCGCAAGGCTCAGGGACAAAGGGTGCGAAGGAGATAGAGACTAACCAGCGTAGTTTTGGTGACGCTGACGTCGGAGGGGCTTCGTTGGGCGTTGGTGGCCAATCTACGTTGGAGGGAAATGCAAGAGGGCAAACCAAGAGGGAAACATGAGAGGGAGGCTGAGAGAATGAGAGAGAGGCTGAAGGCTTTTAGTTTGATCGATGGTCGGTAATGGTCCAGGTGTAAAAATCAAGATTTTTTTCACGCTATCCAAGTGTCTGGGACATACCTGGCATGTCGCTACCATGTCGCCAACATGTCTGGGACATACCCAGAATCTTTTTTTTTTTTTTTTTAACTCCTGGTATGCACTGGATACTCTGTTTAGGCGTCTCTTACCAATACCTGTGTCTAACATGTGTCCAACATGGGTACTGGGTCAAATTTGGCATGTCCATTCAACATAGATATAACATTCTTGATTCACAAACCCAAGACAACAAGAAACAAAAAATACAATTTTTTATGAGACCGTGCAAAGCATCGTGCCTTTTTACCCAGTTAAACCCTGGACCCATGTATTGTGTCCACATCACATGGAAAAAAGAGGACAAGAAGTAATCTCATGCCATGCCTCCAGGGGAGGAGAGAGAACCTGATTTATGCGTCAATTAGGTTGTTATGGTCCAGCAGCTAGCATAGTGGTTCTGCCAAGCTGCCATGGAAGCCATGCTAAAGGGAATGACGATCATGTCAACTACATCAGAAGTTGTGGCGAGCTCTCCTGAAGCAAGTCAATCTAGGAAAAGAAGCCACCTATGATGGCAACAAGACCCTGGTCCATACTGGGACAAGACTGGGTGCCAGTTCAAGCACTCTGACAGATCTAGATGATGGGATGGAAAGGAGGGGGGATTTGAGTTGGGGAGATAGAATTTTCCAAATTTTGAATTTAACAGAAAAGAGTAATGGCAAGGACAATTTGCTGATTATTGATCACTCAAGGGGGCAATACTCAAATTTGTACCATAGGGGGAGATTGAACTAAACCCAATATATATATATATATATATATATATATATATATATATATATATATATATTTTTTTGGGAAGAGGGGGGGGGGGGGTTCAATTAACCCAAAGTGAAAAATCCAATGAAGTATTCACAGCTTTGATCTATGCATTTGATTTGTAACTTCAAAAACACAGTTTTAATCATTGATCAACAGTTTTTTTAGAAATAATGGAGGAAAACAGGTTGAAGGGCAGAAGTCCGGGGGTGGTTTGCAAGCTTGATATTGAAAAAGCTTATGACCATGTGAATTGGGAGGCCTTGTTCTATTTGTTGGGCAGGATGGGTTTTGGTTTGAAATAGAGGGGGTGGATTAAGGCTTGTGTAACATCTGCCCGTTTTTCAGTTTTGGTAAATGGATCCCCTGAAGGTTTTTTTGGAAGCTCGCGTGGATTGAGACAAGGGGATCCACTATCCACACTTTTGTTTCTCTTGATAATGGAGGTTCTTAGTAGACTCTTGAAGAAGACAGAGGAGTGTAATCTTAATCGAGGTTTTCATGTGGGAGCTGTGAACGCTATTGGTGTGCGTATTTCCCATTTGTTATTTGCTGATGACACTATCTTATTCTGTGATGCCTCTAGGGATTAGTTGCTGTCCATAAGGTTGGTGTTGTCTTGTTTTCAGGCTTTTACTGGATTGAAGGTCAATGTTAGGAAAAGTGAGATCGTTCCCGTTGGGGAGGTGAATAATATAGATGCTTTGGCCAATATTCTTCAATGTAGAGTGGGCAGGTTGCCTATGAAATATTTGGGGATGCCGTTGGGATCTTCTTTTAAAGCAGCTGCAATTTGGAATCCTATTTTGGAGAATATGGAGAAGAAGCTATCCGGGTGGAAGCATCTCTATTTATCTAAAGGTGGTAGACTCATGCTTCTAAAGAGTACTCTCTCAAGTCTCCCTACATACTTTTTAGCCCTTTTTACTATTCCTAAAGCTGTGGCGACTAGATTGGAAAGTATTCAGAGGAAGTTTCTATGGGGGTCTTCTGAGGGGAGTTTTAAGTATCCGTTGGTGGCCTAGGATAAGGTGTGTTCTCCCGTTGAGAGGGGCGGGTTGGGGGTTAGAAGTGTGGTGGCATTTAACCAAGCTCTTTTAGGGAAATGGCTGTGGGGATTCGGTCACGAAGTTACCCATCTCTGGCGGAGAGTCATCTCCACAAAATATGGTGAGGAGCAAGGAGGGTGGTGCGCTGAAGTCTGCAGGAGAGCTCATGGGTGTGGTCTCTGAAGAAGCATTAATGAAGGGTGGGAAAGCTTTTCTAAGCAGTTGTCCTTTGTAGTAGGTGATGGAACTCGGATCCGCTTTTGGCATGATAGGTGGATTGGTGAGTTTACTCTAAAAGACCGCTATCCTAAACTCTGTGTGTTCAGCGGTCAAGGACACTTGCATCTCAGAGGTTTTGTGGGCTCCAGAAGGGGGTTCTGTTAGAGTGTGGAATTTAAGGTTTTATAGAGCGTTTGAAGATTGGGAGTTGGCTGCATCCTACTCTCTTCTTCAACTTATCCAATCTCGTATTCCTCGGGGTGATAAGAGAGATACTCTTAGCTGGCGGCTAAAAGGGGATGGTAATTTCGACACCAGGTCTTACTACCATGCGATTCGGGGTACCTTGAATTCTTTGTTTCCTTGGAAGGGTGTTTGGAAACCAAAAATTCCTAATAAGCGCGTGGCGTTCTTTTTGTGGACTGCTGCACATGGCCGGATCCTCACTTTGGATAATCTAATGCTTAAGGGTTGCCCTTTAGCTAATTGGTGTTGTATGTGTTGCCGTGATGGGGAGTCGGTAGACCACCTTCTTATTCATTGTCCTGTCACTCATTCCCTATGGGCTTTCATGCTTCAGGCTTTTGGCATTCATTGGGTTATGCTGGGATCGTTGGCGGGTTTGTTATCTAGTTGGCATCAATGGCTAGGAAAGCATAATTCGAAAATTTGGAATTTGGTTCTAGGGTGCTTAATGTGGATGGTGTGGTTGGAACGAAATCGTCGTTTCTTTGAAGATAAAGAGAAGACGATGGAGGAGTTAAAGATTTTATGCCAACACAATCTATTGGAGTGGTCTCGTTGTTGGGGTTTTACTGAGTGTTACTCTCTGAGTTTATGTCTTCCCTTAGCTTAGTTTCCTAACTCTCCCCTTGTTGTTGTGTGTTCCATTTTCTCTTGTTGTTCATCATCATGAACATTTTGTACTTCACTTTTATTTTCTCCCCTCATTAATATAAGTTTATTGATTACCTATCAAAAAAAAAAATGGAGGAAAACATCTTGCATAATCAAGTAAGCTCCTCGCAAAATATGGCTCAACGGAATAGACAATAAATAAATTTCATAGAATTGGTCTTGATTCCAATCAAAAAGCATTAAGAACTAAAAAAATCCTCATCATATCTTCAAAACAGTTCCACAGGTTTGCTTCAATTAATTTTGTGGAAAGGGTCCAAACAAAATGATAAAGACCAGGGAAGAACAAGCCATTTAATATATTGACTGACCTCATATTTTGAGCAGTGCACCCATCTTGATAATGCTGACCATCTACATGCAAGATGTAAAAGATAAATCAGATTCACATTCTATGGAAGGTGAAAAACTTCAGCATTACAATTTCTGTTCATCCATCTTCTGGGCATCCAAATGGAGCATAGGTGAAAGTAACATGTACTCTAACATGCAAAAAAAATTCTCTGCAAGTGCCCCACATCATCAATATGTACCATGTACTTCTGACAGAAAGTAAAATGGGCAACCAATGCCATTTTGCGTTTAGAACAATTTAATGGTGACCAACCTGCGGGGATCAAATATGGTCACAGTACGATCAGCCCCACCAACTGCAACATTACCAGTTGAAGAACCGCAGACAGCATAAAAGACATCACCAGGGGAACCACAGATTCGGTGTAGACAACCGCCATTTTCTTTCATTCGTAAGTCCCATATAGTCAGCTGCAGTCACACCACCAAAGCAAGCACAATGTGATATATGCAACTAAAGAACAGAGGAGCAGAGCTCATCAAGACATTGAAGAAATTAAATTGTCCACACCTGGCAGCCTTCAGTGATGGCTAATATAGAGTTTTCATTCCCATGAAATAGATTTTGTATAAAGTTCAATGAAGAGGGATACCAGAGTCTGCAATGTGGCCACATCAATAAAGAATGATGTCCAGGAAGAAACATCCACATATTGTTTACAAAACACAAGTTGTTGATATAAGGAACTAAATAAATCTTTGGTAATAAATCATACAAACAAGTTTTCTGAAGAACTAAAGATCTTCATAATTGAGTACTGCTATGGGATAGTAAACCACCAAGCAAACTTAGACCAGGACAGATGCACAAGGATTATGTACATTTAGTCATGCCCTTCCAGCTTGCAATTTTTAAAACTTTACCATGTGTAACAGTAAATTGGGAAAAATAATGGTTCTGTCATACAACAGAAATGAATCCAACTAAATATTGAGATGTAATCTAAAACAGAAAAACTAGGAAGAGATAAACTTCCTAAGGATATCTGCCCTCCTTTTTAATTTGAATTATACAAAATCTATTGATATAACCCAATATTCCAAAATTCATCATTCAAAATGTGACGAAGTATGGAAGGAAGGAAACTGATAGAAGTCAAAAGTAATGCCTGCAATTACACGTGTCTGGACTAAATCCATCTCAATAAATCTCAAGAAAACAAATATTTGATATGCTATGAATGAAAATTAGATATAAAATGAAAATAAAATGAGTAAAAACAAGAGATCTCTATTTCTGTAAACTTTAACCATTGGTGTCACTACAGTAAATTAACATTACCATTCGACAGTAGTCCTAGAATGGAACACTATCAAGATCATATAATGCCCAGGAATCAAATTTCAAATATTAATATTGATCGCATGCCCCACCCTCCTCTCCCCCGCCCACCCAAAAAAAAAAGATAATAATAATAATAATAATAATAATAATAATAATAATAATAATAATAATAATAAAACCTATGAAATGGTATGCAATTATATTTTTTGATAGGTTGGTCATCAGGATGCACGGCATTTAAGTAAAGCAATCACACGGATAGCGAGCAATGCTAAATTTATTAGGTTGTATTTGGATGAAATTTTGATAAATTCATAATTTTAAAACTCATGGGATTTAAATATATAGGAATTTTAATCCCATCAATCTAAATTTTTGTTTTTTGGATGTGTATATTAAAAATTTAAGAAATTAGAGTACTGTAATATTCACAATGATGATGGTAATGGTAGAGACAATTATTTTATGATGTTCACTGTGGCGTCTTAATAGTGGTTGTGACCAAGATTGTCAAAGTCTGGATCCTATATAGGATCGTGGGAGGACGATGGGATCTTGGATCATGAATTGTATTTTTTTAGGGAAAAAGAAAAAGCAAAAAACACATTATTAGTGACTTTGTATGTTGAATAATCATACAAATTATGAATTCATCCATAATGTGTGTGTGTGTGTGTGTGTATATATATATATATATTTGCATCAATTGATGCACCTATACTAACAAAACAAATATACTTCACTTTAATAATACTATGTATCCAAAAAACTCACCAAATGTTTAATTAGCAACCAAGTGCCAAAATAACTATCAACACATTTGGAAAATGTTTTCAAAGTTCTAAGTTCCAAGTTCAAATCCAAAATAAGTTTGCAAATGACAACTAGTTTGCAAACCCAATTGCCTTCATTGTCTTCTACAATTAGTTCCTAAGGTTTGATTTTTGAGGATAAACGGCAGACCCTAAGGTTTGATTTTAAGGATCTAGAGAGTAGGGAGGGAGCATCTTCAGGTTGATTATAGTTTATAGGGATTTAGGGAATAATTTTTTAATTTAAAGTGAGGATTTTTTTTTATATTTTAGTTCAAATGGGGGTATTTTTGACACTTCAACACTATCTAGGGCCTATTGGGCTATTTATATCCATTGGGTTGATTGGGCTTCTGTTTTTTTAAGCCAACCCAAAGCAAGTTTGGGTTTTTATTATCATCATTCTTCATAGGATCGATCCGATCCTACACGATCCTATTGATCCAACACGTGATCCTGAAAAATACATGATCCTATTTCGATCTGAGTCGTTTTGGCCTAGTTAAATTGTATGATCCTATGATCCAACTCCTGATCCTAATAACCTTGGTTGTGACAATGATGGTAGCAATGGTCATAGTAGGGGAGGTGTGTGGTAGTGATAATAAGAATAGGTGGTGATGATAATGGGAGGATGGTAGTTGCACAATGCATGGTGGTTGTGGTGGCGTGGGACTGGTGATGAAGGCATTGGTGAAGCCAACGGTGATGACAGGAAGGTGCAACCAATATTAGTGGTTGTGGCAACAACGACAAGGTGTGGTTGAGACAATGGTGGTGGCAAAAACGGTGGTGGTTATAGTGTGAAGAGTATTAAGTTGTATGAGATAATAATGTTGGTAGAATTTTTACAATGACAACTTCTTGCATGGAATTTGAAAACAAAATTTAGATGTATGAAAATCCAAATTCAAAAATCCATGGAGTTTTTTTAAATAAAACTCTTTTGTTAACCCAAACAAGGAAAATTAAAATTGGAAATTCCCAAATTAACACTTTGACTAAAATCCAACTCATAATCCTTCATCAAAAGACAGCATTAGAGAAAATAAATACCGTACATGTTACTTACGTATGTAATGTTCTGACATGGATATCCTGGTCATAAACATCAACCGTTTTGCAGAAGCTACGTGCCACAGCTGCCTGGAATGAGACCAGTCAGCACAACAGAGATGCCCTAATATAGGGTGGAAAAGAACAAGAGGCGCACATACAATTTTTAGAGTAGAAATGGAGCTGAATCTCCAAAAACTAATCACTAGAAAAATTAACATGATCTCTTTTTCACTTCTATATCTTCACTTTATTTATGGGAATTATTTTAGTCTTGACCTATCCTATAAATTTCCAATTGCTGTAGATTGGCAATAATCTACTTTAATTAGCATAACTGGTCCAATACAACAACAAAAAAGTTTTGATCCCAATTTTTTGTGATTGGCTATGGATCCTCAACAAAGAAGTCCAATAGTGTAATTTATTTAGTCAAAGGTTGACCCATATTCATTTAAATTATTGTTTGGATGACAAATGGAAAGAAAACAATTTATGACTTGAGTGACAGATATGTTTCCAATTGACTTATAGGGAAAACACAATATAAGCAATTAACAAAATTTGCCTAATGATACCACACTACTTTCCAGGTGAATTTTTGCATACCCTGAATGGAATCTACTAAGGTGAAAAACCCCACATTATATAAAAAAATATATATTAGTTCTAGCCTTCTCCAAAAAATATAAGTAGGTCAGCACAATTTTACCCATTGACATGCAACATGATAAATTTAAAATCTCTTCTCATGTGGTAAACCATTAAAATGTAAATTAGTTTAATCAGGAAGAATAGAGGGAACATGACTTAATAATCCAACAAATTTCAGCTTCAGCAGTTCCAGCTCCTGCTAACTGACTCACGGATATGCATCTGAGAGATACTGGTGTTTACCAGATTAAGTGTCTTTAAAATGATATGAGTTAACTAATGAAACAAGGTACCATAGACAATTGACTTGGACTGAAGCAAAGCCCTGCCCAACCGCCTTCACCAACACCACCATCTTGTGGCAATACTGAATACGTCAGCCTATTAGCATCTGGAAATTTCAGCAGTATTACAAATAAGTCACTTCTTTTTTTTTTTTTGATAAGTAAGAATGATATATATACGAAGGTTACTCTATGCCTGAAAAACACATAGCAACCCAGAAATACAAGAAAAAGAAAACAAAGAGAAACAAGAGAGAAAACCAAACAACAAAGAAATTACAATAGGAGAAGGGAACAAAGAAAAGAAGGGAGGGAATCACTAGACGTGAGTCCCCACGCCCGAGACCAATCAAAAAGAGTTCCACAAAAAGAAGCAAGCAACTGATCACTAGAGCTATCCAAATCCTCAAAAGTCCTCCGGTTCCGCTCCTTCCAAATACACCAAAGGATGCACAACGGGACTAAATTCCAGATCTGAGACGAATGCTTCCCCAGCCAATTCCACCATCCAAAAAGCAAGTCTGGAATCGAACTAGGCATAACCCAAGCCAAGCCAAAAGTTATAAAAACAAAGCTCCATAACCGATAGGCCACCTCACAATGGAGAAGAAGGCGATCTACCGTTTCTCCACAATGACGGCACATAATGCACCAATCCACAAAAACCAATCTCCTCAATCTCAGATTGTCTCCCGTTAGGATCTTATTCCAAGCTACACACCAAACAAAAAAAGAAACTCGCCTAGGGGCCTTTACTCTCCAAATAGCTTTCCAAGGAAAGATAGTTGAAGGAGAATTTCTTAATTTGTTATAGTACGACCGGATGTCAAAAGCCCCATTAGGCTTCAATTTCCAACTCATCCGGTCTCCAGCATCCATAGGAGGGATTATAGCACCTAACATACGAAGAAACCGCAGCCCTTCATCCATCTCCCAATCATTAAAAAATCTACTAAACCGAACATTCCAAAATCTTTTATCCTCCGCCCCTTGCCTATGCAAAGAAGTTTCAACAGAAGCCTCCTTATCAATGGCAATGCCATACAGCCTAGGAAAAGCCAATTGAAAAGGTTGATCCCCATACCACCCATCCTGCCAAAACCTCACCCTATTCCCCAACCCAACCACAAACTGACAATTTTTGCTGAAATCCTCCCAACCCATGCGGCTGCTTCTCCACAAACCACACCCATGAGCTCCCCTACCCAGCTTTGAGGTCCATCCCCCCCAATCTTCCCCATATTTTGAAGCTACTACCCGCCTCCATAAACGACCCTCTTCCTTACCAAACCGCCACAACCATTTCCCCAATAAAGCCTTATTAAAGGTAGTGAGTTTCCTTATCCCTAAGCCACCATTGGCTATAGGCGCACAAACTTTTCCCCATCCTACCAAATGAATCTTGCTATCTCCCCACAGGAAATCCCTTTGCATCTTTTCAATTTTATTAGCCACATGAGTAGGAATTGAGAACAACGATAGAAAGTAAGTCGGAAGACTAGAAAGCGTACTCTTGAGTAACATCAAACGACCCCCTTAGACAAGTACAACTTCTTCCATCCAAATAATTTCCGGTTAATATTTTCCAAAATTGTATTCCAGATTGAAGGGGAGTTAGCGAGGAGCTCCCCATGCCAAGATACAACATAGGTAAAGATCCAACTCTACAGCCCAATATATCCGCCAGAGCATGCACATCACCAACCTCCCCTATAGGAACCATTTCACTCTTATGCACATTGACCTTCAAACCTGTTACTGCCTGAAAACTAAGGAGCAACAACCGAATATGAAGAATTTGCTCCACATCTGCATCACAAAAGAGGATAGTATCATCTGCAAATAATAGATGTGAAACACGTTCCCCACCATCCCTCCTACCCTCAAAATTAAAACCACGAATCAAGCCAACTCCCTCCATTCTTCTCAACATCCTACTGAGCACCTCCATCAAGATCAAAAACAGCATAGGAGATAGGGGATCTCCTTGTCTTAAACCCCTTGAGCTACCAAAGAAATCGGCTGGGGACCCATTGATCAAAACAGAGAACTGAATTGTGGATATACAAGAACGGATCCACTTACACCACTTCACTCCAAAACCCATCCTATTCAGTAGATACAACAAAGCCTCCCAATTCACATGATCGTAGGCTTTCTCTATATCGAGCTTACAAATGACTCCAGGAACTCTACTCTTCCCACGACTATCCACACACTCATTCGCAATGAGAACCGAGTCAAGGATTTGTCTCCCACCCACAAAGCTATTCTGATTCTCAGAAATCAATTGATCTAAAACCACTCTCAAGCGATTAGCCAAGACCTTAGCCAGGATTTTATACACACTCCCCACCAAACTAATAGGACGAAAATCTCTAATATTGGAAGCATCATTCCTTTTAGGAATTAAAGCAATGAAGGTCGCATTAAGGGATTTTTCAAACTTGCAATGATGGAAAAACTCTTCAAAGACCGCTAGGACATCTTTCTCCACTACCTTCCAGCAATGATGATAGAACGCCATAGTGAACCCATCCGAACCTAGAGCTTTGTCCCCTTCCGTATCCTAACAACTTGAAGAATCTCCTCTCTCTCAAACTTCCTTTCAAGCCAAACCCTTTCCCCGTTCTCAATGCGATCAAACTCCAAACCCTCCACGTAAGGCCTCCACTCCTCGCTCCTTGTACAAATTTTTATAAAATTGTACAACTTGAAAAGTTACCTCGGAGGCCTCTTCAAAGACCACCCCATCCACCTCCAAGGTCCTTAGATGATTAGAACGTCTATGGGAGTTAGCCATTTTGTGAAAAAACTTGGTGTTATTATCCCCTTCCTTGATACATAACATCCTAGATTTTTGTCTCCAAGAAATTTCTTCTAATGAAAGAAGATGCTCCACCTGGGATCTCAAACCAGCCCTATGAACTATCCCCCATCAGAGAGACCTAAATCCCCCTCCTTAGCGTCTAGGGTTATCAACTCCTCCAGTAATTGCTTCTTTTGACGCGCTACATTACCAAACTCTCGGCGATTCCAGTGCACAATGTCCTCTTTCAGAGCCTTTAATTTTTTCGCAAGCACAAAACTAGGAGTACCTGCAAAGGAATGTCGATTCCACCAAGTTTGAACTCTATCCACAAATCCCTCCGACTTCAACCACATATTTTCAAATCTGAATGGACTCTTCCCCCTTGCCATTCCCCCTGCCTCCAAGAGAATTGGACTGTGGTCTGAGACAAGATCCTGTAAGATCCTTTGAGTAACATCTGGGAAATGATCCTCCCAATCAGGAGTGACCAAAGCTCTATCAATCCTTGACATCATTGGTTGATCAGAACCATTGGACCAAGTAAAGCTACCTCCTTCCAAAGGCAAATCAACCAAGTTGAGATCCTCAACAAATTCAGAAAATTTTTCCATAGCCGTGGACAAACGAGTCTCTCCCCTACGCTCGCTAGGAAAGCGAACTATATTAAAGTCCCCAAAGCAGCACCACGGAATCCTCCAACACTGCTGAACTCCCACTAGCTCATCCCACATGAGACCCCTCTCAACATTCTCATTTGGGCCATAAACGCCTGAGCAAGCCCAAATAAACCCATCCCCCACCCCTTTCCACTTTACCGACACTGAGAATAAACCCACCATAATCTCCACCTTATCCAAAACCCTTTTGTCCCACATAAGCAAAATACCACCAGCAGTCCGATCACCTCCAAGACTACCCAACACATATGGGCAACCCCACAAACTACAAACCAGCTGTCTATTCATACTAGCAATCTTTGTCTCTTGTAAACAAACAACATCACACTTCCAATCCCGCAACAAGTTCTTCACCACAAGACGTTTCCGAGGATCATTTAAACCTCTAACATTCCACGAAATCATTTTTATCTTCATAAAAACTAAAATATCCCCAACTACAAACACCATCACGAGACCACCCTCTATCTTCTGTCATAATTCACCGAAGAAAACAAGTTTTGCAGCTCTCTGCAACCCTTATTTTTGGACTTAGCCACCTGTTTGCTGCCCATTACTTTCCTGTGTAACACATTGGCTACCTCCATCTCTAATTCAAGCCTCTGTAATAGAGCAATGCACAATTTCTCATGTCGACTCATAGATAACCCAACCAATTTACTAAAGCCAGGAATTCTGTGTTTCACCCACCCAGAAATATCTATGTTAGTTTCAATACTAAAGACCTCATCAACCTCCTCCAACTCTGCCAAGGTTGTTGAACCACTCGGATCACAGATTTGCAGAGGAAAGGCAACCTCACCCACAGAAAAAACAGCTTCTTCCTCCACAATCATAACCTCCCCAAGAAGGCAAATTTCCTTGCTAAAAAAAGAATTAACCTCCTGACCCACTACCCCCAAGCCCCTTGGTCCAGCTCGCACCAACTCCAGAAAGAGGTCAGGGAGAAAAGGTCCTAACGACCGTGGCACAAAATTGAGAGTCACTGACCTCTTACCTACAGAAAACAACCCCCTCGAGTGCGAAGTGGAACCGAGAAAGTAATTCCGGCCACAGCTCAGCCTGAAAACCATCGCCGGAGGGGACTCGGCACACCCCGCCACCCCTACCGGTGGCGCGCGACGCCGATGAGGCGAACCTGCCAGATCCCCGGTGCGCCGCGTCGCCGGTAACGGCAAAGCAGGGCTCGTCGGAGACTCTTGAGACACCGAAAGGCACAGGCCACCCTTATCGGCCTGAGCCCGTACCTTCGGAGACCACACACGACCTCCGGCCACCTACGACGGCGTCACAAAACACGTCGGCCTCACCCCTAGACATTCCCCAGTCTTCTCGTGAATATCGGCTGAAGGAAAG
This sequence comes from Castanea sativa, assembly GCF_040712315.1. NCBI lineage: Eukaryota > Viridiplantae > Streptophyta > Magnoliopsida > Fagales > Fagaceae > Castanea > Castanea sativa. Next base: position 37,225,074 of record NC_134013.1, read on the forward strand.
GGCTCAACCCACTTATCGGAACACTCCCCAGGCTCAAAGGATAATGGGCTTGTGAGCTGTGGGCCTAAACACTTCTCACTAACTGTCATTTGGGCTACACTGCTTTGGCCCAAACCTGCACTCCAACTTACCCTGAGGCAACTCCCTTACCAGCCCCGTGAAACCCAACCTGCTTCCCGACTCTCCTTTCTTCCTATCCCAGGAAACCCGCCTCCTCCCCATCACATCAACCTCCACGATAAGACCTCTCCCTGTCCAGCATGGTCTCCTTACATCACTCATTTTCCTATTGTCATAGGCTTTTGCATTCAAACTGGAACTTGGGAAGTGTATCCTACTTTCTGCCACTGACTTCTCATTAATGCACTTCTCCCTCCTATCACCTCCTCCCACCACCATCTTATCAAACTTACCTACCGGAAAAACTCCCACCTTAGCACCTGTGAAACTCCAGTTTCCCTCCATCTTCTCCCCTCCTAAATGCATCTTCATCCCCTTGGCAATGGAACCTACCTGCTTTGGCTGCTTTCTATCCTCTACTCTTCCATGAATGCCTTGCACAGCTTCACCAAAAGTTCTAGGGTGTTTAGTCTCCAGAAATTGCCTATGCACCTGAGGAACAAGAGTTGGAAGACCCTTTCCACCCACTGCATATTGGGAGGGGTACAACACCTTTCTTAGTTCAAGGCCAAAAGCCCTCCAACCATATCTCTCTTTGCCTTCAGGGATAATGATCGACCTCCTACACCCGCCAACTTTTAGTTCAGTCAAAAGTAAAAACTGACCAAAGGAGTTGGTGCTCCGCTGGAGAGTATAAGCAGTGTCACCGTCCCTGAATGTAAAGAACTGTTGAGAGCTTGCCCCAACAACAATGTGTTCAATGTTCTTCATCAGCCATAGTGTTGCATTCTTACCCATGAAGACTGATCTCATAGAATATTTGCCCCTCATAAATCTGTAACAAGAAATAACACCCCCCTTCCTCTACAACTAATTGAAAAAACTTGGATTCGATGACGAAATTGTGAAAACCCCCCATAAATCTACCTTACTGTTTACTCCCTGAATTCTTAATCACTAGACGAACTTAATTAAAATGAGTTCAAGATTTAAACACAAGATACGCTAGAAAAATCTGGCTCTAATACCATGTTAGCAAATCCATCCATCCATAAGATTAGTAGAAATGTAAAAGGGATAGAGAAGCTGTTAGAAAAAGGATGTTTATATTAAGTCACTTCTACCATTTAAGAGAACAAATCCAGAAATAAAAACAGAGTGGAAGCCAGCAGGAAAACAACTACTCCACATATATTTTTATATGTTGCAATTCAATTTGCAGCATGACATAAGTGTCCCTCAAACCTGAAAATTTAGCAGTGCCCAAGGAAAAGGCGCAAGATGCATTAAGCAAATCCACAAATGCATTAAAAAGGGCTGAATGAGTTCTAATGACTTTCATGAAACAATTTTTTTTTATATGTAATAATAATTTTATTGAAAGATAGAAACTACCTCATGTACACAGGAAATATACATAGCCTAAAGGATACAAAATAATGAGCATTACAATCGAAAACAGAGAAAATCAATAAAATCTACAATAACCAAGGGCCTTGCAGCTCAGTCGCATTCCTTGGTCTCTCTTATAAGGAGAACTAGGGTTCAAATCTCCCATCCTGACTTATTGTAACAATTGTCAAAAATAAAATAAAATCTACGATAGAATTAGTATCACTAGACCCATAACCCAATACCAATCAAATAATGTTCTAGTAAAGACGACTTTAATTTCACCAATGAGGCTTTCTCATCTTCAAAAGTCCAATGATTCCACTCTCTCCAAACTCACCACGCATAAGGGAATTAGATTCCAAACTAAAGAAGAGTATTTTCCAAACCAGTTCCTCCATCCAAATAAAAGATCAACAACACTTCCCCATATAACCCATTGAACCCCAATCGCCATAAAAGACAAATTCCACAATGCATATGCAATAACAGATGATCCAGTCTCATCATTTCTACTACACATGCAATACCTATCAACCAAAGTGATTCCTTTCTTCATAAGATTATCACAAGTCAAAATAATTCCCCAAGTTGTTGTCCACACAAAGAACACAACCCTTCTTGGAGCCTTAGCACACCAAATGCTTTTCCATGGAAAATGCACCCAAACAAAGCAAGCACTTATGCCTCAGAAGGCCTCATAAAGGCACACATCAAACCAACCATTGCCATTTGACTTCCACCTCAAACGATCAGGCCCTTTTTCTTCGGGATACTAGAGTACAACATATCCAACAACGAATCAACCAACTCCAATTTCCAATTGTTGAAATCTCTAATGACTGGCATTTGATGTGAGTGTAGTCCCTTTATTTGGATAATGAAAATAAGAGGCAACTTGCTGCCTTCTTTAAGCCCAAAAACACTCAATTTCTGCCACCAAGAAATCTCTCCAACAAGCCAACCTTTCCACCTTTGATTTCAACCCTTCCCTATGTGCCCCTTTCTTCAAACAATATACACACTTTCCTCTTTTTATCCAAGCCTTTTGAAATTCAATCAAAAAAAAATTTATTAACTGGCATCTTGAAATTCAGTTTTGTTCCAATTTTTCAAATCCATAAAGGCCTTTAGTTTCCTAGTCAGTACATAACTAGGTGACCATTAAAATTATAACTATTCTGCAAATTTTCACCTTCTCCACAAACCCTTCTGCCTTCAACCACATATTCTCAAACCTAAGAGCTCCTTCTCCTCTTAGCCTAGGAAGCACATGCATGGATACGAGAACGGGTATGGGTACGGGCATGGGTACGGATACGGTGACAAGGCAATTTTTTAAAAATTAGGACTCTAGTAAAGCGGGGATATGTGTGTGCATACATACATACATACATACATAATTGTTAAAAAATCTTTTTGTAAGTATATTAAAGTCTAGCGAATATACATATACATGTATCTATTGTCTACCTAAATAATGAAAAAAGAATAATAAATAGTTAATTTACAAAAGAAAATTTTAAAAAGGAGTTGAACTAACCTAAGCACACACGGAAAAAAGTCACGAAACAAATGGGCAAAAGAGGGAAATATGAATTTAGATCTGGCATTCAGTCCTTCCTGAGCGAGAAGAAGAAGACGAAGACAAAGACAAAGAAGAAGAAAAAGAAGAAGAGGAAGAAGATTTGTGATGGGCTGGGTTACTTAGTCTTTTTTTTTTTTTTTGCAGGCATGTCCCGGCAGTATCTCGGTCGTGTCCCAGAAGTCTCCAGGCTGTATCCAATTATTTAAAAAATACATAAAATAAAATACAGCTAGGACATGCGTGTAGCCGTGTCCTAGGAATATCCTGTGTCGCGTACGCATATGACACGGACACAGCAGCCAATTTGCCGTGTCCATGCTTCCCAGAGTCAGCAGTCCAATCATTTCCAATAAGATCAAGCTATGACCCTAATAAGATTGAGCTATGATTAGACACAGGCCTTGGAAAAAGCCACCAAATCACATTGGGATAATGCTCCGATGACACTAAGACTTGATCAACCAAATGTACACCCCTTCCTCTAAGGGTAGATCAATTAAGTTCTAATTTGAAATAAAATCACTAAATTCTGTCCTATTGGACTGTATCTAACACATCCAACCCTTTCACTTGGGAATCTTCTAGCATTAAAGTTCCCCTACACAAGCCAAGACACCTTCATGATATGCCCCCAAACTCCTCATGTAGGGTTCTTCCAAGTCAGTCATCATTCAGGCTGCAAACCCCTCACATAGTATCAAAATCCCAAGTCTTCTAACAAATAGCCATCAATTAACTCATCAAACCTTCTTTTAATTCCTAACTCATCAAACCTTCTTTTAATTCCTAACACAACCCTAAAACCATTTATTCAACAATTCTAAACTCTAAATTAACATATTCTCCTAATCCTAAACCCACCAAAACCACACATAGACAAATTACCCAATTTTTCCTATGTCATGTCATTTCATCTCATCAATTTTAGTTTCTTGCAAGCACACTATAATGTAATTCTTTTTTTTTTTATAAGTAAGAATAATATATATACAAAAGGCTACTCTATGCCTGAAAAACACAGAGCAACCCAAAAAATACAAGGAGAAGAAAACAAAGAGAAACAAGAGAGAAAACCAAACAACAAAGAAATTACAATAGGAAAAGGGAGCAAAGAAAAGAAAGGAGGGAATCACTAGACGTGAGTCCCCACGCCCGAGACTAATCAAAAAGAGTTCCACTAAAAGAAGCACGCAACAAATCACTAGAGCTATCCAAATCCTCAAAAGTCCTCCGATTCCGCTCCTTCCAAATACACCATAGGATGCACAACGGGACTAAATTCCAGATCTGAGACGAATGCTTCCCCAGCCAATTCCACCATCCAAAAAGCAAGTCTGGAATCGATCTAGGCATAACCCAAGCCAAGCCAAAAGTTAAAAAAACAAAGCTCCATAACCGATAGGCCACCTCACAATGAAGAAATAAGTGATCTACCGTCTCTCCACAATGACGGCACATAATGCACCAATCCACAAACTCCAATCTCCTTAATCTCAGATTGTCTCCCGTTAGGATCTTATTCCAAGCTACACACCAAACAAAAAAAGAAACTCGTCTAGGGGCCTTTACTCTCCAAATAGCTTTCCAAGGAAAGATAGTTGAAGGAGAATTTCTTAATTTGTAATAGTACGACCGGATGTCAAAAGAAACACTATAATGTAATTCTTTAACCATTATTACACCACCATACATTTATTGGACCATTTAAACCCCTCAAATTCTAGGACAACAACCACAGCATCACAGGTGAAGTTTTAAAACCCCTTCTTTGTGCGGCTCCCCACCCCTGTTATGGCCCGAACTTCTAGCATCATATTAATTGAGCATAAACTAGCAAGATTTGAAGAAACCCGAGGCACATAAATGGTATATTAGGCCCAGATCACTTACCAAATTCAGACACAAAGAAAGAATGATTGAATGAAAAGAGAGAAAGAGGACGGGGGGGGGGGGGGGGGGGGCTTTTAGTTAGCTCATTGGAAGAGGTGGAAGCTCCTTGAGGAAGGTCTCAAACGGCCTGTATTCACCACCACTGCTAGGTTGCCATCAGTGATCAATCAAGTTTACCTACCTTCCAAGAAGCTAGATATTTCAACTTACTTCTGGGTAAGGCAATGCAGGCACACTAATTTATCAGAGAGAGAGAGAATCATCCCACTGGTAAATTTCAAGGACAACCACTGCCACAATTCTTAAACTTTCAATTAAAATGATACAATGCTGCAAAGTTTACAATCAAAGCTTATTAAAAGAAATAAAAACATCATGATAATTAATATAAAGAAAAACCTACCTTTACCAGTAGTATCTAGTTTAGATACAATGAGGTGACCATAGGAATCTACACTTCCCAACATCAAGTAGTCAGTGCCTGAAAATATCAAATCCGATTAATTAGTTATGAATGTCAAGACCTGCTACCACATTAAGAATCCTGAAACAAACAGTAAAAAATAATAAAATATGAAAGTTGCTATAACATTATCTGGGAATAATATCATTAGTACCTTGATCAAATGGTCTACATTTTAAAGATTCCATTCATTTATATAGGTATTTGGAACCACCAAAGCCTTTCCACTTTCCCCAACCATAAAATTTGATAATTTCAACCCAATTGATACTCAATTTCTACAATGCAATCATGGTTTTCTATACACATCTATAGTCATGAACTTTAATGTGAAGAATGCAAAGTATTGCCAAATGAGGAAAGCATAAATAGGATGATCTCACAGTAACAAGAAAAAAATTGTCTAACACACCGCAAATGCTGCTCAGCTGTCCAACTTTAGAAGCATACATTATTGTCAGAACAACCCACACCAGTGTTGCATAACATTCAACAGTTTCTAGTAGAAAGAAAGAACTAAACCTTATTCAGACTTGATTATAACTTCAAAATGTTCATTCAGGATCCAATTAGAGGTAAGGACCCACCAATGTTCCAGGTGACCTGCCAAACCCAACTAACATCTTAAGAATATCAAAAGATAAGAGACGGTGAAGTTAGAATCGGTGATTGTTGGGCCGGATGTTTTTAAGAGAACTTTTTCTTTGTCTAGCTTAACAGGGGGCAGAATAAAATTACGGAAAATTTCCCCACTATGTTTTTAATAATTTCAATAACAGCACCTCATAATTTTATCATAAACTTAACACGTTTGAAGTTTGGAAGTAGATATAGAGTTGAATAACATTTAAATTACGTACTTCTCAAAAGCAAAATTTTGTGGTGTCATCACAGCTTCAAAGATGTCCTTTCTCCTTCTTAAGCATCTATTCCTTAATTTTCCATTTCTTTTTTGGTTAGTTCCTCAATTTTATACTTCAAACCATTAACCTGAATTAACCAAGTCAATTTAAATTTCATACACCACACACACACACACACACACACACACACACACACAGGGAGAGAGAAGACCCATATTTCTCAAATTTCGAATTAAAAATTTATAGTTCACCCAAATAATCTTCTTTTATCCAGTAGCAAGCCAATTTATTATACCAAGACGAACGTGGATAAATAATAATATAACCACATTATATCATACCCTTGGGCTGCAATGTATCTAGCTTCTTTTTTTTAATATAAGAAATAAATTTAATTAAACATACACACGCACACAAAATAAGGGGCACAATCGTTAAACACAAACAATACAATAGAAAACACCCTAATACTAATATAACATCTAAAATTCAAAACATCTAAGAACTCCAACAAGTTCGAAGAAGAAAATGAAGTCAATTTTAAAAAATCAACTCACAGTTGCTATGCAAAATAGAACTTGCAATGGAATAGCTAGTCTTGTTAAATATTTATTTGGTCGTTTGGTTGTGCTTATTCTTGCAAAATAGCTGTTCATGGGGAATAAATATTCCTTGTCAGAGAGGTGGAAGTAGGTATTCCTAAAACTGATGAATAGATAAATTGATAAAATGGAAATTTAATTTTATAATTTTTATAAGTTATGATTAACAATAGAATACAAATAGAAATGAGACTAAGAAGTAAATTTAAATATAATTATAATCATAAATTATAGGTTTATTATTCTAACCTTATGTTTGGACGGAGGGGATATGGAGACAAAGTAGAAAAGTTAAGATCATCGGAATAGACTAAAAATTAGTACGTTCCAATCAGCCTCCCCTCTCCTCTCCCCCCATCCCCCTCTGTCCCAAACATACCCTAAAAGATCATTTATTTTCATATTATCGTACATTAAATTATACATTTCTTGATAATAGTTACACATTTTTTTATTAGTAAGTTACATAATGGGTGTGGGTCTTGAACCAACAATCTTACCCTCTGCCGTGCTCTTACAAGGGGAGGAGGGGCTGTTTGTAGCAAACCTCATTAATTACAAAAATATTACATCGTTACAATTAAATTAAACAGATCATAACCTATCACAATTTTTTAAAATAAAAAAACTATATTTTTTAAGTAAAACATTTACAATGTGTTCTTACTTCAACCATCTGTTTGAAAATTTTTCAATAATATGCATAATTATATAATAATACTATAATATAAATTTTCTGAATTCTGGATTCTATTCCACTATGGGAACCAAATAAATGAATAAGAATTACAATTTCATTCCTTGTAATATTTGTTCCAATTCCTACTCTTTTTATACAACATTCCAAACATTCCCTAAAATCTCATTGGTGAGGATGAAACATTCCAACTGAAATTGCACCATACAGTGAAAATGAAGCTGTTTAATCGAACAGATCGCCACAAAGCAAATTAACCCTGCAAACTCCTAGCAACTTTGTTTATAATATTTACCCAAAAAGAAAAAAGGGGGAAAAGAATCTAATCAACCAAAACAGAAAATAACAACTTGAAAAGACAAAGGCTGTTATTTTTATTTATCAGAAAAAACAGATTCCGATAATTTGATCATCCACAATGTTCTTACAAAGACTCAATCACACTTAGAACTTGTCATCAGGTCTAAGAGTAAACATAATTTTATTCCAAAAGCTTTTTTTTTTTTTTATGTGGAACCTTACTGAGGCAGGGTCCTTTGGACCCACCCCTAGGGAGTAAACCACGGATACATGACCCCACCCACCAAAAAAAATTGTGTATTAGGTAATCCAAGGGAATTCCTATTGGGAATTGAACCCAGGACATCTAGGTCTATAGACCATCCCAAGCCTCCAAGCACTAGGCTACACCTTCATGGGTATATTTTTATTCCAAAAGCATAGCATTATATCCATCTGCCAGCATCATTGTGTCTAAAATCTAAAAATAAACAAACATAACTTGGGAAACAGCAAACCACACCAGACACAACTTGCAAACATTGCATTAATACAAATTTATGCTCTAGAACTACATTCCATCAGCCGTGGCCTAGGCGCCTAGCGAGCAAAATCCAATTGCCAATGTAACAGCCACTTACTCTCAGTTTCTGTAAGCACTATACTCTGGATTTCTGAACGATGAGGACAGCGGTTGACTAAGAAAGAGTCCATAACCTTCAAGAAGGAAGATCATAGACGACGGGTTAATAGACGAATAATAGAGTAGCAGATATAGAGTTCTCATTTCCAAGTGTCAAACAGGATCAAGAATCTATGCTAATGGACAATAGCCCATGATTTCATACCTGTGCCTGTCCAGGGATCAGGAGGCTTTCTTTCCCTTTGTTTACCAAAGAATCTTCCAGAGATATCTTTAAAAAAAAAATCCATAACCATTATTATTACCCCACTTGATGCGTCAAACAAAAGAAATTATGTTGGAATGCATCAAAAAATAAAAAATAAAAAAAGACATCACATTTATGCTTATGACAAACAAGCAACCAGACTTGTGGTCTTTGCTATTCTGTGCTGCACCTAAGCATGAAAAACCAAAAAAAAAAAAAATACCCATAACCATTCCTCGTTTTCTGTTTTGTACAAGTTTCAATTTAATTTCTTTGATTTTGTCATTTAATTTGATTTCCTATTTAACAGTATCAATCACTTCTTATACTAAAAAAAACTGTGGGTCTTTTGTTTGTATCCCTTTTTAATAAATAAAAAAAGAAACATGTTTTATATATGAAATGCACATAACACCATCACAATCAATTGGAAAAGTTGATGGGTTGAGCAAAAGATGTAGGTAGGAGTATGTATATAAGATTATAGATAGATGTGGAGAGAGTAAGTAGTATGTACCTGGAGTTTGTAAATGTGGGAACCGGAGGCGATGTAAGCCCAACAAGAAGAACCGTCCTTGCTAACCTGGGCAAGGATTGGAACTCAATTTTTTTTATTTAAAATATATAAACAGAGAAAGAGAAAGAGAAAGTGTACATACATGTAGGGCGAGACGAGTGGACTGTATGTTTCCGGGAGATGGATTCTGAATGAGTGTGGACGGCACCACCGCCTTCCTCAAACTTCTCGCCTCCACCATCTCTCTTTCTCTCTCTCTGTATTCTGTATTCTGTAATGTTCTATTCCAATCAAGGTTTTGAATTCCGGTCTGGAGATAATATGGATCGACTACTAGAACTGAATGTTTCAGTATCCGTGAGTAGTACAAGCGTCCCATTTCGAGATTAATTAGGGTTCATTTGGATAGAATTTATTGTTGAAAACTGAAAACTGAAAACACTGTAGTAAAATAATTTTTAAATGTGTAAATAGTATTGTGGGACCCATTTTTAATGAAAAAGTTGCTAAAAAGTGAAATTTGTGGGTCTATAAACAGTGCACGGATGCACTGTTCATGAGGAATTAGTCAACAACTACGGCTTGAAAAAAAAAATATTAAAAAAATTAAAAACGCTGAAACGCACAACTTGGACGTGGACGGGCTATCCAAACGCCCTCTAAGAGGGCGTTTGGATAGCACTTTTCTGCGTTCACGTCCAGTTTTTTTTTTTTTTTTTTTACGCGTGTTTGTTATTGTTCATTGGCCATGAACAGTAATTTTAGGCCAATGAACAGTAACTTTTGGCATGAACAATATTTTTTACCCATTTAAAAATTATTTTGCTACAGTGTTTTCAATTTTCAGTTTTCAGCAATAAATTCTATCCAAACGGACTCTAAGAATGTGTTTGGATAGTGTGTCCACGTCCAGCGTCTGGGCTCCCTTCTTTTTTCTTTTTTCTTTTTTTTTTTCAGCGTGTCTGTCACTGTTCATTGGCCATGAACAGTAATTTTAGGCCAACGAACAGTAATTTTTGGCATGAACAATACTTTTTACACATTTAAAAATTATTTTGCTATTTTCAGTTTTCAATTTTCAGTAATAAGTTCTATCCAAACACACTCTAAGTAATTTTTTTTTTTTTAAGTTAATATTTTCATTCATTCATCGTAAAATGTCTAAAAAATATTTTATAAACTCTATAAAAAATAAAAATAAAAATCTAAGTTGTTATAAAAGAAAAAAAAATCTAAGTTGATATAATCTTTAAAAAAAAAATTAGAAAGTATAAGGAGATGTAGTGTCTAATTTTATGAAATAATGAAAAAATAAAAAATGGTAAAAAAAGAGAGGTTGCATCCATCATAGTTAGTAAAATACAGTACATATTTACCGTTGCATAGTGAAGAAAAAATCATTGGGGTCACACATAAAATTAGACCATGTATATATAAATTACATCCATTTCTTTATGGCCCCTTGATACAATCAAGAAACAAAGAGAAAAATTAGGCATTGTCAAATTAATTCTAAACTATATATAAAATTTGATACAGTAACGTGCATATAATTTTAATAATCAATGATAAATAGTATTTCACCCAAAAAAAATGATAATAGTATTATATTTTAATATGTACAAATGTTATATGATATTTGGATTATTTTAATAAGAAATAAATTTATGAGAAAGAAAATTCAAATTATAAAAAGATGAAAGGAAAACTACCTGTGAAAGTGGGAATGCTACACAGGGCAACACGGCTACAAAAACACAATCTACCCACTTGCTTTTGTAGATATTCTAGAGAAGGTTTTAACCACACACTCATTAACGTGGTTATCTAGTCTACCGTCTGCATATAGTATTCACACAAATGTTTTATTACATTGTAAATGATGAAAACTAGAGCATAGAGGAAAGAAAAAGTGAAAAACATAACAGAAATAAAAAGAAGGTGAATGGAGCAGTTGAGAGAATGAGAATTGAGTCGCCAAAGAAAGAGAGAGAGTCATCAGTGTCCTGTCATGTGATAAGCAAAATATTTGCAACTATGCGCTAGTGCAGCGAATCAAAGCTTCCAATCTTCAATCTTTCTGCTGTTGTGGTACAAGTGAGCCTAGAAGTGTTAGAGTGAAAATTAGAATTTTTTTTTTCCGTTATTATTTGGTGAGATGTTTGTTAAAATATTATGTGGTCATCTTAAGATGCTGAAAATGTTTATATTTTTTTTCTTACTAAAAATTAGATATTGTAAAATAGTTTGTAACTCTAGCATTTTTCAAATCCTATCCAGGTAGGAGGGTGTTGATACTCATTTTCGCGACACATTTTCTACAAGCTCAATTCAACCAAGCCCGACTTCATTGTGGGCTCAATTCATGTATTATATTTTATTTTATTCTTTTAAGCATGACTCAAGCCCATGTAACTTACGGGAGAAATTGAGGAAGTGTGATTTAGAGGGTACGGGTCGGTTCCTTTCGGACATTTTACATGAGCCCAGCCTATGCATGCTACCAAGTGGGCAAGGGACACTGGTAGCACCTCAGGCTTATGGAAGAAGTCTTGTATCCAAAATTTTCACCCTAAAATAGTTTTTATGCTCTGGGTGACTATGGCCTAAAGTTTTTGCCCTATCCCACTTTTACCTTTAAAACATAGTTGGCTCTCATCGGCCAACTCCATCTGCTAGGCCTCACTTAGGTGAGCCTCCCAATGGTCTGAAATGTCTGACCAAAGGCAACCAATTAGAGCAAAGCCCTTTTATTTCCAAAATTATGTAAAAAGCTTACCAAACTCTTCCCTAAACAAAAGCAACCCAAACCTAAACACCAAATTGGTATCGTAGGGAATAAAAGCCTCTTCCACTACTCAGAAACCACTCATTAGCAATACCCCAAACTCTATATAAAACTCTCTCTTCAATTCAAAAATGAACCAACCACATTCTATTCATAGACTTGAAACTTCAGAGCAAAAGCTCATTCAGCTAGTCAACATTCTCACAATTCTGAACCTTAGGGGTGGAAATATGGGTGTAAGTGCACAATTGTACCCAGACCCAAAAACAAGTGCTGGGCTCAGGCCTAATGAGCCTTATACAATAAAATTTGTAGAGTATGGATTTGAAATCTAGGTTCGGGATGTTGGAAGTTTTACTAACAGACTAGAGTGCCACAATCTATGCAAATGGTAAACGAATATGACAAAGGGACCTCCTCGGACGTAAGCCGAGGACGATTTGTATAAAAATTCTCTTTCTATGCCAACGTTTACAATTCTTAGTTCCTATTTTTCTCAGCAGAAAGTGGAGATCCCCCTTCTATTTCCTCTCTCGTTTCCTTATATACTTCTTCTTCACTAGTTCATCCACGTGTCATACAAATCTTCTCCTTGGATACTTGTCCCATCCACCACCTTCTTGAAGTCTTCAAATAATAGCAGGGAGGCTGAATCCTACTGTTCAGAGGTAATTTCCCCATTAATGCGGCTAGGGAGGTAGATGCAAGGCCTTTAATGTGGTGGTAGCAGCTTTTTCCTTAGATATTTCTCACATGTCTCTGCTTCTAAAGGGTGCTTGGATCACCCTCTTACTCACCAGTTCTTCCAGAGTTCTGCCTCTAACCCATTTAGCAAGTCCTAGGGTCATTGCTGGACCTGTCCGAGGAGACACTCCTCCTCGGACAACTCCTCGGACTACTACAGTGCGGATTAACTTGTAGGCCTAGAGGCCCTGATCAAAACAGACTGGTACTAACTGATCAGGCCCAAAGGCCAAATATTTATTCAATAGCTTTTACCCCCCACAATGGGTATAAGAGAACCTTCCCTCTCTTCCTTACAACCTCTCTCAATTTTCTTTTCTCGGTAACTGTGGGTCGAAGTTTCAAACCTGTTATGTTTTTATGTTTTTTCTGCACTTTTGTTATTAGCATTTTGATTCTCTATTGTCAAAGCACCATTAGCCTTTTTTTTCTATACATTGTGATTTTTGGGCTTGATTCTCCACAAATAAACACTTCTAAAAAACCCAATGGGATATTTGGGTCATTTTCGCATTTTCAGCCCTTGTCACAAAAAGATCCCCGACAGAGGGCTAATATGATAAGCTTTCCTTAAAAAATTTCAAATTAGCTAGGATAACTCAATATATATATATATATATATATTTGAGAGAAAAAATAAGGAAATTTATTACTGAAAATCAAACTGGAATACATCATCCAAATCCAGTGGTAGATCTTCCAACCACACATCAATATCTGCAGATGAAACTACTCGACATGCGAGGGCATGAGCTAGTTTATTATCCTCTCTCCTAACATGACTAAAACTACAGCAAACAGTGGAAGATAAAATGTGAACATCTACAATAACATGTCCAAACATAGTCCTTGATGGTCTAGCATCGTTAATGGCCTTAAAAACCCGCAACGAATCCCCTTCAACCACCATTTGATGAATATAGAGCTCCTTGGCAAAACTGATGGCCCTACTTGCAGCTAAAGCCTCCACCATATCAACTAACCCTGGATGTCTTACTTTCTAACTCAAAGCCCCTATAATCTACCCCTTCAAGTCCCTAATGACCACCCTTAAGCTTGCACAAGCCTGATCCGCAAACAATGCTCAGCCAAAATTGATTTTATACAAGCCATAGGTGGGTGGCTTCCAACGAATATCCTCACTAGGAGAAGCCACCCAAGGGACCTTCTAATGCACATCCTGGAACTCCTTTAACAGCTCCGAAGCCCCTATGAAAAACCGCATCAATGCCTCAAGTCTTCTACCTCTCTCTTCCCCTGTTCCTACACTCCCAAATACTCCATACAACCATGGCAAAAAGAGCAACCATTTTAGGAGAAACTTGTGCACACAAAAACTGAAACACGTCTTCAAATTTGGAAAAATTTTGAAACTCAAAATATATATATATTGTACTAAATTTTTTTCAAAAATTTTAGGGGGCTCAAGGCCCCCTTCGGTCCAAACGTGGCTCTGCCACTATGTGTTTAATACGATAAATATACAGAGGGCATAATTCGGCATATTTGTAAACTTTTCAGTTCATCTCTCTCTCTCTCTCTCTCTCTCTCTCTCTCTCTCTCTTCCCTCACTGACCCAGCTCACCCATTGCCAATCTCGCCTAGTCCAGCCACCACAGACCCATATCGCCTAGCCCAGCCACCACAGACCCACATCACCTAGCCTATCTTCCCCCATTCGCCGTTCTCTTACTCAATTGCCGATCTCTTCCTCCATTCGCCAATCTTGCCTCGCCTAGTCGCCCAAACCCACCTCGCTTGCTCCAACCCAAGCCAATCTTGCCTCGACTTTCATACTCGAGTGTCTCAGACTCGAGTTCCAAGTGCAATTTCAAATAGCAAAATCGAGTCTTACAGACTCGATTTGTTAGATACCAAAATAGTTTCAAACATTGGCTAACTAATAAAATAGTTTGGCTTTTATAGTTATTTTCAAAAAAAAATCCTGAACACTACTATAAAATACCTTTTTTTTTTATACCTTTGAGTTATAGTGTACAGCTAAAAGTAGCTGTGCATTGTAGCTATAAAGCCAAATTATTTGGTATTCACTCCACCAATGTAGCCATATTTTTGTATTTGGTGGTATTAATAATAGTAATATAGTTTTTAGCACCACCAATACTAATGCTCTAAGGTCTTGTGATATCCATGAGATCCTAGATTTGATACCTCTTGCAAATTTAAATCCTGGGTTTAACACCTCTTGTAAATTTATTCAAGTTAAATTAATATCCTAAGTCCACACGTGAACTTTTGTTTTTAATGCTTTATTAGTTTATCATCCTTCTCTGCATCAAAAAAAAAGTTTATCATCCTTCTCTCTTACCCTTTCTCTTTCTTTAGTTTTCTTTTTTATAGAAACTCGTCTTGCTACTCGGGTAGCGTTTTGTCCCAAATTTCATCATTTTTTTTTTGTTTAAAATTTCTCTTTGGTCATCAATTTAACTGTTGGTAGAAGAAGTAAATGGTAGATCTTAGTAATGGGAAGAGCAATAAAGCCTAGGTTAGAATTCCAGACCGAAACATGAATTCTACCCAGAACGTCAATTTAGGTCGAAATTGAGACGGAATGGAGTAGAGGGTCTTTTGCACTGGAACAGAACAGAATTCAAAACCTTGATTTCCAATAGGGGCATGCGCGGGTCGGATTGGGCGGGTAAACGCCAATATTTATATCCAATCTGCCAATAGTGGGTTGGAAAAATTTCAATCTGCTACCAACCTACCAAAGTTTAAATCCAGCAGATTGGTTACAAATTTTGGTGGTTTCAACTCGGTGGGTTGGTATTAACAACATTTTTTTTTTTTTTTTTAAATTATCACAAACTACAATTTTTTATTGAATAATCTCAAAATATAACTAATACACAAAAAAAAAAAAAAAACTAAAGGTAGATGTCATTGACTAATCTCAATTCTAACATAAACATAGGGTCAATGAAAAAGAGATATATCATCTCTAGCAAAAGTAGGCTCTACCTTACAACTTAGGAAAATTAAATCAACAAACTCAAAGTTTTAACATTTCCGAAGTCACATCAAGGATTAAATAATAAATAAAAAATTAGACAAAGACAAAGAATTAGATGAACTGTATTCTTATGTAATATATAACATATTTAACTTGGATATATAATGAACTACTTTAATATACAATGAACTACTTTAATATACAATGAACTTGCTTGCCAAAATAGTTTTACTTGTAATATTATAACATATTTTATAATATATATAAACAGATCAAATGACATAAACTGAAATAAAAAAGACAAAATATTTAAACAATAGAAGACAATTACGCAATTACATACCTTTGTGATTGTCGGTAAAGAATTGAAATGATAAGAAATAGGCTACAAAAAGGTTAAAGAAGAAAGAGGAAGGGAAAGATAGTGGTTGAAGGTGAAAGGTGAGAAGAAAAATGTGAGACCTAGAGCCACAAAGTGTATATTGTATATACAGTTGAAGTAAATGGGATGGGTGGTAGGTAGGGGTGTTTAGGGTTTCAATGTTGACTTTTTAGATTTTGTTTAAGGAATTTTTTGAAGGCTAGTTCTGTTTAGGGAATTGATTATTGATTAGTTGTAAAAATTTATTAGGTAAATTGATTAACTTTAAATACTTAACAATCTGAGCTAATATTTTTTTTATGTATGTATAATTAAGCGGGCGGGTCGGGTTATAACGGGTTGGCATTTTTCAATCCATAACCCAATCCAATCCGCAATTTTGGGGGGTCTAACCCGCCCAACCGAAAACGCCTAACTTAATGACCCTAATTTTACACGCCCCTAATTTCCGGGTCAGGCGGGTTGGCGGGTTAAGCGGATATTTTACACGCTCCTAATTTCCAATGCCCACACTCTTTATAAACCTCATCATGCCTCATGCGATTCTATTCCATTAGTTTGTAATCTTAAATTTATAAATAACAACTATTATAAATGCATTTTAAATTAATTTGATTAGACCTAGCCAAGCAGTTGTTATATCAAAATAATTCAAAGTATTGAAAACAACAGTGTTTATTGAATATACATCAAAATACTTACAGTAGTAGTAGTAGCAACAAGATTACAGTGATCAACAGGTTGGGTAAACAATACAAGGCTTGAAAGCTAGTCCTGGTTCCTAATTACAAGCTTTGTGTAATCAGTGAGATATCTTGATCTAAGGAAGTCCTAGAGAGAGTTCTAAGGGAAATCCTAGAAAAGATTCTGAGTTTTCAATAAGGGACAACCCCCCTTATATAAGTGAATAAAGCAAGAATAGTACAAAGCAAATAAGTGACATTTTACTATTCACATCGTACCCGTGAGGGCATTATGAGCAATATCCGGAAGGAATCGACTACTTTTCGAGACCGAAAGTAGTTTGGCATGTTGTGCCCAAAATATCAGCAAAATAGCAAGTAAATAGCTTTATCTTTTGGAGAAGTCTTCATCTTGAAAAGTCAACAATGGAGGAAAGTTAGTACGTAGTGATGGTGCGAGAATGGTTTGTCTTATAAATAAGAAGAAATCATTATTATCAAGAAAGCATCTTCAGCAAATAGTAACTAGTGAATATTGTACTAGTGAATATTGTAGCATCATCTGGCTAGACCAATAAGAAAGTCTTGAGCTGGGATCACTATGCTTCTAGGTAGAAACTGCATCAGACTGAGCAAAAGTACTTTGATAATACTTTATTTTATCACGGTTTGCTTTAGAAAAGAATTCATTACTTAAAGCAACCATATCAATTTGAAAAGCTGGGGTCTCACAATCCATATCCATCAAATTTCTCACACGCAGATGTTTAAAAGGTGGAGGAGGTTCAATAGGTGGAAAATCAGATCCAGAAGGAGCCTCAGATTTTGCATCTTCTTCTTCTTCTTGATCATCTTTTGAAAGAAACTCAGGTTTAGTTGAATAATAAGTATTGCTAACCTAGGAATTGTTGCTAGCAACTCCTTTTAGCTTTAAATCAAGTGGTTCAAAATTCTTTTTCAAAAATTCGTCAACATCAGCATTTCTTTTAACAACACTTTCAGATCCAACAAAGGATTTTCTTCCTTCATTGATTCTTAAAGGTTTGTGAGTAGGAAAACATTTGGTATCATCAAAAAATATTTTAACAGTTCCGTCAGTGTATTGTGCAATTTTAGTAAGATCAAGTTCATCAAAAACAGGTTTAACAGGTGGTGCTACTTGTTCCAAAGTCCATTTTTTGGGAAGAGTAATATCTTGCCATCGAATCATTTTAGGGATTTGGATCTTAGCATCAGGGGTGGAACATTGAATTAACATAGTTTTTCTAGCAGATCACAATGCCTCTTAGACCAGAGAGTTAGTCGGAATCAAGCAATTTATAAAAATTCGGTGAAATAAGAGTAAAAGGTCTACTACCATCATCCATTTCATAACCAGATGTCAATATATTCAAAGTTAAAGCTTTAATAATATTAGATCATAGCAAGCAAGATCAAGATGATAACAATCAAAGTAAACAGACCATCATACAAAGAAGCAGCATCATGCCAAGAATGCTATCATTAAATTTCTTAAATCTAGCATCACGTAAACACATAAGCACGAAGCATCAATTCCTTTTCTTGTTAAGCAGTTTAACAGCAACTTGAACCAAACCAATGTGTAAATATTTAAGATTTTCTTGGACAAAAACTCTAATATTTTTCTTGGAAAATAAACAACATTTTTCATGAGTTTTAGAAATAGAAAAGGTTTGTTCAACAAGTTTAGCTCTATATTCGCAGAAAATACTTTTCAAGCCCAATTAAGATCATAAACAGATTTAGTAGAAATCTTTAGGAATATTCCATTTTCTAAAAATTGCACCACTCTCTCAACATGAGGTCTTCAATTCACAATAATCAGAGGACAACCTGTTCCTAGAGCTACAGAGGTCGGATCTCCACATCCTATCAATATCTAACTTAGTTATAACACTCACTATCATGTTTTTCTCACAACGTTGCATTTCGTAACACATACCTGGTCATCAACCCTATTCCTCTCACGCCAACGGCGCCTTGACGCTTCACGGGCCTTGATGTTCGATTCGGACTTTTTACAATGGCAGCACCAACGACGGCAAGATCAACACAACAACAGTATCAATTCGAGGCAATACGGACGGAATATGAAAGACACAACAACACTATTGGCCATGAAAGAATGGCTCGATACCATAAAAGGGGAAAGGACGCGCGAAGGCGGAAGCACAATTGTTGATATATGGAATAATTCAAAGCAAATTATAATTGAAAGTAAGGCGGTAGCACTGCCTGCGTTGTTATATCAAAATAATTCAAAGTATTGAAAACAGCAGTGTTTATTGAATATACATCAAAATACTGACAGTAGTAGTAGTAGCAACAAGATTACAGTGATCAACAGGTTGGGTAAACAATACAAGGCTTGAAAGCTAGTCCTGGTTCCTAGTTACAAGCTTTGTGTAATCAGTGAGATATCTTGATCTAAGGAAGTCCTAGAGAGAGTTCTAAGGGAAATCTTAGAAAAGATTCTGAGTTTAACAATAAGGGACAACCCCCCTTATATAGGTAAATAAAGTAGTGAATAGTACAAAGTGAATAATAAAATTTTACTATTCATATCAGGACCCGTGAGGGACATTAGGAGCGCAATATCCTGAAGGAATCAGATCAGCTTTTGAGACCGAAAGTAGTTTGGCATGTTGTGCCCAAAATATCAGTAAAATAGCAAGGAAATAGCTTTATCTTTTGGAGAAGTCTTCATCTTGGAAAGTCAACAATGGAGGAAAGTTGGTACGTAGTGATGGTACCAGAATGGTTTGCCCTATAGATAAGAATATAGTCAACAAGAAATCATTATTATCAGGAAAGCATCTTCGACAAACAGTAACTAGTGAATATTGTAGCATCATCTGGCTAGACCAATAAGAAAGTCTTGTACTGGGATCACTATGCTTCTAGGTAGAAGCTGCATCAGACGGGTAACCAGCATAAGGGTCCCCTGAAGAGGGATCCCATGGGGGATCATCATCGCATTCATGTTCATGATAAGTTGAATATTGGTTACAGAAACCACAATACATCAATGGTTCGTAAACAGGATCTCTTGTGAGAAATATTCTTGGGTCATCATATTCTGCCCATTGTAAGTGCCGGACCGCAGGAAAGTTGAAAGACACAACAAAGTATCACAAGGTCAGGCAGACACGGACAGAATATGAAAGACACAACAGCACTATCGGCCAAGGAAAGTTGAAAAAGTCAAAATTGTTGTTGCTCATGATTATGCTTTTGATGTTGTTGCTATGATTGATTCTGGTGCCGATGTCAATTGTATTCAAGAAGGATTGATCCCTTCTAGATATTTTAAAAAATCCACTGAAATATTAGTTTCTGCTAATGGAACTAAAATGAAAATCAAGTATGAATTAAACAATGCTCACATTTGCCATGATAATGTTTGCTTTAAGATCCCCTCTGTACTTGTTAAAAACATGACTAAAAAAGTAATTCTTGGTTTGCCTTTTATTAATTCTTTGTACCCTTTTCTTATTGAAGATGATAGAATTACTACTGATCCTTTTGGACAGAAAGTAAAATCAAATTTTGTTCAAAATGTGAAACTCATATTGATAATGTTAATAAACATCTTAGCTTCATTAAACAAAAGGATAGCTCTAAGAAGACTAGTGGACAACTCTATGCTCATTTGTTGCCAAGAATTATTGCCAATTCTCACAATGTCCTGATGAATGATAGTTACCCTGAAAATATGAATATCTCTTTTGTTGACTACTTGCATGATGACAAAAACCTTAGTGAAAAGCATATCTTCACCAAAGAATGTCCTACGGATGCTAAAACTCAAAAAAGCATTCTTTGCATTAGGCTTTTGACCAAGTCTTTACTTTGGTCCAAATTTGTCCGTAGCATGTTCTCCTCTTACTCCAATATTCTCCAAACTAATCATTGTCATCCCAACACTCATTGTCCGGCACAACTAATATATATTACTATTGACCTTTGGCTTTTGAAACATACTTTTCAAAAGAATTTTATTGATACTATTTACTCTCACTTTTCAAAAAAATATTCTATCATATTATTAACTATAGCCAACTGGCTTAACATCCTCTCCCTTAATTGGCAGGACAAAGTAAGATTTAATACTACCACTACTAAGTGGAATATTATGACTTCTTCGGCAGAGAAAAGGGACAAGGGGAAAGCACCTGCACAGGACTTTCCTCAAGACGAAAGGTTCCCAGCGGGACACCCTTTTGTAATGCATGAAGGCGCATCTTCTGGAGTAAAATCCAGTAATGCAACATCCCTTCAGAAATTTGTCCCGGCAGAGGTGACATATTCCAGTGGTGATATCATATTAACCTTACAGGAAGTATTGAACAAAGACTTGCAATTCCATAATGGAATCTATAGTGAATTACCAGATTCCATTAAATTCATTCTAAACAACCTTCAAGCTGCCCATTCTTCGAACCACCACAAACTATTCAACAAAACCATGAGAGCACTTGAAATTCACCT
The DNA here is from genome assembly GCF_040712315.1 of Castanea sativa. Classification (NCBI taxonomy): domain Eukaryota; kingdom Viridiplantae; phylum Streptophyta; class Magnoliopsida; order Fagales; family Fagaceae; genus Castanea; species Castanea sativa. The sequence goes on from NC_134013.1 coordinate 37,246,458, forward strand.
TGTTGACCCTACTACTGAAAATGCAGCCTTTGCCGACCAACTTTTTAATTGCCTTGTTTATGCTCAAAACCATCATGATGAATCAAACCTGATTAGTCAACTCTTTAGCAAAGAGGAAATCCATTCAATGGATAGAAAGACTATAATGGGTACTGATTTTGCTAGATTGAGTCTAAAAAACCAATCTTTGCTTAAAAGTGCTGTTGCCAACTTGCCTCCAGAAGTACAAACTTGTATTTTTGAAAGCAAGGCTATGACTAAAGATCTTGATCTTTGGTTAAAACATTTCAAAACCCTTGTCTCAATTGCCCTTACCATTGTTGAACCTGATGGCCCCAACAAAGGCTACCTGAAAAAGAAATGGGGAAAATACTTTGGGAGCAGTCTCAGAGTACATGAAAAAACCCATCCTTTCCCTGGCCTTTTGATTAATTATGAAGATGGTTCTGATAATGATCCTTTTTGGCTTTCTCAAATGTTTGAATTTGGTTTTGTCAGACTCATTAAATTGACGAGTCATGATCAAATTAACCAGTTTCCTGATATTATCCGAAAGGCTGTTGCAGATGTTGTAGCAACCCCTTATGTTTCAATCCGATGTTGGAGTACTTTGCCCAAATGGGAAAAGAAAAATTGGATGAATGTTCAACCCTCCAAGCATCTTGTTCTCATTAACGAATATACTCACCAAGGACAATGATATGAAGGAAATGCTTATGTTTCAGATAAACATCCCTATGCTCTTGCTGAATGTTGGAGAAGTTACTTTAATAATCAAATTCTTGATGTCTCTGAAGAATTATGGAAAGACTACCATTTCTTTGATTGTACAGACAAAATTTCTGTTTTTGTTAACAAACCTTATGCTTCTGCGGTCCGGCACTTACAATGGGCAAAACATGATGACCCAAGAATATTTCTCACAAGAGATCCTATTTACAGACCATTGATGTATTGTGGTTTCTGTAACCAATATTCAACTTATCATGAACATGAACGCAATGATGATCCCCTATGGGATTCCTCTTCAGGGGACCCTTATGCTGGTTACCCGTCTGATGCAGCTTCTACCTAGAAGCATAGTGATCCCAGTACAAGACTTTCTTATTGGTCTAGCCAGATGATGCTACAATATTCACTAGTTACTGTTTGCCGAAGATGCTTTCCTGATAATAATGATTTCTTGTTGACTATATTCTTATCTATAGGGCAAACCATTCTGGTACCATCACTACGTACCAACTTTCCTCCATTGTTGACTTTCCAAGATGAAGACTTCTCCAAAAGATAAAGCTATTTTCTTGCTATTTTACTGATATTTTGGGCACAACATGCCAAACTACTTTCAGTCTCAAAAGCTGATCTGATTCCTTCCGGATATTGCGCTCCTAATGTCCCTCACGGGTCCTGATATGAATAGTAAAATTTCATTATTCACTTTGTACTATTCACTACTTTATTTACCTATATAAGGGGGGTTGTCCCTTATTGTTAAACTCAGAATCTTTTCTAACATTTCCCTTAGAACTCTCTCTAGGACTTCCTTAGATCAAGATATCTCACTGATTACACAAAGCTTGTAACTAGGAACCAGGACTAGCTTTCAAGCCTTGTACTGTTTACCCAACCTGTTGATCACTGTAATCTTGTTGCTACTACTACTACTGTAAGTATTTTGATGTATATTCAATAAACACTGCTGTTTTTAATACTTTGAATTATTTTGATATAACAACTGCTTGGCTGGTTCTACCGCCTTACTTTCAATTATAATTTACTTTGAATTATTCCATATATCTGCTATCTGTTGTGCTTCCGCCTTCTGCGCTGACGTCCTTCCCCCTTTATGGTATCAGAGCCATTCTTTCCTTGGCCAATAGTGTTGTTGTGTCTTTCATATTCTGTCCGTATCTGCCTGACCTTGTGATACTTTGTTGTTGTGTTGATCTTGCCGTCGTTGGCACCACTGCCATTGTAAAAAGTCCCAGATCCGAACAGTAAGGCCCGTGAAGCCAGGAGAGCGTGTGGGCGTGAGAGGAATAGGGTTGATGACCGGTATGTGTTACGAAATGCAACGGCTGTGAGAAAAACATGATAATTGAGTGTTATAACTAAGTTAGATATTGATAGGATGTGGAGATCCGACTCCTCTGTTAGCTCTAGGACTGGTTGTCCTCCTGATATTGTGAATGAAGAAGACCTCACTGTTGGAGAGAGTGAGTACCCAGATTTTAGAAAATGGAATATTCCTAAGATTTCTACTAAATCTGTTTATGATCTTAACTGGACTGAAAAAAGTATTTTATCTGAATATAGAGCTAGAACTGTTGAACAAACCTTTTTCTATTTCTAAAACTCATGAAAAATGTTGTTTATTTTCCAAGAAAAATATTAACGAGTTTTTGTCCAAGAAAAATCTTAAATATTTACACATTGGTTTGGTTCAAGTTGCTGTTAAACCTTTAACAAGAAAAGGAATTGATGCTTCTGTGCTTATGTGTTTACATGATGCTAGATTTAAGAAATTTAATGATAGCATTCTTGGCATGATTACTGCTTCTTTGTATGATGGTCCTGTTTACTTTGATTGTTATCCTGATCTTGCTCTTGCTCTTGATGATCCTAATATTATTAAAGCTTTAACTTTGAATATATTGACATCTGGTTATGAAATGGATGATGGTAGTAGACCTTTTACTCTTATTTACCGAATTTTTTATAAATTGCTTGATTCCCAGCTAACTCCTCGGTCTAGAGGACGTGATCCTGCTGGAAAAACTATGTTAATTCAATGATCCACCCCTGATGCTAAGATCCAAATCCCTAAAATGATTCGATGGCAAGATATTACTCTTCCCAAAGAATGGACTTTGGAACAAGTAGCACCACCTGTTAAACCTGTTTTTGATGAACTTGATCTTACTAAAATTGCACAATACACTGACGGAACTGTTAAAATATTTTTTGATGATACCAAATGTTTTCCTACTCACAAACCTTTAAGAATCAATGAAGGAAGAAAATCCTTTGTTGGATCTGAAAGTGTTGTTAAAAGAGATACTGATGGTATGCCCATTTTTGATGAAAATATTAACTGTGGTGTTCCTAATGGTGTCAATACTTTGGTTTACACCATTCTCAAACATTTTGTTGGTACTCCATCTAATATTTCGTCTCGAATTTCTGATTATTTGAATAATTTGAGATGTCCTACTATGTTTGATTACAGATGGTACCAAGATGTATTTACTTCTAGAGTCATGCTCAGAAAAGACTCTACGAAGCCTTATTGGAAAGAGAAGTTTATTGACGGTCTGCCTCCTATCTTTGCTCATAAGGTAAAAAATGAATTAATTGGTAAAAATGATTCTATTGATTTTGATAATTTAACCTATGGTGATATTTTCAGCACTATTAAGAAAATTGGAATTAATATGTGCAATGATGAAAAATGGTTAAAACAACGGTTAAATGATAGAAAGAAAGCTAAATATGAAATGGGTAATTTCTGTGAACAATATGGTTTACCTCCTATTGCCCCTTCCAGGCAAAAAGGAAAAAGTAAACATGATAAGGTTTACAAAAGTTATTCCCATAAAAAGCATAAAAGATACAGAACCCACTTTGTTAAACCCAATGATTTTTATGCAAAAAACAAATCTGCTTTTCGAAAACATGATAAACAGAGATCAGGTAAAGGTAAGTGCTTTAACTGTGGCAAATTTGACCATTTCAGTAAAGACTGTAACCAAAAGCCTGGTAAGTTGAAAAATAAGTTGAACATGTTAAACATATATATATATATATATATATATATATATTGAGAATCAGTTTAAAGCTTTATTAATTAGAAAATAGGCATATTAGCCATAACAAGACTATTGATGTTAGAAGGAACAAACTTCATCTATACCGACACAGAGGAATAAAGTCTAGCTCTCTTAGCTAAAGCATCTGTAGCAGAGTTACCTTGCCTATAGGTATGATAGAAATAAAAATTTTGTAAAGAGTTTACATAGGACATAGTGCCCTTAACTAAGTGACTAAAAGCAAAATGAAATATACCACATTTCTGAACAGAATTGATGACAATTTTCGAGTCTCCTTCCATGATGGAATCCATAACATCTAGTTCCTGGACAAAAGGGTTGCTCACTGAGCTACTAACATTTCAAGAACAACAATTAAGGAGGGTTGGGGATTTTTTTTTTTAGACAAAGCTGCCATAAGTTCCCCTTCATGGTTTCTTATCACAACTCCCAAACCAACTTCACCAAAATCATGGAACATGCCCCCATCAAAAATTTTCTTGAACCTATGCTGATTTGGAGGCTTCCATTTTACCATTGATGGTTATGCTTTTTTGATTGGAATACCTTCGAATTTTCTATACAGAGATAAGAATATCTTTGCTTTAGTCATAACTCGAACCAAAGGAGGAACATTCTCTTCCAACCGAATTTTATTTCTTCGAGACCATAGAAAATAGGAGGTAACTGCAAACAGCTCCAGTAGATGGGGCCTATCCCAAATCAACCCAACCAAACCATCAAAAAAGCTCCTCGAAGCTTTAGTTCGATCAACCCATGAGAAAACAATATCCTAAACTGACCTAAAAATCACAATCCCAAAGAGCATGAAAGGATGACTCTGATTGTTTGAACATAATTGACACACATCCTCAGTAATAATCTTCCTTCTTTTAAGATTCTTCTTAGTTGGCAAAGCGTTAGAACATGCTTTCCACATAAAATTTTTAATTTTTCTCGGTAACTTGGAGGTCCAAATTCTTCTCCAAAAACTTTTTATTGCATTAGAGTTAGAGAGTTGAATCTCTATTTTTTTCTTCACATAGTACCTGATAGCCAGATTTAACCACATATGAACCATCTCTGCTATTGGGCTAGTACAAGTAATTTGGTTATATAGTTGCACATAGAGGTATTGCCTTGATTTTTTTGAGCTTTATAAAAGGCAGGAAATTCAAATCAACAATAGCTGAGTTCCACCATCTTGTATCTGGATCAATAAGGCTAGAAACAATAGCATCTTTAAGTAGAATTGAGATGGGTGAAAGTGTTCGACCATGTAAGTCTCCATGTAGCCAGTTAGCATTGTAAATCCAGATTTGAGAACCATCAACAATTCTCCACTTTGCACCCAAGGAAATAAATTTCCTTGCACAGAGAATGCTTTTCCAAGAGGTAGAAAATTCAAATCAACAATAGCTGAGTTCCACCATCTTGTATCTAGATCAATAAAACTAGAAACAATAGCATCTCTAGGTAGAGTTGAGATAGGTGAAAGTATTCGGTCATGTAAGTCTCCGAGTAGCCAGTTAGCTTTGTAAATTCGGATTTGAGAACCATCACCAATTCTCCACGGAGAATGCTTTTCTAAGCAAAAGATCTAGATGAGGATTTAGCTTTAAAGACTAAACATGTAGGAAAATGTTTAGCCTTGAAAATCTTGTAGAAAAGGGAATTAGCGTCATGAACAAGACGCCACACTTGTTTAGCTAACATAGCATCACTAAATTTGCACAACTCTTTATAACCCATACCTTCGTCAACTTTTGGCTTACAAAGAATTTCTCATTTTTCTTGTGAATTTCACTACAATTCCCTCGTTTTCCCCACCAAAATTTACAAATTAGTACCTCAATATCTTTGTAGAGGCCCATAGGTAGCTCATAGCAAAAGTAAGAATTGCTTACACAACAGCCTTCAAAAGAACTTCTTTTCCTACTTGTGACAAAAGTTTTTCCTTCCATCCTTGTAATTTGCTCCACATCATTTCCTTAGTGTAATTAAGGCTCGCCCTCCTATTTCTACTCACCACTACCAGTAAACCCAAATATTTCTCATATTCTTTTACTTCAAGAACTCTCAAAAGAGTTTTGATAGTGTTTTTTTATTTTTTGAGGAGACAGACTTACTAAAGAGAAGAGTAGTTTTTTCTTTGTTAATTTGTTGACCCGATGCTTTCTCATACTCCATAAATTCTTGAATAATCTAAATGTCACTAATCTGAACACGACAAAAAAGTAGACTATAATTAGCAAAAAATAAGTGAGAATTTTTTTGGCCCATTCCAACATAAAGAATAACCTCTAATCTTATCATCATTCATAGCGTATTGAATAAGAGCATTGAATCCTTCAAAACATAATAAGAAAATATATGGTGACAAAGAGTCCCCTTGCTTGATTTCCCTAGCGGGTATGATATGACATTTAGGCTCACCATTCACCAAAATAGAATAAGAAACTGTAGTGATGCATTCTGAGATTAAAACATTGATTGTTGAAGCCCATTTTATCCATTAATTTCAGTAGAAAGACCCATTCCCTAGGTTTGTCAGCCTATGGAAATTGTCGGGAGTCAAGGTCATCTCCCTACCCGCGATAAGTACAGTGTGGGTGGTATCCCACCACCTCTTATCAAGAGCCTACACCTGTATCTTACTGGTTGTATTCTCGAGAAGGTGAGTGATGAAAGCCTCAAAGCCTGCCGCTTGGATCAAAGCCCTAGTCTTGGATGTGAGCTTCTCGTACCAAACTCAAATCAAATTCACAGTTCCACTCCCAGGAAAAGAGGGAAGAATCTGAAAATGACGAAAACAAGTGCATAAAAGCCATATTGGATAAAGCTAAGTGAAAAAAAAGGCATTGAATGCATGAAGCTTTAAAACTGTGTCTGCAACCTAAGACATGCACATGCAAGCTTTAAAAGGCAGGCATGCACATACAAGCTCGAGCACACGTATGCAAAGACTAAAGCATGTGTACACATGCTCGAGTCCGCATATGCATGGTGAACCCAGAATGTGTTCATCATTGTTCTTTTTCCCCTTTGGATCAATCTTAAACATGTTTCTACCCTTCCTAAGCCACAAGGTTTTCATCTAACCCTTCCCATAGCAAAAGCCAAGCATTTTTAAGGCTAAAAAAAATAAAATGCAAGATTAAAGGGAACACATGAAAAGAGAAATTTTTTGAGAAACTCATCAATCTGGCTTATGCACCAAGAGAGAGAAAAATTATGAGTATAGAGGCTCGTGCCCCTTCTCTTTAAACATTATAAAAAGGCCTCACTGCCCTTTCCCAAAAACACACTGAATTTACTCCAAAAAAGTGATTCAAGAGAAACTTTTTACTTTAAAGAGCATCCTAAAACTAAAGTTTCTTGGCAAGGACCTATTTTGGTCCAAAGTCTTCTAGTTAGACTTACTAACCTTTTGAGTATTTTGTTTTGTAAATTGACCAAAGGGAATGGTCAAAAATCAAGTTGTGAGAGCTCTTGTGTTTAAGGTAAGAGTCTAACCTATTCCCTTTCATTTTGTTGTGTTACTTATCTTTTTTATTGCTTTATCAACCAACTCATGTTAAACAATCAAATGCATGTCTATGTTCATATGCATGACTTATCTCACTTATCGCACTACACCACAACACCTATGTATTAATACATATTTATGTTCTATGCATGTTCATGCTATTATTCAAAGCACATAAATCCTAATTATTAATAAGCAAATAAAACATGTTATTCTATTGACCCAAATGCTAAACATGTGAAAATGGAGCTAAACAAAGACTAAACATGAGACAAAACCTAGGCAAAATGAATAAAGTAAGCAAGAACCCTAATTATAGGTTTCTAGGCATGAACATGTGTATGCATATACAAAGAATGTGAACGCATGTCTCGAGTATGCGTACGTATGCATGAAGCAAGAGCATGTATACACACCCAAAAACTCATTTCTAGAAACTGTAATCAAAACAACAATTTTAACAAACTATCATGCTCCAAATATGAAAACTAAACAACCTAAACTAACAATAAATATATTAAAGAAATAAAACATGAAGAAAAACAACCAAAACAAATAAGAATGAAAAGGACAAAGTTAGACCTTTACCTCAAACACCAAAACTCCTTTGAGCTTTTGATTTGAGTAAACTCAAAACTCGAAGGTCAAAACCAAAATAGGCCTCAACTAAGTAAAATTTTAACTTGGGGATGTTTTAGAATAAAACCCCCCCTCTTTGGTTCATTATTTTATAGTGAATTCAGTGTGCTTTGGGAAAAGAGACTTTAGGGCCTTTTATAGTGATCATAGATGGGTGTAGGGTGGCTCCCACTCGATGTGGGACTTACTCTACAAGATTTTACATCAAAAAAGCTTCCATACAGGTATTCTAAAACCCTTCATGCGTGCACAAAAGGGGTATGTGTACGCATGCTCGATGTATGCATGCACATGCTTAAAGCATGAGTGCACATACTTAGGGTTTTATGTACATTTTTGGTAACTCATTTTGGTCATTAATAGCTAGACTGGATTTCACATAAAACTTGTGGAGACTCGTGGCTAAAGGATGGGTTTTTTTGATTGTCACATGGGCTCTTCAAAGGATGGGAAATTAAATTTTCATCACTAAAAATTAGGGGATTAGCACTTAATTTTTCACATAAATTTCCAGAGATATTTTCTCCCTCTATAATGCTAACAGGATCATCAAAGCGTCTAATATCTCAAAAATTAAAGATTCTTTTTGATTAACTTGACTTGAAAAGAGAGGACTATCAAAGTAAGATGCGTGGACTCTTTTGAATTTGAAAAAAATATCAACATTCAATGTAATCCCGATATCCTCGATTGCCATTACTGGCTGGGAGGTCTTTGGCATAGGAACTATGGCCAGTGGCGACGCCACTCAGAAGCCAGGGTGTTCCTAGGAACACCCTAGCTTGAATTTTTTTTTTTATATAATAATTTATTTATTTTTATTTGTTTACCCTTAAAAAAAAAAAAAAAAAAAAAAAAAAAAAAAAAAAAAAACACCCTCAAGCAATATTAGGAACAGCCTCAAAAATTTTATGCCAAACAAATTTTGAACTAAAAGGCATGCAGAGGCAGAGGTGTGTGCTAACGCACAGTGAGGTGTGTGCTAGACTCTTAATAGTTAGTAAAAAAAATGAATGAAGCAACTAAACACCAATAATTAATAATTTAATTAACTAATACATTATAAAAGACAAACAAATTAAATTATGTTAGGCTAAACAACAATTAATAATTAATGAAGCGACAATACAACAAATTATAGTTTATAAAAGACAAACAAATTTATGAAACAACTAAACAACAATAATTAATAATTTTATTAATATTTCAAATGAAATTATAGTTTATTGTGCTGGTACCTTTGTTCATTAATTTCTTTTTTTCTTTTTTTTTTTTTTTTCCTTTTGAGGTTTTTCGGTGTACAGAATGCAAATTTGTTTTGGTTTTAAGAGTTTTTTTTTTTTTTTTTTTAAGTACAAACTTCATGCTTGCCAAATTTTAAATTTCGGCCGATATTTACCGAAATGTCCCGAAACACCCGAAATAGACCCAAATGACCCAAATTTTTTTCAAAGTGGAATATGAACACCCTGGACAAAATTCCTGGAGCTGCCACTGACTATGGCCACTGGCCAGAGAACTCGCTGGACCTCCAACCCATGTAATTTTCTTGGATTGATGTTATAATTTTGTTGTATAGTAAAATTGTATGTTCTCACGCTTAATTGGCACTTCCCTCCATTCACAAAGTGCTTAGAGATCTAAGATGGACCAATAGGATGATAATATTAGTACTTATTATATGCATTGCACTTAACGTGACACATCATTTTCCCATTGGTGGTTGGAGCCAAATTTTTTCCTTTAAAAAATATAAGTTTTTCTTAATTTTGCCTCTTTTAGAATTAAAACTAAGTGTTGAACTTCATTCTAAGTCACTTATGTGTAATATGTGGTGGGGTTCCAAAAGAAAAAAAAAATATTAAACAATTTTTTTGTCACAACTGTAATGTGACAGAGTGTAAATGGTGAAAAATATATATATAAATCCATGTATAAATGATAGACAATCCCTCATAGTCTAAGGCATCACAATTGAGTAAAAAATTTGTGAAATAGTTTGTGTTCCTAAAACCACATGTTCCAAGTCACAACTTCAAGGGTGAAATAATTTCTAAAGTTAATTGGAATCTTGGGAAAGATGAGGAATTTTTCCCCAAGTGGACTTCGACTCCGAACTCACCCAATCACCCTGGGCATTAAGGGGGTGCAAAAAACCGAATGGACCAACCAAACCTGCCCGAACTGAATTTAATTTTTCAGTTTCTTTTGGTTTGGTTCAATCTCGGTTTAATTTAAAAAAAAAAACCGAAATTGATCGGTTCAATCCTAGTTTTAGTGAAATGTATACCGAACCAAATCGAAACCGACCGATATACATTATTATAGGTAAAATATATTTCATAAATGTATGCTGCCTTAGTGGTCAACATGCGTACCACGCGTGTTTTTCAATTTCCTATCCAAGGTTCTATCCTTTAGAACAACTTTTCCTTTTCCTTTTCATTTTTTAAGTTTATATTATCTTAGAACAACTTTTCCTTTTCCTTTTCATTTTTTAAGTTTATATTATCAAAACTACGTCGTTTTGGATTCTATTTAAAACTAAACATCAAAAACCCTAAACATCTCTTTCTCATTCATCCGCCCTCCTCATTCCCCATTTCCCCTCAATCCTTTTCCTTTTCCTTCTCTCATCCTCTCTTCTCAACTGCCCCATCCCCTCTCTCCCTCTTCACTCATCCCTTACCTATTTCTTTAGCCACCATCTACATCTCTTAGATGAGAAGCTGTTGGAGATCAGAAAAAGTGCTACCACTCTTTTTGCTTGGATTTAGTTTGTTAGATCAAAAAAAAATTTTCTTTGTTTGCTTTTAAAAAAAATAGATGTGATAAGGAAACTGAAAAAACCCACCAAAACCGACTGAAACCGAAATCCAACCGAAACTGATTGATTTCCAATTACTTCGGTCAATTTTGGTTGGCCAACGCGTAGAACACCTACCGAACCGAACCGATTACGCCCTTATTGAGCATGCCTCTCAGCTAAGAGGCAAATTGCAACCTATCCTCTCTTCTTAGCCGCCCCATCCCCTCTCTCCCTCTTCACTCATCCCTTACCTATTTCTTTAGCCACCATCTACATCTCTTAGATGAGAAGCCGTTGGAGATCAGAAAAAGTGCTACCACTCTTTTTGATTGGATTTAGTTTGCTAAATCAATTTTTTTTTTCTTTGTTTGCTTTTAATTAAAATAGATGCAATAAGAAAACCGAAAAAACCAACCTAAACCGACTGAAACCAAAATCCAACCGAAACCGATTGATTTTCAATTACTTCGGTCAGTTTTGGTTGGCCAACACATAAAACACCGGCTGACCCAAACCGATTACAGGTATGCCTCTCAGCTAAGAGGCAAATTGCAACCTTATTAACGGTTTTTTATTTTTATTTTTTATTATTGTGTTTATTTTTTAGGAAATTTTATTATTATGTTAAACATTTCAATTGGCGAAATGTTTCACCACTCAAATTATGGTCATGGGCTCTTATCAAAAAGAAAAAATGATTCTCGACATATAAAATGCAAACTAGTGACAAATCATAACAAACCACAATTTCGTACGAAATTACAATTTTCATTTTCACGACAAATTAAAACTAATTGACGGCATCTTAGTATTCACTATTCACACACAAAAAAGAGAAGTAATTGTAATGTTATATCATATACGAACAGGATGCAAAGTATGTTAGTTTAATAAACGAGGTCCAAAATGTTTTTTTCCTATTAACTGAAACTTACAAGGAAATCCCAACATAGCGGACCATAGCTACCAAAACTCCCCACATTATAAGCCAATCACAGAGATATATATACCAAAACTCTCTCTCTCTCATGAGTTAGATCTGAACGAAAAATTCTTACCGTTTTCTCAAAAAAAAAAAAGATCTGAACAAAATTTTTTTTTGATAAGTGAGATCTGAACAAAATTAATTGTCGTCAGCATCTTTCAAAAATCTTGTACAGCTTCTCCAGTGAAGCTACCTGTAAAAAGCAGGGGTCATACATCATTTTCCCTTGCTAGAAAGATAATAGCAAACTAAGAGAACACCACTCCCACCTTCCACAGCATCGTTGCTAATGTGTTTGCAATCTTTAGATTCTGAATTGAATACATATGATAGCAAAATGATTTATGATTTATTTATAAAAACAAGTATTTATATTTGAAACTAGGTTGTCTGTAGTGTCTAGCTCTGTCCATAGGGTTATGAAAAATGTTACGTCCACAACATTTTCACAACACTTTCACAACAAATTATAGATAGTAAGTTATTATTGGTTCTAATTTGAATCCACAACTTAAATTACTTTTTTTGCTCACCCATAACAACTAATAACAACCTACCACTTAAAATTTATTGTGAAAATATTATGGACATAGTATTCTCCATAATATATGGCCATTTGTTCGCACTGGTTTCACCTGGCTCTGCCAACAGGGGTTTAATATATGTTGCCAATGTCCACTCACGGGACTGTACATGCAATCAATGTGCCACATGCTTGACCATGATTTGTTGGATTACCAACTTCGACAACCTAAACTAGTTTTTGAAAGAAAATCATTCTGTTTACCAATATTTATGCATATATTATTTGAAAGATATCTTTTAACCCCATGGTGCCAAGTTCTTTATCCCGCCTCCATCTTTCCTTCCATGTTCCGACGGTGTCCTGGTAGTTTTGTTGCGTCATCCGACAGCAAGTATTTTCTTTTTTCTTTTCTAATGCAAGTATTTTTCAAGTATTCTCTGAGGGCGTTTGGATCCAAGTCTGGCGTCCACGTCCGCGTTTTAGTTTTTTTCTTTTTTTTTTTTTTTTTAACCCAGCCGCAAGGTTGGACTTTTCAGCCATGAACAGTACACAAATTCACTGTTCATGGGTCTCACAAATTTTACTTTTCGCAACTTTTTCATTAAAAATGGGTCCCGCAGTACTATTCACACATTTAAAAATTATTTTGCTACAGTGTTTTCAGTTTTCAGTTTTCAGTTTCAGCAAAATAAGTTCTATCCAAACGGACCCTCTGTTTTCCAATCCTTTAAAGGCGAGTTTCTGTTGCAATTTCTTGGTTTGGTTTAATTTTTGGGGTCAGGGTTTATGTGAGCTTGTTTGCAAAGATTCATCAATTAGTTGTCCTATCATTCGTATGATTCTTAAAGGTTGTGAAATGCCCATTTCAAAACTGGTTTTGCAATTGATGTCTATGTGGCCAGTGTTCTAGTGAACACATACAAAATGCAATGCTTTTGAGTATGCTATACAACTGTTTAAAATGCTTGAGAGTAATATGGCTAGTGCTCTAATGGGGTTTGGTTGTTTGTTAGAATTCTAGATGGCTTTGCTATTTTTTGATATAAATGTTGAAAACAAGTTGTCTTACCATAATACGGTTAAGGCTCTTAAATTTATAATTGACTCATTTACAGAGTTGTCCTTTACAGATACACATGAAGAGTTTTGGATAAACAAAGAGTTTGAAATTTAAATATATACATCAGCTAATAATATTTGTATTTTAATTTGCTGCAATCTGTTACTGTGTTGATAATTATCTGCGGACTGCTGCTATGTGTTGTTGTGTTGATCTTTAACAGCTGGTTCCGTAATTGTAGGACTTTCAATTTGCAGATGAGGTTCTGGTTCTACCCCCTCTCTCTCTCCACTCAGCCGGTCAAACACTCTAGTCTCTCTTCTTTCTTCTTTCTATCGGGCTTCAAATATATATATATTTTTTTATACAAGATAGAATTCTACTCTAGCCTAATCTAAGTGTATATGTGTGTGAAGCTCCCTCCTAGAGACTTAAACCCCGGCCCTTTCCCTCCACACCCCACAAACACTTATACTTGTGGAGTGACCATCGCACCAAGGAAGTGCGGTGGTATCAGGCTTCAAATTAATGGAATTGAGTTTGTCTTTTAAAGTCATGTGCGTCTCACATGCCTATTCCATTAGTGTTTTAACATTAAAACTAACTGATGTATTGATTTGGCAAGTGTGAAATGTATAAGGAGTAAATTGGCCAATATAATAGTTCAAGGGGTGTCTTGGCCACTGCTCTAAAGTGTAGGGGCTATGTGGGCATTTTTCTCCATAGAATCATAGATAAAGATTTATTTGCAGTATTTGATAGAATGCTCCTTTGTGAGATAAAACTTACCTGCACAAAGGTTCCATTTGTAGCCATGGAGGCAGGTGGCTTGAAAAAGAGTCTCATGGATGGAAATAAGACATGCTGGATTGACCATTCACGTTGGGCCCATGCAGTCTCTGCCTCAGAAAGTAGTTCATGCTCCATTTCATCTTCAATTGTGACATCATCCTCTGGAACCACCACAAAGCACTATAAGATTGGAGCTCTATACGATAAGGGGAGAAAAAACAGAAAGTTGTAATGGCCCCCACAAGGGGTTGTACAAGAAAATTTTCCGTGTTTTACTGGACTAATGATATTGTAAAGTTGAAATTTTAATTCCAAAAAGAAAGTCAATTATTGATAAATGCTGAGTTAGATACTGCATCACTTATGTCCCTAATCCAGATGATAAAATCAAAATAAAAAACAATTGATTTACTATATCTCTTATATATATATATAATATTTATATATTTACTATATCTCTCTCAAAGTAAACCTAAAAAATTTTAAAAATAAATAAATTGAGTTTCAAGAAAAAAAAAACCATCACCAGCTGTTTTGGATAGGTCCGAATTTCCCACAATTAAGGGGAATTTTTTCATGGCAAACTTCTAGAAAAATCTATATATTGATCCTTACCCAATTTTGTGCTATAAATCATAATTTTTCAATGAAAAGAACTTTTTTTAGGGGTTTTTCTGAAGAGTAAGAGGGTATCGGCAAGGAAGCTCTCTCAAAGGGTGACTACCTTGAATCAATAAGGAAGCTCTCTCAAAGGGTGACTACCTTTCATGAATTCAACTCTCATTCATTCCCATTCATTTCCATAGAATTCTCTTAGGACCTAGCAAGTTCCTAACATCCGATAGACCTTCTACACTCCATGATCTCCTGAAAGTACTTGCTTTGTAACTAAAAATCTAAAGGTATACAACCTGTATACTCCTTCGATTCTTATATTGTATATTTTTTCTCCTTTTTTAATAAAACATCTTTATTACCTATCAAAAAGATAATTTTTTACCAGGCTCACTTCTCTCTCACCATAATAAGCAAAGGTGTTACATGAAACAAACATTAATTTTACTGCTGCTCTTCACAAATTAATTGCATAAAATAATGACACCACTCTAAGGTCAGCAAATTAATAATGGAAAAATTAAGCATATGTCAAATGTTTCATCTAAACCACCAACCACATCATTAACACCTCAAACAGAGAGAGAGAGAGAGAGAGAGAGAGAGAAGAAGTAATATAACAAGGAACTATTTCTCACAACCATAGTAAGTGATACCATACTTATTAGCGAGCGTCTAGTATATGGAGATATTTATACTTCTTTTCACATACGGAAATATGAAATTCAGACTCATGTGACAAGCTATGGCCCTGAAAGAATCACTAATGAAATACCGCATCTCAAAGCCTACCTACTTCGAAATTTAGACAAAAATGGAATTGTGATGCTGGGGTCTTGGGTTGAAATAGGCGATAATGAGATAAAAAAAAAAAAATTAAAAAAAAAAAAAATAGTTACTCCTATTTAGCAAACAAAAAATATCGAAGGATAGCCAAAACCACAAGGAACTAATTCTCAAAAACCATGGTATGTGACACAATGGAAAGTGTTATAAAATACAATGTTTAGTTATTTTGCACCAAAAAAAAAAAAAAAGACACGCTAAGAAAACCCAGCAGTGAACAGTCATATACCTATATTGTTAGAGGTATTTTCTTCATCTTCAGGATTCCTAAGAGGTTTTCTCTTTTTGTAGTATTGCAAACCATCACCTGATGGGTTAGGTAACATAGGAGGATGCATCGCATAGAAGTTTCCTAGAGCAGCTGAAATTACTTGAAAGCACCTTTTTTCATCCTCCCAGTCAACCTACAAACAAAAAAAGTCATAATAAGCCAAACTGATGCAGGAGTACCCAATAGCCTCATTTCAATTGCATTAGTTGTGCAAAGTAGCAGCAACTAATTTACTGCAGTAGCCTGTCTATTGAAATCTAAGTCTTGCAGCAGACATCAAATGACAAAATAAGGTCAACTAAGTGTCCAAGGTGTTAGAGAAGCATTAGACATTTTCCTGATCATCACTCAGAGGCTTTATTAAAAAGGTTAAACAATAACACAAAAGGAAAATAAAAGAAAAAAACCCTCCATTATTCCATGCACTATGTATCCCTAATCTACCTCCACATACTCCAAGAAAAGGTAAGACTGATATCAAACTATTTTTAAATGACACAGACAGAGCAAGTGAGCTCCCCTAGGTAATAATGGAATTAGTCCCCATTTGTTCACAGCCATATATTATAAGATTATCTCACCAACATGCATACCAGCCCCAAAAATATTCCACAAGACAAGTATTATAAACACTGATCGAGTATAAGTGCAGCGCATATGTGTCTGTATACATGAACAAGTGTGTTAGTACATGTTTCCAAGTGTGTGGGTGGTGAGGTAACATTCTTCTCAGAGCAGAAAATGAAAATGCCTTTCAGATCAAGAATCATCATACAAAAGATTAACATTTTACTAAAACCATAGAAGAATAAGCAACTATAAACTTTAGAACCTACATCATTGCCCAAACAAAGTACAAATTCAGGAACACGATCCATGTCAGGTGTGTACTGGTCAAGTATGACTGGAATTCTAGACAAATTGCCATGTACATCAACATGAATGCCGAAATACTCCTCCAACATTTCAGCCTTTTGCTTGAGCAATTCAGTATTCATCTGGTGAAGCATCAAAAGGCAATATCAGTTGAAAGTTCAAATATGGCTAATGAAAAGAGAAATTTTCATTTTTTTTGGGATAAAAAAAGAGAATTTTTTTTGTAGAAACCACTTAAAAAATCTATGCTAAAAATGTTCTACCAGCATTCATGATTGATATAAGAGTCATCAGTGCCATGCAAACTAAGTACAAAGGGTATGAACCTCTTTAATTTTGTGTAGGACAACAAAGGGTAGTAACAGCATATTAATACTGGCTATTTTCTTGTGATCATAGAACATTATATTCTTTTGAGATTGAACCATTTACTAGACCTGTGACTTGATCTCCCGATGGCATCCGGGGAGAAGCAGCCACAGTGTTAATGGTTTATCAGGACCTAAAATCAATTATAGTGCAAGGAAAAGAGTATTCAGAAGAAGAAGATGGTTTCTGCCTCCTTTTTCTAATATTCTCCTAAATCTGGAAGAGAGCTCACATCCTCAAAAGACTCTCTATGATTGAGAAATACTCTACAGACATTGTAGATCTCACGAACCAAATCCTTATGTCCAGATACATGACTTGCCAAATCAACACCAAGCTTAATACCAATAGAGCAACAATCTAAACCAGGGATTTTGTAGCAAAACATCCTTGATGATTCTAAACATCTAATATATCATATAAACATAACTATATTTACTAATAAAAAATATTAGCACTCCCAAGAAAACCATAGCAGAAAATTTAAATAGTTCAATACATTATTTCTAACATCATTTTTTTTTTATAAGTTACATTATTTCTAACATCATTCAAATTACTTCAGGGGTCACTAATCAGTAGCCTTGAGAAATTACTCCAGATTCACTGCACTAGTGCTAAAAGACTTGTTTGAATGATATAGCACTAGTAAAAAGAGAGAGCAGAAACAAGTGAACTCAACAGCCCAATAAGAGATACCTTCAAGTGACATTCCCGAAAGATAAACAAGTGATATTTGTAAAAGATATTAGTCCACATTCATTGCACTAGTACTGCAACACTTGTACTGCAATCCTGACGTACCACAGTCCTAAGGTTGATTTGTGTTTTAACTTAGATTAGTATACGATATATTGTTCATTGGGATCACTGTAATACACACAATTCTGCATAGTAAAGATGTAGTCACTCTGATCCGGCAGATGCAAGAAAATTTTTATTTAGTATTATTTATGTTTACAAGTCAATTGTATTTTTATGTTTTAGGTCCTAATAGTTTATTAGGCTATCAATGTATAATATTTGGAAGCAAGGTTAAATTTTGTAATAAGATAGTTAGGGTTTCCTACGCCAATTAGAACTAGGGTTTAGCAATTCTTTATAAACAAACTATTGTACTCCTTTAGGAGTTAGTTGATATATTGTTCAAATGAAAAAAAAAAATGGCATTTTGGTCTCATTGGTTTAGTGTTGACTCCAATTCCACCCTAGGTGCTAACTCCTAGTGGTTTTCCCACTTGGTGCCGACTCCAAGCCAGGCCTAAGTGCTTACTTTTAGGTCATATCCCTTTATTTCCTATTGTTTCATTTTGTTCTAGTTGTCCTGCGTCACACTTAGGGCTTTTCCATTGTGGACATAGGTCATTAAGCTGAACTACGCTAATCCCTTTGTAACAAACAATTGATATGGAATCAAATGTTTCAAAGAATTTGGTGGCAAATTTATTGAAGCAGAGAGAGAGAGAGAGAGAGAGAGAGAGAGAGAGAGATAATGAGCATAAAACATAGTAGATCTAAAGAAAGCGTAAGTTACTTCTGTAATTTTCTCTATTAAGTCATCATTCTCGTTGCATTCAGGATCCAAATCCTCTTCTTTCAATGCCAACGTAATCAACTCAGACAACGGGGCCGGATCACTTAATTGTATAGCATTAAAATGGGCAAACCGGCGCAGAACTTGCTGGTACATAAGCTCTTTGCTGTCCGTGTATAGAAACACAGAAATATCAGGTAAATTATATAACAGATAAATAATTCAGGGAGGCATGGAAATCACATATCTAGCATCTAGTGCTTCCAACACCAATGAATAATAATAATAATAATAATAACTACAACAGTAACTCAGTAAAAGAAATGCAAAAGTTGATTCTTATTTATTTATTTTTAATAAGAAACAAAACTTGATAATAGGAAGGAATGCGAAAGTTGATTCTTTAGAATCAGAATCAAGTACATCAGCAAATAGCTTTTTATGCAGCAGAATATCAGCGGCTAAAGTGTATTGATAAAATGCATACTGCAAAACTAAAGCTCTGGTCCAAAATGTGTGTTCTTGGTATTTTAATAGGTCTTTCAATTAGCTCCTAAAGGAGTCTTATATGCGCACACACACACACATATTGATAAGTAATAAAACTATATAAATCAGGAAAATGAGTCACCCAAGTATACTGGGGCAAATAATCACCTAAAGGAGTCTTATATTATAAACAATATACATTCTTTTTACATATAAATATAGTATTGTATATTTAAACAAGTAGAGGCAGAAAATTGTTTCAAGGTAAATCCAAATTCTTTGAATTTATTTTATTGTATGAGGTGAACAGTTATAAATTAAAGATCATTGAAATGGGAAAAAAGAGTATGATTAACGTTTTATTGAGCAAAGAGGGGAATTATTATTTTGTTAGAATCATTGGCTTGGGAAACATGATTAAGATATTTGGAACTTAATTCCAGGATCTTTGATGTGGACCGTATGGATGGAGAGTAATCGCCAGTCCTTTGAAGATTCTGGGAAGTCATTAGTTGAGTTAATAGGCCTGTGCCAGAGAAGTCTTTTTGATTGGTCTCGGTGCCGGGGTTTTACTGAATGTTCTTCTATTGTTCAGTTTTTTTCTTCTCTTAGTTTAGTCTCTTGATTGTTTTCTGTTGTGTTCTGTTTTGTGCTTTGTTGTGTTCATGCTCATGTACACATTGTATGTTTCTTTTTCAACTTTCATCAATAATAATTCTTATGTTACCTATAAAAAAAGAGGGTATACGTTGGTTGTGCGCTTCAATGGCCGAAGTCTTGGCATTGCCTCCAGATCAGAATTTTATTAAAATGCATTGAGAAGTGGGTAAGGCTTTGATCTTTCAAAAGCACAGGAAATCTACGGGCATGTATGTTACAGTTTTGGAATATGGGGCTATGAATAATAAGGAATCAGTGGTTATACCTGAGGGCCAACAGTGATGGGAATGGAGGCAAAAGGAAAACAACCTTCAGTGGTGGATTCCATTGTCCAGTCAAATCCGGGAAAACCCATCATGACGGCTTGGCACCAATCATGCTCTTTGGGGGAAACACAATCCTTCAGAGACATCATGATTAATGGCAGTATTAAAACAGCGGTAATAAGGAAGGAAACTGCTAATTTATTGGAGTGAGATATTGAGGATAGCATTAAAACAGCAGGAATATGGAAGGAAACTGCAACTTTTTTTGGAGCGAGATATTGGGGATTTGAATAAAGTTGTAACAGTGATTTAAATGTGAATTGTTTCTAAAAAAAGAGATTGTATGTTCACAACATTTTCAAATGTAAAATATTTTACATGTAAATATTTTACTGTAAAATATTTGCAAGTGTTTGGTTAGTGTTGTGAACTAAACATTGCAGATATAAATCAGTCACCACTAGCCACCGCCAACCGTTGCAAAAACACACCCACTGTAATCCCATCCAATCAGCCACCGTCATCCACCTACCCAAACACCCAAGAGCCACCAAAATCACCCCCAACCATTCAAAAGACAGCCATCAAAACCACCACCAGCCACTACCAAAGATTCAAAAAACCGCCACCAACTACCAAAAAACAACCACCAACCACCAAATCATCACCAACCACCATATCATCACCAACCACCCAAAAAACAACCACCAACAACCCAAAAATTCATATTAGAAAGGCAAAAATACCCACAAAAGAAAAGAAACCCACGAACAAAGAATCTAATCTAAAAATCCAACAACCTAGCAAATCTAGCGGCGGCAAGATCAGAACAATCACCAACAAGATCAAAGCAGCCACCAAAAACCCAAGCCGCCGCTCAGCATCTAGATCTCGATGGATTTTGTGAGAGAGACAAGAGGAAGGAGGAGGTGTGGAGTCTGTGGGTGGCACCATAGGTGGGTGGCGCCGGTGGGTTTTGAGAGAGATGGATTGGTGGGTGAGAGAAGGAATGGGTTGGGTTGTAACTTGTGAGAGAAAATTGAGAAGGAGAGATACCACAACAGGGAGAGATAGTGTGAGAGTTATCAGGATGAGAGTTAGGGAGCAAATGTAAAATGTTCTACCAAACTTTTAAATGTAAAATATTTTACATAAATTTGCTTAGGTTGATTTGGTTGACTGAAAATATTTTACTTTTGATTAAATATTTCACTGCAAAACAAACACCATAAAATAAGAAAATATTTTCCTACAAATATTTTACATCAAAACAAACGGAGCATAATGGGCAAGAAAGTAATTTCAGTGGTGGATTGAAATTAAAAACTTGTAACAACTGACCACCTAGAATTTGTTGTGAAAATGTTGTGGATATAGCACTTCTCTTGAAAAAAGGGAAGAAGTGGGTGGTTAAATGGGCTGGAGTGGAGGAGGCTAGTGTGTCAAGCCCAACCAATTCTAATGGGCTAAAGTTTGTGAAGCCCAGCTCAAAGCCAAATAAAATATTGAGCCCATCCACAAATCAGTTTACAATTGCAAGAACAAACCAGCCTACTAAATGGGTTTGGAGACAAAAGTTGACTCAAGAAATGGGCTCACTTATATATGGGTCCACTCAATCAGCCCCGCAAATACAGATTATAAAGCTAAGGAGGATGATATTTTCGGAATTAAGGAGAACAATATGAAGACGTGTGTCGGGTCGGAAGAGACAATTCCAGAATCAGTGGTGGCAGCGGCACTGCAACCATCTAGGTCACCCGCATCAATTGAAGTCAGCTGTATTTCCAGAGATTCCAACTCTTGGTTGCTGCAATTATGCGACAGTAGGAAGCTACAGTGATTTTAGGCATGAACAGTGTTTTTCATACATTAAAAAATTATTTTGCTACAGTGTTTTTCAGTTTCAGTTTTCAGCTGTATCCAAACGGACCCTTAGTATACTACCTACGTGCTTTGTTTTTTGTTTTTTTGTTTGTATTGTTTTCTTTTTTCAATGTAGTTATAATACTTTTCTTTTTCTTTTTTTTTTTGGGGGGGGGGGGGGGGGGGCCATATTAAGTAAATAAAAAAAAAGGAAGGAAGAAGTCACTTTTAGAAATCAACAATTTAGTAGCTCATCAACTGAAAGTTTTTATTCAGACATGAAAGTCTCATCAAAATCAAATTAAACCTTCATTAACTAACAAACTAAGCACTAAAACTACAATGCCGGATCACAGGCAGGAATATATCATATGCAAAGATGGTTTTATCGATATGGACTTTGACTACAATGAAATTCAAGAAATATATAGCAACAGAATTGTTACCTCAAGTTCACCACATTTACAACATAGAGATGAGTGTCATGCTGAAGCAATGCCAAGACATCATCTGCCATTCCAATGTACGAGCAGTGTCTTACTACATCCAGTAGACCTGTAAAAACATGTATCAGTGAGAAGCATTGGCTAGATCTACCAAACTCAAACAAAAGGTCCTCCATATAACAGACAAATAAAAGTGTAAAACTCTCACCAGAATGACAGTTGCAATCAATTTCATCAATCAGCTCCTGAATGCTGGTAAGATCTGCTGTCTCCTTTCGGTTCCTTCTTTGTCTAACAGAAGACCTAAAATTGGAAATTTATTAACACACAGACCTTCCAAGCACTTTCTGAAATTACACTTCAATGCATGTTGGAGAATTCCCTCAACAGAAAATTTGAATTGATAATCCTACCATTTGCATTTAAAAAGATAAATGGATATAATTCACTTTTCCTTTATATATATATATATTTTTTTAAATCCAAACCATTAGACTCCTCTACCTAATCACCATGGAATTCCTGTTTGAGCAGACTTGTACTCCTGGAAGAGTATTTGTTTGTAGATTTTATAGGCCCTTTTTCATTTAGAATCTAAAGTTTAAGAAAGCTAGTGTATACATCCTATGCACTTAAGCTTTCCATTTTCAATAAAATACATTATTTATCCCAAAAAAAAGAAGCCTTCATATAATAATCTAATTTATAATGTTTTATTATCTATCATACAAGAGAACCTTAATCGAATGACTAAAACTGTGATAAGAGTCACCATTACATGTAACAGTATTTGGCCATTTCAACTTTGGTGAAGCACCGCCCTACTATAATTTGTCCACAATAATAACACTTATGACGACAATGAAAACAATACCAAAAACTTCAGTGACGAAAATCTAAAGATAATTCATGTTGTTCTAATCAAATTTCCGTACACTCTCAACACTCATGAGAAACAGCTCAGAAGTCCATCTCTCCAAAGTGCTCCTATATGACTTATTTGTGTAAAGCAAATGCAAATAGACCAAAAATAAATCCTACCTCACAGCAGTCAAACTAGGATTGTTTTCAAGTGGTCCACAAGGCTTAGCTTGCAAGTAGTGATGCAACCTTCCAGCAGGATCCAATGAGTCTGTTCTAACCATTTTATGCACAGGAACTTTTTGTGATTTTGGCCCTATGAGTTTATTGTGAGACACTTTCAAGATGAGGGCGCTCCCAGATAATGAGCAAGTATGGTTATTAAAATATATTAGGAATAAGGGCAACAAGAGCATGCAACCCAATTAAAAGGGAAACACTTCACTATACCAGGTGGTGAGGAGCTGAAACTAGAATCCTTGATTATTCCAATATTACCAGATGGAGATGGTTCCGCTATCTGCCAGACCATGAGATAAAAGATGCCAACCAGTTTCACAAGTTAGACAGCAACATTCATCTGAATTATCAAGCCACAAATATAGTGATACTGAAAGCACCACAAGCCTATTCAGACTGGATGAGTATTAAATATTGACTAAGTGATAAAATAAATTCTTTCCCATCAACTTAGGCTTTTGGGACAAGTGGAAATTTATTATGATATTAGACCACATGATTTTAAAACTCCACCCATATAAAATTTAAAAAGTCCACATGTTGCACACCAATCATTTAGAAAAGTTGGGCCCATGCTGTGAACGAGTGTTCAACATTGATTACACAATTAATTTCACTCATCCATCAAGTTAGGTTTTTTTGACAACTGGAAATTTATCCATGAGAAATTCAAACTACATATCCAAATTAAATCAAAGTGTCTTAGTCCAAGGAATGTAGAATAAGTTTCTCAAATTCTAGTTGCAGCTCTGCAATTTGGACAATTAACATAAAAACTAACATATTCTCATTACATGAAATGAAATCAACCTCTAAACATCTTTTTTTCTGATAGGTGAAATCAACCTCTAAACATCACTTAAATGGGCAAGCATTGGCTTTGTGATGCAGCAATGTAAGATTGATTTGTTGCTACTTCATAATTTCATCCATTCGAGATTAATTTTATCAAGTCAATTGTAGCAAGAGTCTTAAGATTTTAGTAGTCCAACTATAAGTATTTTTTATATTCTGGATTTACCCATTCCGCAAGCATTTCAATCTCGGCTTTTGGACCCTTTCCATTATTACAGGTTTTCCCTTTGTTATTTATTTATTTTTTAAAAAAAGTTATATTTCAAATTTTTGTTGTGAAACTTGTGAACTTGCTAAGCACCATCATGGTTCTTTTCATTTACCTTCTCTTTTTCTTTTTCTTTTTTCTTTTTGATAGGTAAAATTAATATTATTAAAAAGAGACTACGTCGTGAAAATAAACATGAAGTAGCCTAAAGAATTACAATGGGATAATATCTACATATGAGTTGACTCTATGAAGGGGTGAATAGAGTTACTATTAGTAAAACTCAATACAAAAGACCACTCGTAAAGAGAACTAATGAAGGATGCTTCCTTTCATTTACCTTCTAATATAACTTTGCATCCATTTGCCATTATTCATGGTCATGTTTGGCGGCCTTCTTGTGAGGTATTGAAGCAGCCATGCAATAATAATTTGCTATTACTTTGCAAAATTGCCCCTTCAAGAATTACTTTATGGGGTCCACTTATGAAGTCCAATTGAAGTGAAAGTCATGTGGCTTTAATGGTGTAAGTATGAGTCTTTTAGGGTTAAAATATTTTTTTATTTGGTTTTTATTCTATTACTTATAGGCAATCTTATATTCAAGAGCAAATCTGTAATTTCCGCAATTCCTGTGAATTAAGGGTATCTTGGTCATTAGTTAAGTCTAGAATCTTCTAAGAGATGCAAGTGTCTTAGGTTTATTTAGAGTTCAAGTTAGTATTCTATTAGGATTAACTTTACTAGTCCAATCATGAGTCCTAATACTTCTAGTACAAGGAAAGAGTGTTTATATATTTGTGCTCAAGTATTCGAGGGAGATAAGAGTATATTAATAAAATTATTGGGTGTTTTGAGCATAGAGGCACATTGGCCTTTGTGGGTTATTTTCTCCCTCTTTTTCATTTTCAAGGTAAGTATGTAAAAATTATTTACCAAGAAACCAGAAACAAACCAGTACACAGGTAGTGTACTAGCAGTGCAACGATTTTTTTTATTAGAAAAAAAAAGTACAAAAAGGAAGAGGAAATACTCCACATACACCTCATAAAAGTGCTTGGAGCATTTGCTAACCCAAATGGCACGACTAACCATTCAGATAGGCCATGAAGAGGTTTTGAAAAATGTCTTCCATTCATCTCCAAGACACATTCTAATCTAGTGATAGCCACTCAAGTTTATCTTTAAAAATAATTTGGCACCAGACAAACAATCCAACATATCACCTAACCTGAGAATTGGAAACCTATACTTCATAGCGATCTTGCAAATAGCCCAACTATCCACACACATCCTACAAGACCCATCCTTTTTAGGTGTAAGGACTAGAACAGAACAAGGTCTAATGCTTCTTCTCTTTTTTGATAAGTAATGGAAATTTTATTCAAATCATAAAAAACCCAGGTATACACAACATATACAGCTGGGGACAATAACAATCAAGTACACAAGTTACAAGCATAAATCAGAAAAGTAGATAGGCTTCCAATGATAGACATCCAATTTATATCATTCTAAAAAAGAAAAGTTTTAGATCGGCTATTGTCCTCTTAGAATCCTCAAAGCATAGGCTGTTTCTCTCACACCAAATGCCCCACATCAAACAGTGAGGGGCAGCCATCTAACTAACACCAATGCGATGGTGACCAAACTTTCCTTGCCAACACACTAGAAGCTCAACCAGTCTTTGGCATTACCTAGTAGAAACCAAACAAGGTGAAAACCATAGACCATAGCTCGACTACAACAGGACAATGTAATAAAAGATGGTCTTCTGATTCACCAATTCTTTTACACATATAACACCAATCCAGAATCTTCAATTTCCTCTTGCGTAAATTATCAATCGTCAAAATATTCCCGAGGCTGCAGTCCAGACAAAAAATGCTACTCTACAAGGGACCTTTCTTCCAAATGTTCCTTTAAGGGAATGATTGATAGTAGACACCCATCTGAACTCGATTATAGCTACTCACCTCAAAACCCCTTCTCTTGGCAAGCAACCAGCATAGCTTATCCTCACCAATACCCCCTCAAAGAGACGCCATATAAAACATCCATAAAATCCTAAACTAAACGCAAGAACTCCCAATCCCAATAAAGAACCCCATTGGGGAACTTCATGAGATTAGCCACACATGCCTCTTTATCACTACTAATGTTGAATAACTGTGGAAAACTCAATTTCAAAGGATTATCCCCACACCAAATGACATACCAAAATTTCACTCTTGACCCATCTCCAATTGAATATAGCAAGAAAAAATAGACCAGCCACTTCTAATAGACTTCCATAAACTCACCCCACAAGGGCCTGGAACATAATTAGAGCACCAACCTCCCCCCTTGCTTCTATATTTTACCCATAATACCCTTCTCCAAAACGCATCTCTCTTAGTCCCAAAAGCCATAACCATTTTCCCAACAAAGTTTCATTAAAGCGTCTCAAATTTCTAAACGCCAACCCCCCATACTAAATAGGATAACTTTTTTTTTTTTTCTTTTTTCTTTTTTTTTTTTTTTCTTTTTTTACCTTAGACCAATTTACCAAGTGAAATTTTGAATCATTGCCCAAACCACTCCAAAGAAAATTCCATTGGAGTTGTGATATAACCCCTAGTTAGCAACTCTCCCACTTGTTTTTGAATTTCCTCCTTTTCTGAAGGTTTCATCCTATATGCAGGTTTGTTGGGCAGAGATGATCCAGGTACAAGATCAATACAATGTTGGATATCCCTCATAGGAGGTAAGTCATTAGGCAACTTAATAGGGAATACATCTTCAAACTCCATAATCAATTGCCTAATCTCTATGGTATATTCATAGAATCTAACTCTAAAGCAGACAACAACATATACACAATCCCTGCTTCCAAACTTTCATTCGTAAAGGACTTAGTGACTAAGAATGAAAATTCGGGAATAGAGGACTTAGCTTTAGTCTTTGTAGCAGTAGAGTGAACTTCTTCCCATCTTTGATCAGGTTGTATAAGTTCTTCCTCCCATCATACATGGTTCTTCCTGTCAAACTGCCAAGGTCTACCTAACAATAGATGGCAGGCATCCACCTTGACCACATCACAAAGGACATCATCAAAGAACTGCTTCCTTATTGAGAAAGACACCAAGCACTACATGTCAACCTTCACAAAACTCCCTCTTTTTGAGCCATGACAGCTTATAAGGTTGAGGATGATCAATTGTCTTCAACTTCATCTTGTCTACTACTTCTTGAGAAACCACATTCTCACAAAACCCTTCAAAAATGATCAAGTAACACACCCTGTTTTAGATGGAACAGGTAGTGCAAAAGATAGTACCCCTAAGCCATTCTTTAAAGCATCACTCTCAGCAACATTATGCTAAGCTTGTTGCTATGTAAACACCCTATCTCTTCACAAATGCTCAATCAAGGCAATTAATTTCCTCCTCAACAATACTACCTCAACTTAAAAATCAAGTTGACCCCCTTGATCCCCATTTCATTGGCTACAATGTCTTCCTCATATGCTGTAGAAATGCAGGTCTCTTTCCCTTATCCTTTCATCCCTTCTCACTCACCACTGCTTATTGTTGTTTCAAACTAATTGCTAATGCAATTGAAGGCTGTTGTTAACTGAAGGAAGGTGTTTAGGATTAAAATTAACAATCAAGATTGAATCTTGATGGGTTCTTGGAACTAGAATGAAGAAATATTGCAAAAGAACTCGAAACCTAAGGATCTCAAACTCTGATACTAAACTAGTGTAGGGATTGTGTGTAGGTTGAACTGTTTTGGACTTTGTTCACAACAAGAGTTGCTCAGAACATTTAGTAGGTAGTAAGGCGCCTCTACAACAGCACAAAGTTACAATGAAAAAAGTACTCAAAAGACATAAAATCATTAATTCTCAAAACAGATTAAAAAATGAGAGTACAAGAATACTTATCCAATCTGTCCTACAACTAACAACCATTAGTCTCTTGCCAAGTGTCAAAATAACATTGGTTACATCTAATACAAGTAAACTATTCATTAACATGACTAACTAATTCAGATAAGAACAGTACTAACGTTTCTTAACAGTTAAGGCTGCCAACTTGAACTCAATCAACACATCTTAAAACAACTTAGAAGATGCTCCTACATCACAAGCCCACACAAATGATCTTGGAAAAATGCCCAACAAATGAGTATTGCCAATGGTATTAGATGACAGGGTGGTATGAGGTTCCCATGGACAGAGAAGTGCAAGCCAGTTCTCAAGAAAGAGCGTGCGAGGTTAACATGTGATTCCCATAGATGGCTACAAGAGGCACATGCATGGATGACGCACCAGTGAAGAAATAACTTATAGGCAAGGGGAGCTAGTAGGACTTGTTTGTGACCCATAGAGAAGTCCTAAGGCCTAAAAGAGAGGTAAAGATGCATAGGTGAGAAGGAGATTGTTAGGTATACATGTGTGAGTAAAGTCTCAAATTGAATAATGAGAGGAGTAAGTGGTTAATATAACATAGTTCAGCCCAAACTCATAGACTTAAACTTTGGGTTAAAAGATGTACCTACATATTATTATATTAACAACACGAAGCCTCCCCAAGGTGTTATCTCCCAAACACTAAATCAAACCCATATATAAGAGTCAGCACTCAATATCAGCTTTACTTGCTCGAACTCATCAAATTGTCAGTCATGCCCATAAGTATGCCCAATACATTGGCCTGGATTCCAGATGCATTTTTGCTACAGCTGTTTTTGCCTATCCATGAAAAATTGAGCATCACTCTTTGTTAATTAATTTAATCAATATCTAAGGCAAACTTAAGAATTTTTTGGGGTTGAGGAGACAAGGCTTTGGAGAAGGGTAGTAGCTCTAAAGTTTGGGGAAGAATTTGGGGGGGGGGGGGTTGGACTACCAAGCTAGATAGAGGGGTACATGGGTGTGGTTTGTGGAGAAGCATCTGAATGGGCTGGGAAGTTTTTAGTAAAAATATTCAGTTTAAGGTAGGGTGGGGGATAGAGTGAAGCTTTGGACAGATCAATGGTGTGGGGATTCTCCACTCCAATTGACCTTTCCAGTTGTGTATGGGATTGCCTCCAATAAATGGGCATCAGTGGCCTCTTCTCTTGAACGGTTGGGGATAGAGGAACAGAGACCAAATGATTGGGAAATGGGTGGTGTGGATGCATTTCTCCGTACTTTGGGCTCTAATTTACCTCCAACTGAGAATGGAGATTGTATTCGATGGAAGTTGACGAAGAATGGGGATTTTGATATCCAATCATTTTATAATAAGTTAAGAGGACCCTTGCCAATTATATTTTCTTGGAAAGGTGTTTGGAAGGTTAAGGCCTCTCGGCGTGTATCTTCTTTGTGTGGACTACATTTTTTTTTTTTTTTGATAAGTAATAAAGCTTTTTTTGATAGGTAATGTTTGTCTTTGATTTGTTTCTTTGTGTGGACTGCTGTATGGGATAAAATCCTTACAGGTGACAATTTAAGGGGTAGAGGGATGGTCTTTGTTGACTAGTGCATTATGTGTCATTGTAATGGGGAGACGGTAGATCATTTGCTATTGCATTGTGGTAAGGCTTACCGGTTGTGGAATTTGGTGTTAGATCTTTTGGGATTTCTTGGGTCTTGCCAAGATCAGTTGCCGATACTCTCTTTGGTTGGTGGAATTGGTCTGGAAAGCATTCGTCTAGCATTTGGAATTTAGCTCCACTGTGCTTAATGTGGTGTCCGTGGAGGAAGCGAAATTGGAGGACGTTTGAGGATATAGAAAGTTCCGATGATCAGTTATTGGCTTCTTTCATTGGCTCTCTTTTTAATTGGTCTAGGGCTTGGGGACTCACCTCTAGTGATTCTCTCCCTATGTTCTTTAGCTCCCTTCTTTGTAATTAGTATCTTTTCTTTCTGTTTTTTATCATCTTTTTTTGTAACTTTTATTTCTGCCTTATGATTTTCTGCATGAGGTAGTATTTTTTAATACGCATCTTTATTACTTATCCAAAAAAAAAAAAAACTTAAGAATTTTATTGATTCATTTTCCTACTCAATAAAGGCTTCTTTTCCTTCTGAGCATTTTGGAATGGGTACTTTCAAATTGTGCTAGAAATGTATTAAATACTTAAGGTTAGTTTCTCAATTTTAAAAATGTTTAGGTCCTTACTTTTCATTGAAAGGGTGTACTTCAGATTCAATGATTACTCAATAACAGACCTCCAGGTTTACATTTCTGCAACACCTCATAGTCAGAGCAATCAAATTCTCTAGATTTTTAAAATCCAAGACAGAATTTTCCTTTTCTTGATTGTTCCCTTTTAGAACTCATTTTGGAGCTGGCAACTCCTTGATAGTGCGGTAAAATTATTATACGCTTTGAGCATCACCTAGATATGAAAAATGTATAGGTTTTCAATCATCCCCCAAATTTCAGCCCACTAAGTAGACTTGGAGGTAATGTCTTCTTGTGACTAAACACAATGCCAAAGGATCAAGGCTAGCAAATAGACGAAGAGAGAAATGCACCGCTGGCCTTAGGCTTCAAAGAGTGGGACTTAGAACTCTCCCCCTTTTCAAATATCACCAAAATTTTATGGGCTTTAGAATCCTTGCCCAACTCAATAGCCCATTGGTCTTTGGCCTATACTAATTGGGAACCAGAAGTTTCCCCCTGCTCAAAAAATACCAAACCTGGACTTCAGATTTTATTAGCCCAGCCCGATTCGAATACCTGCTAGTCTGATGTTTTATACTTATCCTGAGTGTTCCCTTCCCACGTGGCATCCATGTGGGTACCACTTTTGAAAACATCTTAGTAACCGTTATCTTATCGGTTGCTCAAGAAAGTTGACGCATGCCATATATATCACACTTTTTCTCAATTTTGGCGGACATTCAGCCTCCAAAGCCCACATGTACCACCTAAATCACGTATGGCACAAAAATAATTTCTATATGTTCCTCAAATTTAATTGAATTCTAGGGGTTTCTGATATTTCCAGTACCATTTACTGCCCTTAGAGGCTTTTTCCCTTTCACATCACTGGTTGATTTTACCACAGGTACATTCCTACACCAGCCATCCCTCATTACAACCAACACGTAGGATCGTACACCACAATTTTTAGGCTCGATACCAATTTCAGTCTCAAACTTGCGGATCAATGCCAACAAGCAGTTCTCGTAATTCAAACCCAAAACCCCTCCATCCACTCATCTGTTGCCCTTCCGAAATAATGGGTATTGGCTAACAAAGGGAGATAACAATGCCTAATTGGGAGACTGGTTATCTATCTCACATTTGCCCATATATTGCTTATTTTTTTAGTGTGATTAGCCAATTATACATGCGCGCAGAGTTTCTCATATAGATGTTATTTAACACATCCTTCCATATATGATATCAGCTCCTAGTCAAGGTACTCTTTTCTAATCATAGTCTGTCATCAATAGAAATCTATACAGATGCTGACAAGGTAGGTCCTATCATGAATAGGAGCTCCACCTCAGGGTATTGCACCTTTGTAGGAAGAACTTTGGTCACTTGGGGAAGAAAGAAACAGATATATAAATTTTAACTATCGTGCAGGTATATTAAGTATATGCATATTATTATTTGAGTATAATAAGACCAGTGTTAGTTAATCAAATTAACCTAACACAGAATTTTCCCCAAAATTGAACATAAGCTCATTGTTATTCTTTTTTAACCCTATTTGAGGTGGACATAGGAGGCAAGTCTTAAAAAGCAGATATTTTCTTATCAAAGACTCAAATGGATCTAGTTTGTAGTTCAGCAACCAAGTTTGCTAGAAATACCTGTTCCTGAAATGTCTGTGCCTGGTTGGAGTTTCTCAATTTTGATTCAACCACTGACTGTATCTTCGCAATAATAACTTCTTGATTTAAAAGGCTTACCTGCATATGACAGGCATGTTGTTTTCAATTAGAAACTCACAATATGGTATCCATACGAGGTTGACAAAGCCTAACAATCTGCATAAGCTGTTCCAATTCCAATAAAAACCAATCAAATAATAAGCAAGAAAAGCTAAAGATGTTTCTACTTTTTCTCTTCATAAATCATAACGGTAACTCTTGCCTCTTTCAATGTATTTCTGATGAAGTCCAGGCATATGAAAAAAATTGAGTATCTCTCTCTCTCTCTCTCTAAACAAGAGTTAAATGTGTAACTTAGACATAACTCATTGTTTTCAGGGAATTAATCGGAAAAACAACACATTTGCAGAGAACATCACGTGATATTTTTTGTTCCAATTTATGGTTCAGCTTAGGGAAAAGAAAACCACTGATAATAACATGTTAATTTTTCTTCTTGTTTTCTTAAAATATTTTTAGAAATAGTTTCTTTTTTTTATAAATAATGTAAGAACTTTTTATCAAAGAATAGCCAACCCAAGTACACTAGAAATGTACTACAGTGGCAGAAATTAGTAACCCAAATTACAATGATCAAGAAGAATAGGGAGGGACAAAGAAGTGCATGAAAGTAAAACTAAGCTGCATTCAAGGAGAGCATGGAAGAAAAAGGACTTTATATCAAGGATTGACCATTCCGAGTCCTCAAAGCATCTAGCATTCCATTCCCGCCATAAACACCAGAACAGACAATGTGGCACAAACCTCTAGAAATCTATATTTCTATGTCTTCCAAACTTGCATTGCCATGAAGCCAACAACTCAATAACTTTATATGGCATAACCCAATGGATACCAAACAAATAGAATACCATAGACCACAACTCATATGATATCGGACAGTGAAGAAGATGATGATCCACTAATTCCCTACACCTTTTGCACATACATCACCAATCAAGCACTGCAATATGCCTAATGCAAAGATTATCTGTAGTTAGAATCTTACTTAGAGCAGCAATCCAAGAAAAGAACGTTACTCTAGGAGGAATCTTTGATTGCCACACCATTTTCCAAGGAAACGAAATGTCAAAATAAGGGGATAAAGCGTGACAAAAACCTCTAACCTCAAAACCTTTACCCATTGCTGGTTTCCAACAAATCTTATCAGCACCAAATCCCCATACATTTGTGGAATAAAGCATACCCCAACACAAATCCAACGCTTCCTCCTCCCAATCCTGCACTGGGCGACAGAATCGGATGTCCCAATGGATCCTCCCATGAGAGAAATGCATGACCTCTAACACAGAAGCCTCCCTTGCCCGACTAATACCATACAACTTTGGAAATTTAGAAAAAGCTAACCAACCACTTCTAATTGATTTCCACACACTAACACCATATGTCCCTGATACCGGTTTTGTGCACCAACCATCGCCATATTTCGCCTCAATAACCCTCCTCCAGAGGGCATCTCCCTTCGTTCCATATCTCCACAACCATTTCCATTCCGCTTTTTTTAGATTCCCTATCTTCCAATACATTTTTTTTTTCACTTCTACTATTTGTACATATTTTTTGGCTACTTCATTTTTCTAGTAAAGAAGTCTTCTCTTAATACAAGTTTTCTTACATATCAAAATAATAATAATAGATAAATAAATAAAATAACAGAATATCAGAAGTCTCTTATTTTTTTCAAAAGTGTTCTTCTAATAGCCACAGGAAGCCATTATTACATCATGAAATATTGCAATGGAAAAGCCCAAGCTGATCTGCAAGCTGACCCAGGCTAAATCAATTTACTCTACCCCAAGACATCTCATTTTACTTATTGATTGATTGATTACTCAAAGTTATACATCACCCTAGGTAAACAAAAAAAAAATATTAATATTACCTCTGGTTTCAACTAGTATTTACTGGAAGAAAAGTGTTACAATTGCCTCAACAGTTAACATGGGTACACATTGTAGAAAGTTCAATTATGAACAAGCGCATAATATAAGCAATCGAAAGGATATCAGACAAGATGGAACACCATCACAGAATACCAAGAGACTGATGAATTTCATTGGATTTATTTTGCCTTTAAGTTCTAAGTTGGCAATGTTATGCACCCTGGGTTTAATTGCAAGATAAAACTTTCAGCCTGTACCCTTAAGAAAAAAAATATGCAGTTTTTTTTTCTTTCTTTCTTTCTTTTTTCTTCTGCTTTTTCTCACCCTAGGTAGACTCATGACCTTTCAGTTAGGTTTGGATATATCAGAAAAGACTAGGGGAAAAAACCAGGAAACATGTACCTCTCTCTTAGTTGGGTGCACATTCACATCAACATGCTCAGGTGGCAATACGATTGACATATATATGAAGGGTTTAGATGCTTTGGGCAGTGTTGCAGCATAAACAATTTCAATAGCTCTCTTCAAAGCAGTGCAGTCTACCAATCTATCTGAAAAAAGAAGGGAGGGGGGGAACACGTGAGTTCTTATGTCATTACTTACTACCATTACTAAAGCATGCTAGGAAACTTTTTATTTTTTTTTTAAATGGAGTTTTAGGAGTTAAAAATAAATATAAAATCAAGTAAATTTCCTCACACATTTATGAATATACTTGTTGAGAGAGAGTTATCTTGATCTGACAAACTTTGACATCCATGCAAGCATATTTAATTTAAAGATTTTTTTTCTGCACTGATATGAAGGGACTTTAGTAAAAAAAAGAAAGCTAAAAGATTGAGCAAATTGAATCAGGAATATTAGGGGGGAAAAACTGTCATGGCTAGCAACACAATCATTAGAAAAGCTACAAGTGAAGGGGCAGGTAGGAGATGCCATATGGTCCAAAGACCATTGAGGAAGGGGAAGTGGACAAAAAACAAAAGGCAAAACAGAGAGAGTTAAGAATCCTTCCACCTTTCTTTTTGGACACCAAGATGCCATTCACTAACCAAACAAAATTTATATTACTTTCATGGTACAATTTGAATCAGAAAATTTAATTCATACACAAAATTTATATTACATTTCCACTTATGTCTCAAAAGTATCATTTCACAATAATAAGAAAAGATTATCAAAATGACAGTAAGCAAGCAAACAGAGAACTTACGCCTATAGGACAGGAAGCAATACTGATCATAAAACTAAATTTGAAAAGAACATGAGATGCACTTTTTCAATTATATATAAGAGGGATTGATATTAGCCAAATTTCAAACTTGATATGAGAACGTTACTGTTTTCTTTAGAGGAAATGCAAAAGTATAGAAGGTAAATCAAGGAATTGAAACAAGAAGAAACACAGAATATTGTCACTGTTTATAACAGATGCTTAAACCAAAAGCAAAGAAACAATAATCTGTCATAAACTCTGCTTTTCAGATGTTAGAGGATTACAGTAGATCTGATAAACTCATAGTGCCATATTCTAATGGACCATAAAAGTACACTACATTTCAAGTATGCACAATAATACATACCATTGATAAAAAGGACCATTGTTATCTTCTTTGCAACATAATTTGAATCAGAGATGAAACCATTCATCTTGAAAACTGAACTTGATGGATTATTGTCTGAAGTTTCTATTTTGATAAGAGTTCGAGCAACTGACACCCCATAAACCGATCGAATAGCATCAAGCCTTGATGATGTACCAACTGTGTGAAGGTCTGCTCCAGAAGCTCCATGCTGATTTAGTAAAGGTTAAAAAGCTTTACTACGGTGCAAAAGGATTTCCAATCATGTATCATTAAAACCTAAAAGAGTGATATGGTGTTAAAAACTCAATACATATATTAAAATCTTACCATTCTTTTCATGTGTAAGGCTAGGGGAGAATCAGTGGAACACCTTCTAAATCATTGTATGGTAGCAAGAACTATTAGGTCATTTGTGTGGGCGTTATTTGGAGTAACATGGACTATGCCAAAGACTCGTGCAAATGCTAAGTTATTGGAGAGAAATTTTTAGAGTGAATGAAATTATAAAACTTGGAATGTGGTTCCTTTTTGCATCTTGTAGAATAGCCAGACTTTTGATGGAATTGAACGGTCAATCCACATGATCAAACAATCATTTGGATGATTATCCCACATTGTTTGAAGTGGTGCATTTGGAGGGAAAGGAATAGCAGAAGTTTTGAAGATATCGAGCATTCTATGCCTAATCTCAAGTTATTCTTTTTCTGTACCTTAATGGACTAGCTAACTGCCTAGAGGAATTTGTCTTTCCTTTCTATTGTTGATTTATTAGATTAATGCAATTTTTGTAATTGATTGTTTCACCCCAGTATATTTCCCGTATAATTGGGTGACTCCTTTTTTCTGATATATATATATATATATATATATATATATATATATATATATATATATATATATATATTTTGTTACATATAAAAATAAATAAATAAATAATTGATCAAACAATCATTGCTATGATGGTTGGCTAGGAAATGTTCCCTCATGGTCAGTGGTAGAATTTGTAAGATCTAGAATGTAGTATGTTAGTTAACATCATTTTATATATAAATAAATAAATTATCTAATTTATTATCTGATATTTTTTATGCTGCTTATGCCTTGTGGGTAGAGGTGTTTTAGACTTATGAGATTCATTAGGTCATGCCGAGTCTGTTGCACCTTTATTATTTGGATGGAGAAATTGGTTTGGGAAGCACAGCTCGTATGTTTGGATTCTGGTGTCAGCTTGTTTGATGTGGATTGTATGGAAGGAGTGAAGTTGGCATATATTTGAGAATTCTGAGAGCTCTTTGGGTCAATCAATACCATTACTTGTTTGCACTCTTTTTCATTGGCCCCAGGTTTGGGGTTTAACATATTGTTCTTCTATTTTAGAGTACCAAGTTTCTCTTAGATTTTCCATTTTATATTTTTGTAATTTTTATGACTCTTTGTATTCATCATCTAGAACTCAAAGCATTTTTCATTAACAATAAAATTACACTACTTATAAAAATAAAAATAAAATTATCTAAGTGCAAAGCTAAAATATTTTAAAGGATGCATTAGGATCCCAAACAAGATCGAGAGATCAAGTACAGTCTCAATCCTACTACAATTTTATGATCCATAATACAAAATCAAATTGGAACCAGATGGACATAGGTTCATAAAATTGGATGATAGAATTTTATGTTTATGACAAAATAAAAGTGGATCCATAACAAATTAATGATTAATCAACTCATGGGATAATAGACACCCCTCTCCCTAGTCCCTTCTCTCTATTTCCTTTCATCTTCCTTTTCTTTGCTCCATCTTTATATTTAAATAGCCAAACTGAATATCCTTTAACATACATTTTTTTGAAAAACATTCAGCAACATTTTTGTTTTGATAACTCTTTTTGATTGATTGTTGAATTGTTGTATTGTTTGTGGATAATTGATGCAGCCAGCAACTATGATTTAAATTTCATGCTTAAAATGGCTCTTCAATATTTCTGGGTAGTTTACTATTTACTTTTGATTTAGGGGTCTGTTATGTTATTAAGTCTTTTATTTTAGGCTAAAATGCAAAATGCACCTTCTAAGTTTAACTGAAGTTCATTTCAATCTTCTAACTTTATTTTTGTTCAATTGAGTTCTCTAAATTTTTAACAAAATTGGACGAAAGGACTAAATTTGAAACTTAAAAGGATTCAATTGAACAAAAGTAAAGTTAGAAGACTAAAATGAATTTTAGTCAAACTTAGAGGGTGCAATTTGCATTTTAGCTTTTATTTTAAGTTTGTGCTGAATTTAAGTCAGTTGACAAGTCTGATCTCACTTTTGACTAGTAGGTATTATTGAGTTAGTTGTCTCTAGAGAATCTTTTTTTTTTGTTTGATAGGTCTCTAGAGAATCTTGAAACTAGTAGGTATTTATTAGGAGAATATAGAAATATAAAAACCAGGTCTACAGCTAATGTAAGGCAGTCTATTGCTGATTAAGAATACTATATCCCATTTAGGGCTCATGTCATTTCAACCTCTTTTAACTTCTCATAATCTGTTTTAGATTGGTTCCAGCAACCCTTGGCTGCATTCATGGTTATGTAGAAGCTCAAGAATCTGAGCCTAGGAAAATTGGAATTCAGTTACTATATTTCCTAGTTTCAGTAGGAAGAGTAAGAGCCTCCATTTTTTAGCTACATGCCCAAAATCTACAGGTGGAATGCAATCTAATGTGTTTAAATTGTTAGTTTTAGACTTGTTATGTACATATATACATATACACGTGTGTGTGCGCGCGCACATACTTGAACTTTAACAGCCCTTTTAACAAATTAAATAATTATGTATTTTAACAATTTCATAAAACGAAAAATTTCATTAGTCAATCAACCAACCTTTCGTAATGAGAAATTCACATTGATGTGATGAATGGAAAACCGCTTTAGCAAGTCTTCAATATTTGAAAAATCATTAGCAGAATTTTGTAGTGTCTTCCTCCGAGCAGTCATGTTGTAAAATAGATTCTCAACCTGACAACACAGACAGGAATCAAAACTTGTGGAGGACGAAATAGAAAAGGAATTGCTAGCTTATTGCATGAGAACATTGAAAAAATTACAAATAACTAATGAACTTTTCAATCGGTCCTAGTTAGCAAATGAAGTTCAATTTCATCTGATGTAATTACACAATCACAAAGTAATATAGCAAGTATCTAATATATTCAGGATAGTTCAATAAATACCAAAATCATGAATAATAGTATGTGTAACACAAAGTTTCCGCAAATAATTCCAAGAATAACTAGTTATTTTCTGGAGCTTTATTCCCATTCAAATGTATGCTCCGTACCATTATCTGAGTTCCTTTTACAGCAGCACATGGCTTTGGCTCATGCTCCATGACACCATCCCTATAAGATACCCTGAACAATATAATCGAAAATTGAAATTAATTCATACTCCAGCCAGTTGCTAAATTAATTCTGACATAATTTAGTTCCATCTCTCCAATCTCAAAAGCAAAAGCAATAGATGGAGAGAGAGGTAAATTGGTATTTCAATACTAAATTACTAGTCAAACTTAACACCAAAACAAACTCCAAATCCAAACAGACATTGAAACAAAGCAAGCTTGTATTGCGTAAAATTCTCATTCTCATTCAGTAGTAATACCTGTAACCATGGTGCTGTCCTTTGGTAATGGTGGAGACAGTAACATGAGCGACGTAAGTCATACTAGCCAAAGCCTCTCCTCTGAAACCCATCGATTTGATCGACTGTAAATCCTCGAATGTAGAAAGCTTTGACGTCGTGTGCCTTTCGCATAGGATGGCCAGGTCATCGTATCGTATTCCGTGGCCGTCGTCGGAGACTTGGATAAGTTTGAGGCCACCGTCCTTGACGACGACGTTTATGGAGGAGGAGTGGGCGTCGAGGCTGTTCTCCACCAGTTCCTTCACCGCCGATACTGGCCGCTGAATCACCTCTCCCGCCGCGATTCGGTTCACCACCGACTCGTCCAGGCGGTGGATTTTCGGAGGCTCTTTTGGTACTTCAGCCTCAGCCTCAGCCTCAGCCTCAGCCTCAGTGTCGCGATCGGTTTCGATTTCGAATTCCATCGGTGATGCGATGCTACTTCAGACTGAGAGACTACACCAGACCAGAGTGATTCCTCGATGGCCGATTGATTTCTTAACTGCTATTATTTATTGTTTCCATCATGACCGTTCATTTATAGAAATAAAAATAAATAAAAAAGTTGTTTTCCCGCAAAAATGAGGGAAGATTGATCCAAAATATTGAGTAATATTAAGCTTGTTTTCATTTTTTATTACACACATGTATTTTTATACATATTTTTACATATATATTTTCAGTTTTTAAGTACATATACCAAACACCTCTTAAATTTTCTTTATCTCGTGTGCCCTGTGTTTGGTGATCTGTGTAACATACAAATGTATACAAAATCCAAAATAGAAAACTTCTTTCTAAGTTTCACCACT
Organism: Castanea sativa; assembly: GCF_040712315.1. Lineage (NCBI taxonomy): Eukaryota > Viridiplantae > Streptophyta > Magnoliopsida > Fagales > Fagaceae > Castanea > Castanea sativa. Next base: position 37,286,847 of record NC_134013.1, read on the forward strand.
TTTAATTTCAATCCGGTAAGTTTGACTCCTCTCATTTCAGTCCTCTAAGTTTCAATCCTCCTTAATTCAGTCATCTGAAAACATTTCGTCCATAAATGCTATTAACCATATTTAATTTTGATTTAATTATTTATTTCTTAAATTAAAAATAATATAAAAAAACCCACTCACGTCGTCGCTCCCTCACATTAAAAGAACACGAAATAAAAAATGGTTTTTTTTTTCAATATAATACTAGTTTTCAAACAATTTCATTAGTTAGCACATTTTCAAAATTATTTAAGAAACTAATATCTCGAGTGTAATAAACTCAATTTTGGCATGCTAAATCAAGTACTATGAGCTCGATTTCAACACATCAAACTCGAGTCTAACAAACTCATTTCTTGTCATATTGAAATCAAGTCCTACAAACTCGATTTCTTTTAAATTCCCAGCTCTCTCTCTCTTCATCTCTCTCACTCAGTGCTCTCCATCACAGTAGCACACTTCCATCACAGAGCCTCTCCATCACAAAGCCTCTTCACTCACTCCATCCCAAAGCCTCTCTCTACATCTCTCAATCAAAACATCAACAAACCCAAAGACCCAAAGAAGAAAATGAAGGAATTAGAGGAAAACCTTCGTCTGGAGCCTTCGCCGCCTGGGTTCAAACGCCACTGCCTCCTGGAGCCTTTGCCATCGCCACCTGGGTTTTGTTCTTCGTGGTTTGGGTTTATTCTTCTTAGTTTCTATCTTCGTGGGTTTTTGTCTTCGTAAGTTGCTGCTGTGATAGACTGAGTGAGAGACGTAGAGAGGGCTCTATGATGGAGTGAGTGAAGAGGGAAGAAGTGTGCTGCTGTGATGGACGAAGAGACAGAGGACTTGTGGGTTTCAAATTCAAATTAGTAAGAGAGACGGAGAGACAAAGAGAGATGCAAATTTAAAAGAAATCGAGTCCAATAGACTCAATTGTAGTATGACAGAAAACGAGTCTATTGGACTCGAGTTTGATGCATTGAAATCAAGCTCATTATACTCAATTTAGCACACCAAAATCGAGTTTATTACACTCGAGATATTAGTTTCTTAAATAGTTTTAAAAACATGCTAACTAATAAAATTGTTTGAAAATTTGTATTTTTGGCACTTTTGGCTATAAAAAAGTGGGTTCAATATGTTCTCACAATTGAAAAAAGTGGAGTTCTATTTCCATTGATCATAAAAACATTTTGTTGACAAAACAATTTTCGATTGTACCAATAATTTTTAAAAAAACTTCAGGAAATTATTTTATGACGAAACAAATAGTGTCAAGGATCTAGATGAGATTGGAGAAATCACACTGAGCTTAAAAGCAAACATATAAGAAAACAATTTAAGGATACAAAGGAGGATAAAAATGTAGATAAATTGCTGAAGCCCGATGACTTTGTATTCAAAAGATAAAGCTACTCAAAACTATCTCTCTCTGCAGCATACACTATAAACCGCAAATGAGTGCTTCAAAAATCTTAGAAACAAAAATTCAACTTAGTCTAAAACAAGATTAGAGACAAACCAAACACAAAAATAACCTTAAAAACATGTAATCCACTTTTCTAAAATAACTTAAACAAATAACCCAAAAGGAAAAAAAGAAAAGAAAAAAAGAAAAAGAAGAAGATCCTCTTATTTTGAACAAGACATGCGGATGAGTGTAAATACGTACGTGCTTTTAGTTCTTCCTCTCTTTCTAATTATCACATTTCTTTCTCTCCTAAAATCCTTCAATCTAAGCCCCTCTACTTCTCTTTATGGGTATTTTTCTCTCTTATTTTTAAGGTTTATTTCATGTTCTTCAAAAGTGGGGAAGAACGATGTGGGTGGGGGTAATTTTAATTTCTGGGTTTTTTATTAATGATTTAAAAAAATTAAGAAATAAGTAATTAAATATGATTAACAGTAAATATGGATAGAGTGTTAACAAAGGATTGAATTAAGAAATATTAAAACTTAGAGGACTAAAATGACAAAAGATAAACTTACAAGACTAAAATGAAAAATGGTGAAACTTAGAGGGTGAGTTTTGTCTTTTGGCCTAAATGAAATAAAATGAGATTTTTGGATTTACCCTCCTTTTTGAGAGAGGGGGGGGGGGGGGGGGATTTTTTTTTATTTCCTTTCTTCTTGCTTTGGAAGCTAAATAATTCATTCATTCAATGGAAAGACACCTAAATTAGGCCATAATTAAAAGGTCTATGAAAAGCATAGGTGTTGAGTTGTTATTGGTTCTAATTTGAATCCATAACTTACATTACTTTTTTGCCCACCTATAGCAACCAATAACAACTTACCACTTAAGATTTGTTGTGAACATAGCATTTCTCTATAACCTTCCCTTAAACCCCTAAACCTTTAACCCTAAAAGAAAAGAAACCCTTAAATCCTTAAACCTTTAAACCCTCAACCCTAAAGCCAAACCCCCCCCCCCCCTCTCCCAAAAAAAACCCAAAACCATAAAGCTTAAAACCCTAAACTCTTAACCCTAAACCTTAAATCCTTAACCCAAAACTCTAAAACCATAAAACGTGAAACTCTAAACCCTAATTGTGCTGATCTCAAGTGGGTGAAGTGTCAAATCTTAAATTTTGGCCAAATCATAGGTGCGTAAATTACAACTAGCCCTTCCTTTAATGTTTATCAAATATAAAAATATTTTTAGTGCTTAGCAGTTAGCAGGTTTGGAATTCCTCGAAATAATCCTATCTTATCATTCGAGTATTTGAGGTTTGCCTTGTAGATAGCCACTGTAGGTAAGGATTCTATTCTTTACAAACTGTTAGAAATACTGAATTCAATTGTATTATATTTCACAAATAATAGAATATACATGAGTGTCTTTATATAGAAGGCATATGTATGCAGTACAAGTAAGAGTGTAGTACAAGTATGTATGTTATACAAATAAATAAGGTGGACCTAAAGCCCACAACCCAATACACATTAATAGCCCCCCTAAAACTCAAGGTGGGTGTGAGACCAACTTGAGGCTGTCAATCAAAGCACGAAGGCGTCCCTTAAGATGTGACTTAGTGAAGATATATGCAAGTTGATCTTTAGAGGAGACCGAGAATAGCTGAAGAGCACCATGGACAATATGATAACGGATGAAATGACAATCGATCTCGATGTGTTTAGTCTGTTCATGAAAGACATCATTGTGAGCAATATGAATGGCAATTTGGTTGTCACAATAAAGAGGAGTAGCAGAGGATGTGGACACACCTAAGTCCTTAAGAAGCCATTGTAGCCAAAGGAGCTTAGATGTGGTATCAGCAAGGGTACAATATTTTGCTTCAGTACTGGAGCGGGCCACAAGGGTTTATTTCTTGCTTTGCCAAGAAATTAGAGAAGAACCAAGAAGAAAGCAATAACCAGTGGTGGACCTGCGATCAGTGAGATCTCCTACCCAATCAGTATCAAAGAATGCACAGAGAACAATAAAAGACTGAGCTAAGTAGAAAAGGCCATGGAAGAGAATGCCCTTTAAATATCAAAGAATGCACAGAACAGTAGCACAGTGAGTCGATTGTGGAGTAGATAGATACTCGCTCACTTGGTGAACAACATAGGAAATGTCTAGACTAGTGATAGTGAGATAAACTAGGCCGCTAACCAATCTTCTGTAAAGAAGGGGATTAGACAATGGTTTCCCTCCCCCCTAGGAAGTCAAATGCGCATTAAGTTCAACCAAAGTGTCAACAGTCTTGATATCAATGAGTCCAACTAGAGATAAAAGCTTAAAAGCATACTTGGCTAGAGTAATATACAGACCATCTATGGAATGGGTGACTTCAAGACCCAAGGAATAGCTGAGATGTCCAATATCTTTCATCTCAAACTACTGACTAAGAAAATCCTTGAGTTCTTGAATACCACTAAGGTCATCACTAGTTATGATCATATCATCCACATATAAGAGAAGCAAGATAGTGCATTTGTTGGTGCAACAAAGAAATAGGGCAGAATCATAAGGACTGGCAATGTAACCCAAGCGAAAGATGGTGGAGCTAAACTTTGCAAACCAAGCTCTTGGAGCTTGTTTAAGGCCATAAAGTGCATATCGAAGGCGAAAAACCTAGTTTGATTCAACAAAGAGACCAGGAGGAGGTTGCATATAAATTTCTTCACTTAAATCCCCATTAAGGAAGGGATTTTTGACATCCATCTGAAAAATGTCCCATTTGCTAGCAGTAACAACAGCTAGGAGGGCACGAATAGATGAAATACGAGCAACCAGAGCAAAGGTCTCTTCATAATCAATCCCATACTCCTGTGTAAAACCTTTTGCAACAAGACGAGCCTTATAGTGCTCAATGGACCCATCAGAGCAAGTCTTGATCTTGTAGATCCACTTACAACCAAACATAGATTTTCCAAGGGGGAGAGTCACCAAATCTCAAATATAGTTTTTAGATAATGCATCAAGTTCCTCTTTCATTGCAATCTACCATAAAGGGTCAGTGGAGGCATCACGATAGATGTGAGGCTCGTGCAATGTAGCAAGGGCAGTATAACAATGATAGTTAAGTAAATGTGCAGGAATGGATCTTACTTGAGTTGAGTGACGAGGTTAATGTCTTGTGTAAGATCTTCAGGCGGAGCAAGAGCAGGAGCAAAGGACCCAAGCTCAAGGTTGGGTGGCTCATCTTTGACATGTTCATCTTCCACCTGTTCGTTAGAGAGTAATCCAAGAGAGACATCAAAAATATCTGGTGATTGGACAAAAAAATCTATAGGAGGATCAAGAGTAACTATAAAAGGAATATGTGGCTTATTTGGAAAAAGATGCTAGACAGAGGAGGTAGATAGGGAGGCATGAAAGTGAGAGAGCTCGACAAAGGAGTGATATTCCCAAAAGATAACATTGCGAGAGATACGAAGATGATGAGAGACAGAATCATAACATTGATACTCCTTTTGAGTTTCGCTACAGCCAAGAAAACAACAAAGTCTAGACCGAGGCTCAAGTTTGTTATGCTCATGTGGCTGAAGAAGAATGAAACAGGCAGAACCAAAGGAGCGAATGTGGTGATAATTTGGAGGTGACCCAAAAAGGCACTCATATGGAGTTTGATTTTGGATAACAAGACTATGAATGTGATTAATAACATGAATAGCATGAAGAAAAACTTCGCCCTAAAAAGGAGTGGGAACTTTGGCAGAGAGAAGGAGAGCATGAATAGTCTCAAGAATATGATAAAATTTTCGTTCGGCTCTAACATTTTTCTGAAAGGTACCTGGACAAGTTAGTTGATGAATAGTACCATAGGAATGCAAAATAGCTTGGAAAGCATATTGAGTGTATTTAAGAGTATTATCAAATCAGAAAATTTTAATACATTTAAAAAATTGAGTTTCAACTATTTTTGTAATATTAGAATATATTTGCAATAATTCAGAACGATGTTTCATATGAAAAATACAGCTATAGCAGGAATAATCATCAATAAAGACAACAAAATATCAAGATCTACCAATACTAGAGACAGAGAAAGGCCCTTAGACATCAGAATATATTAAGTCAAAGATATCAGTGGACATTAATTCACTAGTATTGAAAGGCAAAGTGGGTTATTTTCCTAACGTACATGAAACATAGTCAGAATTTTCTATGGATACTGAAACTAACAAACCTCTAAAAGCCAAGTATTGTACCTAAGAGGAGGAAGCGTGACCAAGTCGAGCATGCCAAAATGCAAGGGAATGAATAGAAGAAACTGTAGCAGTTGCAACAGTAACAGAGACGGGAGCAACAGGTGGAAGACGAAGATTGTCCGTGGGAAACATACGCCTAACTCTAGGATCGGTCCCAAGTTCTTGTCCCGTCCTCGGATCCTGCATAATAAACCTAGAATAATCAAAGGTAATACAATAACCCAACTTAGCTAATTGCCTCACAGAAAATAAATTGTAAGAAAGGTTTGAAACATTAAAGACCACAGGAATCAAGAGGTTGGAGTTCGAGATAGAACCTATATTATGACTAAACATTGTGGAACCTTTAGTTGTGCGAATATTAAGAGGGTGTGGTGTAGGTTCAAGTTGAGAAAATAAGGATGAGTGAGGTGTCATGTGATTGCAACAAGCAGAATCCATAAGCCAAAAGGAATGAGATATACCAAATGAAATTCAGAGAGAAGAGGAATAAGATACATTACCAACCATAAGAATGACATTAGCGATGATGTTTTGTAGGTCAACTGTGGAAATGGTGATAGTGGATCTAGAAGACTTAGACTTTGCGGAGACGATAGCCATTGGTTGGATACTCTCAGTGTTAGCAACAGAAGCAACAGAAATGGAAACAACTGATTTGTTGCGTTGATAGCATGTCTCAATATTATGGCCAATACATTTACAAAAATTGCAAAAATATTTGTTGGATTGTCGGTGACGATTGTTGCAATAAAAGGAAGACCTACCTTATTCTTCATTTAGATGCAAAAAATACAAAAATGGATTGCAAAAATGAAATCTATGCGAAAACTGGGAAATAGTCACTTGGACTGCAAAAAGTCAACTATGGGTTAAAAAGTCAACGGTCACTAACGCAACAGGTCAACGGATGACGTAAGTAGGATGACTTCAGCAAACCGCTAAGGCTGACGTTAGTAGCTGACATGGCAGATGATGTAAGCGGCTGATGTGGCAGAGATGGCGTCACGAATGACGTTAGTAGGTACTTCACCAGCGCGTCAAGCGCGTGCCAAACCTAAATCGGTGCGTGGCGACGCGTGCAGCGTATAGGACAACTCGCCGAATCTTTGAGCAGCGCGTGGGGGCGCAGAAGGCGTCAATTCTGGCTGGGTTTTGTAGATGAGTTGACGATCTACAGGACTGTGTCATTGGTGTCGTAACCGAAACTTCAGAGCTGACAAATCCGACGAAGGCAGTGATCTTCGTGATGGAGAGAGATCTTTTGGCGATGATGATTCAACTTGGAGTGCCTCTGACGGCAGCGGAGCAGTCAGAAAAAGGGCACAGATAGGTTTACTGATAGGAGAAGGTTAAGGTAGCAGAGAATACCGAAGAAGACAAGACTGCAAGACTCCAAAAAGGTCGGAGCAATGGCTCTGATACCATGTTAGAAATACTGAATTCAATAGTATTGTATCTCACAAATAATAGAATATACATGAGTGCCTTTATATAGGAGGCAGATGTGTGCAGTACAAGTAAGAGTATAGTACAAGTACGTGTACTATACAAGTAAACAAGGTGGGCTTAAAGCCCACAACCTAATACACGTTAACATGTACCATTTCATCTTCCTCTTATTTTGTTTCTTTGATTCTTGCTTTTGCTTTGTTACGATGATTTGCTATGGGTATGCTGAAGTTCTCACATTGGTTGAATGGGTTGGTTTTTATTTATTTATGTGGTTTTGACAAATTTCTTACTATTCTTCTTAAGATTAACAGCGGGACTATGGGTTTGATCAGTTTTGGAATCATGTCCATGATGCCAAAATTTGCATATAGGTCTCTCCAAATTTTGATTTTGTTTATGAGATCATGATTTTGATAGTGTGAACGAGAAAACAAATTTTAAATTGATTTTTTTTAGTTCAGTTTTTTTCTTTTTTTAAAAAATTGATAAATCAAGATAATTTTTATATTTGGATCAAAATGTGGAAGTGACATTTTTAATGTCAATTAATTTTTATTTTATTAGTCATGTAAACTTTAAGTGTACCATTTATGCAATCCATTAATCACTTAAGCATTTTTTTTTGGATAAGTAGGAAGAAAATATTATTAATAAAAGAATAGCATGAAAAATACAAAGAGTTCACTATAGTGAACAAAGAATAATAAGAAACAAAAAGAGACAAGCAGCCGCTAAGCTATTCTAATAGAAAAAAGGAATCCGTAAGGGTAGAACAATCCAAGAGACCCCAACAGCGAGACCAATCGAAGAGGGTCCGTTGGCATAATTCTAATAACTGAACCACAGTTTTTCCCATTATTCTCAAAAGAACACCGATTCCGTTCAATCCAAATGGTCCACATTAAACAGCCTAAAACCGAATTCCAAATATCAGAATTATGCTTCCCAAGCCAATGATCCCAATAAAATAATGAATCCACAACTGAACCTGGCATGGCCCAATCGATCCCAAACAACCGAAGCATATACTTCCACAAAGAATGAGCTATTAGACAGAAAAGTAATAAATGATCCACAAATTCCGCATCATAACAGCACGTACAACAACGATTCGCCAAAGGGCGACCATGAAGTATAAGTTTATCTAAAGTTGAAATCTGATCATGAGTTGTTGTCCACATAAAGAATTTAGGAACCTTTACTTTCCAAATACCCTTCCAAGGGAAAGTAGAAGGAGCCGCATTTCGAATCTCATGATAAAAAGATCAAATATAAAACTTACCACTTTCATTAAGACCCTAACAAAGACTGTCACACACTCCACCCCTAGGATTCTAGGTTTGTATGAAATGAAGGAGGGAGTAGGAAGCCGCTAACTCCCAATCATTGAATTCCCTATAAAATCTTAAACTCCCTATAAAATCTTAAACTCCACACTTTGTCATTATCACCCACTGGAAGGCTTAACACTTCTGAAATACAAGCTTCCTTATTGGTTGAACACATAAATAACTGTGGATAAAGAGTTTTAAGGAAATTATCCCCAGTCCACTTATCATGCCAAAAAAGAATACGAGAACCATCCCCCACCACAAAAGACAAATGCTTAGAAAAACTTTCCCTCCCTTCACTAATACTCCACCATAAACCATACCCATGAGCTCTTCTACAGACTCTAGTGCACCAACCCACTTTCCCCTTCCCATATTTCATGGCTATGACCCTCCGCCATAGATGAGTGATTTCATGGCCATACCTTCAAACTCATTTCCCTAATAGGGTCTGATTAAAAGACGCCAAATTCCGAATTCCCAAACCACCCAACTCACGTGGTAAGCAAATCTTTTCCCAAGCCACTAATGGATATTTGAAACACTCAACTGAAGAACCCAACAAAAAATCCCTCTAAATACGTTCCAATCTAGTCACCAAAACTTTAAGGATAGTAAAAAGGGAAAGGTAATAAGTCGGAAGGCTTGAAAGGGTACTTTTCAACGGAGTGAGTCTACCACTCTTTGACAAATAAAGCAACTTCTAGCCCAAAAGCTTCTTTTTCATCCTCTCAAGAATTGGATTCCAAATAGAGGTTGTTTTATACAAAATTCCTAATGGCATACCCAAGTAAATTATAGGCAGACTGCCCACCCTGCATTGAAGAATATTAGCCAAAGTCTGAATGTTGCTCACCTCCCCAATAGGGACAATTTCACTTTTTCCCACATTCACCTTCAAACTAGTAAAAACTTGAAAACAAATCAAAACCAGCCTAATAGAAAGGATCTGCCCTCTAGAGGCATCACAAAAAAGGATGGTGTCATCAGCAAATAATAGGTGAGAAATACAGATACCAGTAGAATTAATAAGACCTACATGAAAACCCCATATGAGACCACTGTCCTTAGTTTTCTTCAGGATACGACTTAAAACCTCCATGATCAAAAGAAAGAGATGGGGAGACAATTGATCACCTTGTCTTAAACCTCTAGAGCTATCAAAGAAACCAGTAGGAGATCCATTAACCAAAACTGAGAAGTGAATGGTAGTGACACAAGTCTTTAGCCATCTCCTCCATCTACCTCTAAAACCCATCCTCTCCATTAGATAGAACAAATTGTCCCAGTTCACATGATCAAATGCTTTCTCAATGTCTGACTTACACACCACCCCTAGAGCTCGACACTTCAGTCTACTATTTAAACATATATTAGCAATAAGTACTGAATCCAAAATCTGTTTGCCACCAACAATAGAATTTTGCGACTCTGAAATGAGTTTATCCAGCACCAACTTTAATTTTTTAGCCAAAACCTTAGACAATGACTTATACACATTGCCCACTAAGCTGATAGGCCAAAAATCTTTGATATACAATGCATTATTTTTCTTGGGAATCAAAAATAGAAAAGAAACATTCAGAGACCGTTCAAACTCTGAGCTCCTATGGAAATGATAAAAAAAGGCCATAACATCTTTTTCCACTACACTCCAGCACTTTTGAAAAAATTCCATATTGAAACCGTCAGGGCCTGGGGCTTTATTACCCTCCATCTCTTGAAGAACCTTTACCACTTCCTCCTTAGAAAAATCCCTCTCTAGATCAGGCCACTCATCCTCCTCAATTCTAGCAAACTCTAATCTATCCATAGAAGGACGCCAAGTATTCGGCTCAGTGTACAAGCTTTGATAAAAATGAACCACCTTAGACCGCACATCTTCCTCATCCTCATAGAGGACACCATCCATCTCTATAACTTGAATATGATTAGTACTTCTATGGGAGTTTGCTACTTGATGAAAAAACGAGCATTATTGTCCCCCTCCTTTACAAATAATATCCGGGAATTTTGTCTCCAAGAAATCTCCTCCAAAGAGGCTAGATTTGCAATCTCACCTTTAATATGAATACAACGAGTTTGTTCCTTCTACAAAAGAATTGACAAGTCCTCCCTAGCATCCAAACCCAACAATTCAGATAAAATACATTTCTTCCTAAAAGCTAGATCCCCAAATTCCTCCTTATTCCACTTTTTCAAGTCTTCTTTAAGAGTTTTTAATTTACGAGCCAGAATAAAGCTTGGAGAACCCGAAAAGCAATACTCATTCCACCATTGCCGATCTCTCTCTGCAAAACTCTCTTCTTTCAACCACATATTCTCAAACTTAAAGGCACTTCAACCTTTATTAACACTACCAGCCACCACCAAAAGTGGGCAATGATCAGAAACTATACGAGGGAGTACCCTTTAAGACACGTTTCCAAATTGATCTACCCAATCCACCGATGCCAAGGTTCTATAAATTCTTGACATACAATCTGTCCCCGAATCTCTAAACCAAGTAAATAAAACCCCTTCAAGTGGTAAGTCCACAAAATAATTAGCCTCAATGAAGTCTGAAAAAGCAAACATAGCCGGACTAAAAGCCTCACAACCAAATCTTTCACTCGGATATCGAATGATATTGAAATCCCCAATCACACACCATGCCGTATTCCACCTAGAGTGCATCATTGTAAGCTCCTCCCACAGAGCACCCCGCTAACTATCATCATTAGGACCATACACTCCTAAACATGCCCATACAAAATCATCTACAACCCCCTTCAATAAAACATTAACAGAAAACTAACCAACAACACAATCAACTTTTTCATAAACTCTCTTGTCCCAAACCAGTAACACCCCCATGTAGTGTTAACTGCATCCAGAGCAACCTAGTGTAGGAAATGATTGCCCCGAAGGCTTCGAACAACAGAAGAGTTTATAGAAGACAGTTTAGTTTCCTGATAGCAAACAATATCACACTTCCACTCCTTGGGAAGATTTTAAAATACCTCTCACTTCTGAATATTGTTTAATCCCCTAACATTCCAAAATAAAAGCCGTAAACTCATTTAAAATTGGTAATCACCCCCGTACCTTTTGAAGAATCTATGTTCCTCTCCTTATATGCTACCCCATCATAATTAATTGAAGAAATCAAACCTTAAGCCCTTTCTGCCTTGAGTTCACAATTCCTTTAGAAGTCCCAACGTTTACAACATCAATGCAGTCTTGTTCAAGGAGACGAAACAAAGCCAAACACTGATCTTCATGCTTAACAATAGGAAAACCCATAATTCTACAGAAACTTTTCATTAGGCTACATACCCATTTCGAATTTTTCACCTCTGACCCCCAAACCTCTCCCTCGTCAACTTCTTAGATCACCTCCAATTCCTTTTGTTCATTGGGATCCCATATAGATAAAGGTGAACACTTCAATAAGCCATTCTCTTCCTCCCCATGAAAAAAACCACTAGGGTTAACTTCACTGTGCTTCCACTGAAGCAGAAAGTGCTCAGACCCATCTTGTACCAGCTCATCCCCATCCAAGTAGTTCGATGACACTAGCTCAACCTGAGAATTGCTCCATTTTTCTCCCTTCTCACTTGATACCTCTGTGGAGTTATCTCTCTCCCCAAAATAGAAGCCTTTCTCGCTACCCAGACCCGATAGAGGAGAAAATTGATTTTGAACAGCACCTTGAGAAGAAACAACATTCCCAAGCCTTATTAGCCTCGTCGACATCTCTACACTCAAATCACTAGCCATCGGAGTCCAATTCTCATCCCCCATCCCTCGAGAGGTCACTACCTCGCCGAAGAACCTAAACTTGGAAGCCTCAGTCACATTTGTCGCTTCATTGGGGTGATCTCCCTCTAACTTGATAGGCAGTGAGACCACTAAGGCGACATGAATAGGTCGTCATTAAGGGCGGAAGCACAAAGTTCCGATTCCAACACTGCTGCTATCTCCGGTGACTCAGAATCTCCACTTTTTCTTCCTTTCGAGCTCTCGCCTATTACCCACATAGACTTAAGCCTCATAATTCACTTGTAATGTGTTGGGCTTGACCAAAATGCCCTTACTTTGTGAAGACACTTGCGCGTGCTGGTTGTGCTTTATCAAGCCCGCTTGTGTTGTTTTGTGACTTTTGGCCCACCACTTAAATCCTTGGGCCAGCTGAATTCCTTAGCACGCAAACAAGTCACAATACATCTCCCACCCTCAAGCTTGCACACTCTCAAAGCCAAAATGGCAGGTGTCAACTTAAAATTAAATGCTCGCGTGGGTCTACCATTTATAACTGAAACATTTACTATAGGATCTCCATGAATCACAATATGCCCCAATTAATTCCAATTTTTTCAAAATTCCTAATCTTAAGCTGATTACCATAAATAGACATGATTTTCCCACTCTGGCCACCACCAGCAGACTGACCACCTCCACCACCATTATTGGAGGATACTTCGGCCATAGATACCAGTTTTACACCAAAGAGAAAATTCCTTGGCTCTTTCTGAAACAAAGACCAACCAGCATGATTGGAGCTTGCTGGCATCATAATACAGCATTCCTAGTCCCTCCAAAATATACCGCAATAACCACAAAAAGACCAGTTTTGTTTGATCTCCCACAGAACTCTATCAACTTCCCATTATCCCTAAATCTCTTACGGAGTACATCTCGACCAGGCACCCAATCTTGTATATCGGCAAGACAAGTAAGGATCCACTCCATACCCCTACGTCCAACCCAAATAGAGCTCGACATCCCGACGTGTCTCATGTATGGCATACGAATCAGACCATCCCCCATCAAAAGAGAAAGAAAAAGTTTTGTATCAATACGAAACTACCTCTTACTACCCCCATGGTCAGAGGATTGAGACGTAGGAAGGATATTTTGTGAGGTTTCTATGGTGGGAGTATTTGGTATGGCTGAAGGTGTAGGTACAAGATTAGGCGGTTTAGGCAAAACATGATTAGACATATGGCTTCTCTGTAGCTTTTCCCCATGATAGCATTGTGACTATTTCTTTCTCTATTTTATTTGTCTAGTTTAATATTTAGTGTTTTATTCTTGTGTTTTATTTCAATTACCATGAGTAGCTAAATTTATAATTAGAGTTGAGGATGAAACCTTGTTAAGGATATCAGTAATATATATGTGATTTGATTTTTCCCACAATAGTTGTTCTTTAGTGATTTAAATTGTTCTTATTTCATATCAATTGACTAAGATGAGATTTTAAATATGAGCTCAATCATATTTTTCTCATGATTTAGGATTTGTCTTAATTAATTGAATGCTTGGTTTATTATTTCTTGGTTTTAAAATTGGATATCTTTTATGATTTGTTTGGCTACAGATACAATTAATGATTTGATTTTATATCTAGGAAGCGAAGAATAGCATCCTTTAGATATTTAAATAGAAGTTTTAATGATAATATTTTCAATGGTAGCAAGATTGATTTCTAGATTATCATGTAGTGATTGAGAAAAATTAATGATTATAAGTATATGCTGATATGACTTTCAAGGCGGATTCCAAAACCTTAATTTTTTTTTTGAGAGAGAGAGTTTTAACTTATGACGTCCGCTTCTGATGATAACTCTTTATCATCAGATTAAGACACCAATCAGTTTTTTGTGTAGACAGGGATTGAACTCTAGATCTCTTATTCAACCATTAAAGACCTTAACAGTTGAGCTAGCTGGAACCCATAAAAACCTTAATTCATTTCTCTAGATTATTTACATCTTTTTACTACTTTATGTTATATCTTTACTTAGTTTAATTTTTTTTTTTTAGTTTATTTAATTTCAAAACAACCAATTTTTATTAAATTAGATTAGGATTAATTTATCACCCTAAAAAAAAAGATTAGGATTACTTTATGGGTTCCAGTTAGCTCAACTGGTAAAGTCTCTGATAGTTGTATAAGAGATCTGAGGTTCAATCCCCGCTTACACCAAAAATTGATTAGTGTTTTCGTCTGATGATAAAGAGCTATCATCAAAAGTGGAAGTCATAGATTGAAACTCTCTCTCTCAAAAAAAGAAAAGATTAGAATTGGTTTAATTAATTTTCCTACGTTAATGTAATAACGGCAAAGGTTAATTGACTAGATTAGCAAAGTCTATAGATTCCAAAGGTTGAGAGTTTTAGGTCTGACACGCGCACACACACGAACACGAACACGAACACGAACACGAGCACAGACTATTGATATTAATAGTGATAAGAAGTTTCGTGCTGCTGTGTTGATTGTGCTATTGTGCTATTGTGTTGCTTAATTGGGTCACTTGTTAGTCATGTGGCTTCATGGTTGTTAGCTGTTACATATAGTTAGTGAACAGGGTAATATTACGATAATGCCTTGTATTCTGTTGTTCTGCTCTAAATCCCCCAACTTCTTTTCAAAAAAAAAAAAAAATCCCCCAACTTCTTGGAGGCCAGCTGTCCTTGAATTCAGCTAATCCCTTCCAAGAGTCTGAATAACAGAATCTTTTATCAAATTCATAGTCTGTATTGGCATCATATTTATTGTTGTTAAGGCAAAATTTAACAACAATAAATTGGCATGTGGAGCTTAAATTGGAATGTTAAAATAAAAAAATTAAAAAAATGACTTTGTCATAGGTATATAAAACTATAAGGTTTTTATTTTATTGGATTTTCTGACTTTCAATATTTCTTTCAACTTGCGGACTGATGGTTACGCATAGTCATATTCCCCCATGAGACAACAAGAGCTTGCAACTAAATTGGTTGCTTCACATCCAAACTTAAGCAAAAAACATGAGAGAGAGATCCCCACCCAAAAAAAATGCTCATTTAGTAATTGGTGACAACAGCACGATGATACTCTCAGGTTTCTTTTCCTCGTACTTCAAAGTTGGTAAGCGTAGGTACTGATGTCATTCCATGACAGGCAGCACTTGATCTTCTTATGTTGAGGTATGTGGAATTTTGGTTCTCTAGGTACAGTTGGATGCTTCATTGACCTTAAACAAATGAAACAACAATGTGAGTAATTTATAATTGCCAGGAAGAAGGAATTTCATGACCTGAAAATTTTTAGCACATTCAACCTGAAAGTTTGTTATTAGCGGTCTGACCCTAATCAATGAATAAAATACAAATTAACTCCAATATAAAGGCTACGTTGCGTGATGGTCCTGGGTGAGCAGAATTCAATAGACTTGAAGGGCTAGTCTGTTCAGAAACAGTGTTCTTTCATTGTGGACTTCAGACCAACTACCATTACAAGCTATATAATTGACTCGAGTTGCATACAAAAACTGAAATGGGCCATAACCAAATATAAAAAACATATTGACTTTATCATAACCATTATATAGCCTTTATCATAAGCTTCTATATTGAATGAACTGCAACTCATGTTATAAATAGGGTACTACATGTCTTAATAAGGATACGACTTTTCAAAGTGTATAACTACTGTATATTACCAAACATAAAAACAAGCTAGAATGAAATCCTGTGTTTTAAACCAGATACAACTTTTACCTTCTGGGAATGAAAGGCCTGTCAAAATAGGGCATAGGTTGTGCTTTTGGAACGAGTTCCTTTCTCAACCTTCTTATTTCTTCCTCTTCTGCCAACTGCAAGAGGAATATACCAACATATACAATTTAGATGAAACAGATACTACTTTGTGACATTAGCTACAAAATCATCTTCTTCATCTAGCATACCTTCTGCTGTCTCTCTCTTTCCATCTTGTATTGATCAATCAGGCTCATCTTCTCTGCTACCTAGATATGCACATGCACACACACAGACAACAAGCATACAAATGGAAAGTTAATTCGATTTTGAAGCCTCTTGATAAATCTGTAAGATTTTAAAAAGACTTTATGTTTTCCCATATATAAGTGATAAATGAAAACTCATGTTTTAAGGATTTTATTTGTGAAAAATGTTATGGTGAATAACAATTTCTAGGTAACTCTCAATTGGTATAACCCCTTTGGTTAATAAACACCTTGAAGTTACAAGTTTTAAACTCCTTGATGGAAGGAGGGTTATGGAACAAATCTTAATTTAAAAGGGTCCCTAGTCCCAAATCTTTTTTTTCTCTAAACACTTAAACAACTATGGCTAAAGTTATGTTAGTTATTTATTTTCTCCCGCTGCTCTCTAAATTTTATCTTTCAAAATCAAGTTCAGTATATACAGGACAACAAGAACACCCACAAATACAAGTTGACCACCATAAGAAAAGGCATTGTTTTATGACAATTACCCATTTACGCTTATATTACCCAATTATGCCCTAAGCACTTATTAATAACAATAAGTCTTATCAGACATGATCAGCATTGCTAATGACTTGTCAAGAGTCAAACACTATCCAATAAGGGTCATGCCATAATAAAATCTCTGTTAAACCCCAAAGTAGAATGTTAAGTGTTAACTTCATGAGTTCTAAAAAAAAAAAAGAAAAAGGAGGGGGGGGGGTGAAGGTTCATTGCAGTGCATTCTAATGAATTAAAGGAAGGCATAATCCATTGGAATAATTAGAAAAGCACCTGATGGTCAAACTCAGCACGTTCTACTGCTCGTAGATCACTGTGAAGCTTTAGGTCTACAGGCCTTGTAATCTCCTTCACTGGAGGTTTTATCAAGCACTGAGATAACAAGCACCAAAGATGCAAATAAAGTCACTAAGCACAAACAACCAATACTTAATTTCTGAAACTCCCTGGACTGAAAATATGCTAAAAAAGGCATTAACCTATAAAGTAATTTTCCAATTAACATAACAATAAAGTATATGAACTATTATGATAGCACTTAAAGTTAAAAGCAAACTCAAAAATCAAAATGTTTCATTTTGTTTTTTCATGTGATTCAAAACGTAGGTTTGAAAGCTACATTCAGTCCTTATAATGCTAAAGTTAAAATTAAGCAGTCCAAGATAACCTATTAACTTGTTCCAAAAATGGCCTCACCTCTGGTTCATCTGTTGTCCATGGGAGACCTTGTGCAATTGGAATCCGCTGCCTCTCCTCCTCTACCACTATTTCTTGTAATTTTTTCATAAATTCTTCCTCCTTAAGTCTCCCCCTTTGCTACAACGAGATTCAATAATGAAAGTTAAAAGGCAGATCTAATGCAAGTTAAGGTGCAGTGTTCATAATCAATTGACTTTCATTATACTCACCTCTGTCCGTAGCTTGAACGGTTTTTGGCTGGTAACCTTGAGCTGCTTCTTCTTCCATCTACTTCCACCCATTGTGCTATAAGATTCAGAGCTCTGAAACACAAATACAGACATAAGAATAAGAGTCGACTAGTTAATGAAACATTTACCTTCATCTCCAATGGTACTTAACATAGTTACTAAATCTTACATTTCTTCGGCTCCTTCGACCCCCGTTAGAAGTCCTGCTTGAAATACTTAAACAAAAAAGATACAAAAGCAAACCGAATCAAATAATTTGATAAGTATCAAAACTAATGCTAACTAGAATAAATCAAGCTATTGCTACCCACCTTCCCTGGCTACTATCCCATGAAGATGAAACCGAAATCCTTGAATCCAGACCAAGATTCTCCGATGTCAAGAACAACTCTGATGGACAGAAAGAAGAAGAAGAAACCTGTGTCTCTGGAACCTTAGGAGCCTGCAATCCCGGTAAAGCCCATTTCATTGCCTTCTTTTCGTTCTCTTCTGCTTCCTTCTCATCATTGGAATCCTTTTTACTAGGTAATGAAAGAAGCTTCTCAAAGGCCTTCACCAAATGCAGCACTCTCCCAGACCCAGATTCAGGCACACTACTCCTTGCCTCTTCCAACAACTTGTCCCTCCTTCTCTTAATCGTTGAACTGCCTATTTGACTATCTCTATCTGAGGACTCATTTACCGCAGATCTATCACTTTCCCCCACCTTCCCTTCATACTTGATATCATCATCATCAATTGTCTGGTCTTGTAGCATCAAACCCTTCTCTATTTCCTCTTCAAGTTCACATTCTGCTCTATCGTAACCCTTCAACTGATCGGATTTCCTGGCCTCTTCGCTTCGATTCTTGAAAAACTCTTCCTGGGACGCCCTCAAATTCTCATAGGCCACACACAAACACTTCTTGGCATTACCATTACCACCACCAACCATCTCTTTACACTTGCACTGAACCCTCGACCCCAAATTCTCTTTCTTTAGATTCTTCTTCGCCACTACAAACTTTCGATCACGGATCTTATTCCGTGGTGAGAACGCTGGCATCGGATTAGGGTTCTTTGAAGCCGTTTTCTGCGCCTTTGCGGATTTGGTTACTGGGGAACTCGTGGGTTTTAGAACAGGGCTTGAATGAGAGATATTGGGGTTCAAATTCTCAGAAGGCTTATGATTTTCTTGAATCTTGGACCGAGACCCACGTGGGTCTTTCACTGGAGTCACGGCTCCGGCGTTCTTGCCGATCAAATCCATCGGAAAATGCAAAGACTCACCGTAAAAGAAATGGGTTTTGGGTATTCTAATCCTTTAATGTGAAAAGGTAAAAGAGAGATAGAGAGAGGAGGGGCTTTGTGTGTGTGTGATCTCTTGAAATTGATGAAAACAATGAATGATGGTCTAGAGGATTTGAATTACATTTAGATGACAGGGACGCTCTCGTAACGGCTAGTTTTTGTTTTGGTAGGGTTTGGGTGTGGATTAGGATTTGAATTTTTGGTTTGGGTTTTGACCGTTGGATACGGTGATTAGGATGGTCCGATTGCCGTGGTGACTGGATCTGATTAACAACGGTTTTTGCTACGCTAGTTGCCGAACATCTTTGTTTTTTCTTCTCTTTTTTTGCAAAAATGCAAAACTGAGCTCTAACTTTTAGCTTTTATCATTTCAGTCCTTAAACTTTCAATTTTGTCATTTTAGTATTCTAAATTTCAATTTTTGTCAATGTAGTATTCTGTTAGGTTTCAGTTATGTTAAATTTGACATTTTTTTTATTTTAAAATAATTTTTGTAATTAAAAGAAAATAAAAAAAGCTTGAAAAAAAAACATGGAACTTAAAATGAGTTAAATCATGGAACAAAACAGAAGAAATTCAAATGCGAAACAGAATGAGAAAATCAAACCCAACGTCATCCTAAACCACATTATCCTCTTCTCTTCTATATCAACAATTGAGTTCAACCAACTATCGCCGTGCCTTTCACTATCAGTAGTACTCTTTGACCACCATGCCACTGGCACTGTAAAATGACATCAGCAACTCCAACGCCCTCGTCGGTGTCAGTTTCAGCCGCGATTGACTCTATCCAGCAATCGCTCTCTGAGCTTTGCCCCAGCGAGGACCGCCAACCTCAGTTCTACTTCAACCACCCTCGGCGTTTTTGCTCCTTCGCAAGCCGTCTCTAGTTCATTCCCCAACAGCTCCTTCGCTTGTCCCCTTCGCCTGAGTCTCTCGCCGCCGCCGCCACACCCACTGCACTTAAAGGAATCGCTACCGATCTCTCTGTAGCTACCGATGCGGCTTCACTTTACTCCAAACGCAGCAAGATCTTCGTCCTCGCCAATTGCCGATCGCTCTACGATTCTCTCCAAGAGCACACTTCAGCCATAGCCAATTGGCTTGCTTTGCTTGACTCTAACCTCCCCGATCTCCGCCTCGATCTCCGCAAAAGATCGTCGATCTTTCCCAAGATATGAAGCAAACTCAATTCATTGTAATTTTCTCTCTCTTTCTCTCGCTCGCTTTAAATTTTTCTACCATGGCTGTTGATTTTGATTTTGATTTTGATTTTGGTAGGTAACGGAGAACGAGGAGAGAGTGCATTGTACGCTACAGAAAGAGGGGCAAGGAAGACGAACAAGCAAAGCTATACAAAGTGCCATAATCATGGACTTAGCGCGAGCTATAGGGATTGAATCCGATAACTATTCCAAGTTATCGAAGCAAGTCAAGCTCTTCAAAGACAACCTAACGGGTTCCAATTCGATATCCGAGAGGAAGATTTTGGTGTCTCTGGAGAGACCAAAATGTGCTGTTAGTATTCTGTTTTCTTTTTCTTTTTTCTTTTTTTCCAAGCTTTTTTTTTTAATTTTCTTTTAATTACAATTTTTTTTTAAAAAGGGTCAAACTTAACGGTAGCAGTAACTGAAACCTAACAGAATACTATATTGACAAAAATTGAAACTTAGAGGACTGAAATGACAAAACTGAAAGTTATAGGACTGAAATGACAAAAGCTAAAAGTTAGAGGGTCAATTTTACATTTTTGTTTTTTTATTTTTTTTTTATTTTTTTTTATTTCACAGCATATCTTGAGGGTTGGGTTAATATTAGCCTGTTCCAAGACATTTCAAAATTAGCCCATTTCGTCCCTAAAGACAATTTAATCCCAAATTCTTTAACTACATTTACTCTTTTTTTTTTCTCTCTCTCTCTCTTAGACCTTTCTTCTCTCTCTCTCTCTCCAACCCAACCCACTCTCTTCTCTCTGACTCACCCTTTGTTTGTCACTTTCTTCTCTCAAGCAACTATAGTGGTGTGGTGGGTATGTTGTGGAGTAAGTGTTTTTTTTTTTTTTTTTTTGGCTGGTGGTCGTTTTTAGTGGTGGTGGTGGTGGTGGGTTTGATCTAGGTTGGATTTGTGGTGGGGGCGGTGATGGGTTCCGATCAAAGTGGATTTGTAGTGGGGTGGTTGAGGGTTCCAATGTGGTGGTGGGTTTACTTTGGGTTTTTTGGATTTTGTTGCTATGGGTTTGGCTGGGTTTTGTGGTCGGTGATGGTGGTGGGTTCTAATATGGGGTGCATTTGCAGTGGAGTGGTGGTGGGTTTGCTATGGATATTTTAGATTTGGGTGGTAAAATTGGATTTTAAGTTGGATATGGCGATAGTTATGGTTGATCTGAGGTTAGAGAGAGAGAGAGAAGAATGGGTGAAGAAAGAAGAGAGAAGAGGAACGTAAGAGGAGAGAGTCACAAAAAGAAGAGAGAGAAACTAATATCATATATATTGGTCAATTTTAAAATGTCTTAGACTTGGTTGGCATTAACTCAAGCCTTAGGGTATGTTAGTGGAATTTACCTTTTTTTTTTCTCCTTTTAATTAAGCCTACAATTATTTCGCTAGAAAGTAGTATCTAATATCATATATGGTATTTATTATAAGTGATTATCTCTCTTTGAGTGGTCTACCTTCCTATTAATTATTTTATTTATTTAATTAATTTATTTATTTTTTTGAGAAGAAAGACCTTGAAATTTCATTAAAAAACTCAGCCATAGTCGGCTAGAAGAACATGATCAAGGTGTGGAGGAACATCCTCCATCCACAAAAAAAAAAAAAAAAAAAAAAAAAAAAATCACTAACATGTCTTGCATGTTTAGATAAGTTATGAGTTACAAAATTCCCTAACCTACGGGTGTGAGAAAAAGTTAACACTATGAAAGGCATCTAAAGATAGTTTTGCCGAAGTGATCAAATGACCAAAAGAGGAGAGGGATTCATCTTCACAGCGTAAAATTGTGAAAACCACCTCCGAATCTCCCTTGATAATAATAGAGGGTATATTAAGATCAATAGCAAAGGAAATTGCTTTGGCAGTAGCCATTTCTTCGACGCCATCTAAAGAAGAAGGCAGCTTGACCTTTTTCGATAGAGATGTTGTCACCACCCTCAGATGGTTGCGAACTAGAATACCCAAACCAACTTCACCTGAATCCATAAACACCGCACCATCGACATTTATTTTGAGAGACAAAGGAGGTAGGGGAATCCAGTGAACCCAAATGACCATCAATAAAATGATTTTCGGGCAACGAACCAAATGACCATTTGTCTCGGATGTACTTCACCAAATGACCATTCGAATCCAGTGAACCCAACGTCATCTGACCATCTTTGTCTAACCTCAGATCAGCCACAACCACTCAAATCAGCTACACAACAGCCACAACCCAATTTTACTACCCATACCAAAATTCAGCCAAATCCACAACAACAAACCCCAAATCCTTCAACACATAGAAAACTCACCACCACATCAAACCCAAAACCACCCCCACTATAAATCCACCCTATATTGGAACCCACCGACCACCACCACCACCGGCCACAAAATCCAACAAACACCCTCAGCCACAAAACCCAACCAAATCCACATCAATAAAATCCAAATCCAAAAAATCAACAACAAATCAATCACCACATTGGAACCCACAACCACTATAAATCCACCTTAGATTAGAATCCACAACCACCTCCACTGTAAATCAACCCCTAATTGAACCCACCACCACTGGCCACAAAATTCAAATAAAATAAAATAAAATAAAAACTCAAAAACCCACAACCGCTAGAAACAATTACCCACAACCACGACCCATAGCCAACCTAGACCACCAAACCCATACACCATTGTTGTTGCTTGAAAGAAGAAAGAGACACTGAATATGGTGAGTCATAGAGAGGAGATTTGGTTAGGTGAGAGAGAGAGAGAGAGAGAGAGAGAGAGAGAGAAAATGACTAACGAAAGCCAACGGAGGTAGGGACTAATAGTCTTTATGGACTGAATTGGTCAATTTTGAAATGTTTTGGACCTAGTTGGCATTAGCTTAAATCTCAAGTGTATGTAAGTGGAATTTACCCATTATGATATCATCATGGTTCGATCTTGGTTTGACATCGGTTAGACCTTAAAAACCTTGAAGCTCTCACCTTGAAGACTAATAAGTTGTAACTTTATGACCATGTTTCTCAAACTATCATGGCCTTCATACTTTCATATATTTGGGATATCATTGAGAAAAAAAGGGGTAGAAAATGGTCCTTTTGATATGGTTTTGTTTTACCAATAGCAGTTGAGAAATTTCATAGCCATAGTCTAATAGTGTTATGCGCTAAAATAACAGAGCCCTAATCATATTAATGGGGAAAATACCTCAGTGCAAAAATACAAAGTACTTCTAACTTTGAAGTCATTGTCTGGCACTATGACAATGATAGAGTTCAAAGGTGCTCTACTACACCTTGAGCTACAAGATCAACACCATCATTCCTTTCTACAGATAAGGTATTGCCATGCTTTTGTTGTAACAAGACATTGAAAGTAACTTACTCGAGATAATTTTTTTCATTCTAACCACTTGTTGAGATCAAATCTAACAATTGGAACACTGCAATTTTCTACATAATTGCTTTGCTTCACTCATCTTCGCTTAAATATGAGAAAATCAACTGTGCAAAAAATTGCTTAAAAATATAATCACTACTACAATTAGAACGAAATGATATATGGTTTACCAGGATTATTATTATTTTTTTTTTAATTGGGGTTGTGAGAATGGGTGTTCACCAAATAGCTCAAACCGCACGACTACACCCAAATTGAGCGGTGTGCAATTTTATGATAAGAAAACCATACAAAATCGGACCACACTGCACCCATGTGTTTTTATATTATATATTGATAATTTAATATTATATGAAATATGTGACTAGCCTAACATTAGTACGTTCCAATTTTAAGTTAAAAACAACCTTGTTTTGATTAAATACAAAATCAAAAGTTCAAAACATTATTCACTTCTCCATCTCACACTCTCACTCTCACAAAATCAAAAGTTCAAAAGTTTAACATTATTTTGTATATATTTGTGGTACTTTTATACTATAACTTTGTCATGGATTTTTTTTTTGTCTTGTATATATTTGTGTTATTTTTTTTGTTACACAAGTTATATATATATATATATATATATATATATATATATATATATTAACTTACTGTCATATTGTCATGGTTATTAATAGTAAACTAGTAATTGGCCGTGACATCTTGAAAAATATTTCATTAAAAAATCGACCATACCGCACCTTGGACACCACACCACACATGTGCGGTGATGGTTTTGGCAAAACCGCATTGAAAAGTTCGGTGCTTAAAATGGCTCAAAACAGACCAAACCGTATTGCGAACACTCCTACATCCATCGTTTTATTTTTATATTAATTAGATAGTAATGAGCGCTCTCTGTGAGGGCAGGAAAAGAGAGAATATGAGGGGTCTTCTGTTTTGGGTAAGAGTGGGTTACATGGGATTATATTTGGGTAGATCTCTTTCTTGACTGTTAGATTTAGTGCTTCCTAGATGTCTTAGATCTCTTTAAAAATGAGAGGAATGAGAGAGATTTTCAATGGGAGGGGTGCTGGATCCTCAATTTTTTACATTCAAAAGAACATTTAGAATCAGTCTTTTTTTTTGGGTAATTTTGCAATTGCGAAAATCTTTACTGAGGATGCTAAGAGAATTTTATTTAAATAAAATTTTGAAAGATATGTAGTTTACAGCATTGATAATGAGACTATCATTCGATAATTTCAAAATAAGAAAATTCATAAAAGAAAATTGTAAGACTATTTTTTTTTGTTAATATATAAAATTATATTTTTATCAAATTATATTTAATTTAAGTTTCTTAATGACCATCCTAAAAAAATTCCTAAAGCCGCTGAAGAATTACTTCATAGTTCATATATCAAACCTTTTGTTATCATTTAATCCATCAATCTAGTAGTTTAACATTTTACTGCTTAAATTATTGGCACTAGTATAAGTAATCATCAATGGGACCTTTCATGCTGCTTCATTCTTTCAACTTTTTTAAGTCTTTAAAAAGTGTCTTCCTTATGATTTAGCTTCGAAAACACTCCTCCTTTTCCGACTCTTGAAGCAAGTTTATCCTTAGTTTTGAAGTTTTCCCTTCGTACTTTAACAAATAAGGTACAATTATAGTGTCTAGTGATGACCTTAATGCACATGAAAATCACTGCTCGTACTTTGACTTGAATAATTCTAGGCTGCTACCAGTCCTTTTTCTCATTAAAGAAACATGGGAAAACAAAGACCTACCAACTAAACTATCAATTTATTTGTTGTTTAGGCATGAGCATGAGTTTGAATTAGCTTATTAGAGCATTGGCATTGGAGTATAAAACTTCCCAAATTGCTATTTTATATCTTCATATGCTTAAAATTTAGTTTAACCTTGTTGCTATTGCTAAAAAATTTTAGCAACAGTGAATAGTGGGTTCTAGCATTTACATTTGAGGATGTAAAAAAAAAAACATATTTTACATCATCAAATATTATTTTATCTATTTTACTAACTCATTTAACAATCTTAGTTCTTATTTTACACACAACCCAATAAAATAATATAACCTGCACAATCAAATAATATATATATATATATATATATATAAATTGTTTCTCTCTCTTCTCTTCCTCTCTCTCTCTCTCTCCAATAAAATTATTTTTTATGTTTATAACCCATGAATAGTATGTTGTATATTTAAGAACTTACTATTCACAATTACTAAACAAAAGAAGAAGATATACATACCTAGATAAACTTGATTTTTGGGGTTTTGGTTGGTAAGCAAATAGGGGGTTTTTACACCCCCCTGTGCTAATGCTCATATATACAACCCATTGTAGGTCAAGATGTAAAAATTTTTATAATATTTGATTCTCTCTTTTCCCAAATAAAAATAAAATACTTCTCTCTCATCTCTCACATGTCTCTTTTCAATTCTCTCTCTCTAAACAAACTTAGATCTCTCTCAAACCAGTGCTCTATCATCTCCTAGTTACTGATGGTGGTAGGGCGGTGGTGCTGTAATTTTGAGTTGCGATGGCGTGGGGTTATAGGCTATAGGTCACGTAGGTTATGAGTTTTGTCATCTATGGAGTGGGTTGCTGTTGGGTTATGGGGTCGTTCGATGGTGGTGGCGCGGTGGTAGCGTGGTTGTGGTGGCATAAGGGTTATGTGTTTTATGGCATGGGTTTTTGCTTGGTTGTGGGGAGTGGTTCAATGGTTGTGGTGCGGTGGTGGCGTGGTGGCATGGGGGCTGTAGGCTGTGGGTTTTGAGTTTTGGTGTAGATCGGCGGTCTCTAGTCCTTGGGTTGGAGCGGTGATGAGAATCAATAAGCATTAAAGGATCCATTGCATGTTCCAGTTGGGCCTATTATAAGAGCAAGATCCAAGAAGATCAAAGAAGCACTTAATGGGCTAATTCAAGAGATTTGGGCTGATTCTAACGCAGGACATTCCAAGCTTGGCCCAAAGGAAGCTGAAAACGTAATAAATTTAATTCAAGCTATTTAGGGCTGATTTGGCTTAATTGCGAGTGATTTATGGCATGAATTAATGGCTGATTGACTTTCCAGCTCTATATTAGTTAAGCCAGATTTTTTCCTATTTTGGATATGTTAATTTCAGACCAAATCAACTTTTATTTAGGGTTTTATTATTTAGTACGTTTTTTAGGTGTTTTCCTTGTTTTTAGGTGCATTTAATGCTTTTTAAGTCAAATTTGATTCCTGATATGGTAAGGTATCAATTAGGAGTTATTTTAGAATATATTTTCTTGTCTGTCAAGTTTTATGGAGCCCTTAAATAGGCTCTGAAATTTGTAAACGTTTTTCAGAATATTATTGAATAAAAATCAGAAAAGGTGAGGCTTTGCTCTCTTTTGGTTCTTCAAGAACTGTGAACTTATCAAGGATTCTTCCTTGTGGCGTTCAAACTCTATACATTTGGTTCGTGATTCTTTATAATCATTGGGTCAATGTCAACTTATACCTTTGGTTTGCGTTTTAATTATAAACGTTGGGTCAGGGTTTCTATCATAAATCTGAATTTTAGCTTTCCTTGGTAAATATTCCAATATTTTTGTTGGGTCTCAAAGCGTGTCGATTGAGGTTCGCATCAAGCGGTGGTTGTGGTTTGTTTCAATGGGTTTGTGTGAGAATTGGTTGAGTTTTTTGTTTTGGTTTATGGTGGGTAGTGGATGGTTTTGTGGCAGATTCTGGTGGGTTTGTGGTTTTGGTGGTGTTTGTTGATTGTGGCATGGTAAGGGTGGTGATTATGGTTGTTATGATTGGCAGTGTGGCTGATTATGGTGGTTGCTTTGGTTGTTGGTGGTGGTTTTAGTTTTGGTTGGTGGTGGTGGCTGAGTTGGGTTGATTGGGTTTGGGTGGTGGGCAATAGGCGGTGGAGGGGTGGTTTGGATTTGTGTGATGGGTGGTAATGGATTGAGTTGGCGGTCTCTAGTCCTTGGGCCGGAACAGTGGTTGTGGTTTATTCCAATGGGTTTGTGGTGGGTAGCGGATGAGTTTTTTGTTTTGGTTTATGGTAGGTAGTGGATGGTTTTGTGGTGGATTCTGGAGGGTTTGTGGTTTGGTGGTGGTGTGGTGGTGGCAATTATGGTTGTTATAGTGGGCAGTGTGGCTGATTGTGATGGTTGCTTTGGTTATTGGTGGTGGTTTTAGGTTTGGTTGGTGGTGGTTGAGTTGGGTTTGGGTGGTTGGTAGTGTAGGGGTTTTTTTGGCTTTGGGATTGTGTGATGGGTGGTTGAGAATGAGAGAAAGAAAATGGAATTTTGTTTTTATTTTATTGGGTAGTTTATATTATTATATTAGATTGTATGTAAAAATAAGATTTGTATTGTGGAGTATAATTGTAAAATGAGTTGGTAAATTAGATAAAGTAGTATTTGAGGATGTAAAATATGTATTTTTTTTACACCTTCAGATGTAATTGCTATTAAAACCAGAGATGAAAACCGCAATTGTGAAAACCGCATAGTGTGTTTTGTTGCGTTTGAATTTCAACTAAACAATAAGAAAAACATGATTGAACTTATTGAAGGCATGGAAGAACTAATACATTAAAAGAAATCTAATTGAACAATCAAATATGTCATTGATAAAATCCTAGAAAGAATCACATTGAATATTCATACCGTATAGAAGAAACATAACCCCTAGCCCTAACAAAGAGTTTAGGTTGCCATTAGAGAAAGGAAAATACAAGGTTTTCTCTACCAAATTCATTCTACATAGCCTCCCTTCCAAACCCTAACGTCCAAGTGTTCAGAGAAAATAAAACTTTTACTATTTTAATTTTCGTCCAGATTTACAGCAGTAACTTGTGAGTTACTTTCGGCCTTCAAAAATTGTGAATTTCAAAAAACTCAAAACTAGAAAGTTGTATATATTTAAGTCACGGTTCCAACCCATCTAGACTTGTGTCAATTGGAATTTTGAGGAGAAAGATACACCCAAAATACTGATTAGTGCTCAAATATGATTTTTCCTGTTCAGATTTTGCCTCTTTGATTTCTTTCCTTATTTGAAGCTTCCAAACACGGTAGACAACCCAAGAACTCTAGCTGTACCTCCTTAGACATTTAAGCATGGTCTTTTAGCTCCACTTTAATTTCAGTTTGACCTCCATTCTCTCACAAACTTCTATAAATGCATATTTTTCACATGATTTCTTGAAAGTAGAAAATTACAAACATTTATTCAAGAAATTATGTAAAGATAAATAATAGGGACTAATGCAAATCATGGCTTAATTATATAAATTAAGCATAGTAATAAGGAGATAACACCCACAAATATATATAACAAGTATACATTTTAAGGCATTATCAAGACTTCCTTATGAACTATAGGTTGACTCCCACACAATGCACCCCCAATGTATTTAGGGTCCTTGGTAGTGTAGATATGATAAACCGTAAGATGGGGACCAATCTCACATGGCATGATGTGAACTGGGTATACAACTGTTGAAGAGGGAAAAAAAGGGAAGGAGACCAACTACTACATCAAATGTAGGTTCCCAACTATTAGGTTAATTTCATGTATGCTCAAATAAGAGTATGGACGAGGATTTCCTCATTGTCTTGGGACACTAGCATGATAAATTGCATTGTTCGACCTAAGAGGGGGAACCAGGTAGGGTTCCCATAGACATTAGACGAGCTTAGGATTTTCTTATTTATGTAAAGAAAATTTTTTATGAGAATCTTTCCTGAAAACATAACTTATGTTGCATGTTTATTGGCAAACAAAAATCACACCACCCCGAACAAGAACTTCGTGAATTTTATCGAGCTAAACTGAATCCTTAGGTCAAAGGTTTTTCATCACAAGGACGGTTAGCTTCGAGCTGTGCACGTGATCCTTAGGTTCACCCCCATCTCCAAACGTTTCCAAATCCCCAAACACGTAATCAAAGCTAAGGACCCCAAGCTAGCTTTAATTGACGTAGTAGTTCCTGGCTTCCTGGCAACAGAGCCTCCTCCACCCAAAACTCAAGACGCCCAACTCCTAACCCCACTCATAACCAAGCTCCTTTACTCCCAAGAGCGGCCCATTCCTTTAGACGATGAAGTAGAAGAGCGCACTCCGAAACCTACTCAAGAAGTCATAGACAAAGACTTTGAGGTCTTTTACCAGAAAGAAGATCCCGAGGACATTCCTGGCCCCTCTCATTGCCGTTTACTACATACCCAGGTCAGCACCAGCCAAGAAGCAGCTGATGTCCCTCACGAAATGGTGCTAGAAAAGAGGACCCTTGACTTACTGGCTCTACTTACAGCCCATTTTTGGGGCGCTTCCCTAGTAGTTCTAGTGGT
The DNA here is from genome assembly GCF_040712315.1 of Castanea sativa. Lineage (NCBI taxonomy): Eukaryota > Viridiplantae > Streptophyta > Magnoliopsida > Fagales > Fagaceae > Castanea > Castanea sativa. The sequence goes on from NC_134013.1 coordinate 37,316,786, forward strand.
TCCCCGACCACCAACTCCTTCCCCTACGCATATGTCCTTTGGTGACGCTGCTGATAAGAAACGGAAGAGAGGCCAAGGGAGAAAGGGGCCTAAAGGTGCTGAGGAAGGGGAGATTACGAGCACATCGTAGCAGCCCTCGATAAAGGAGCCCCAAACTAAAAGGGCTTGGCAGAAAAAGTGCACCTCTTCAGGGGGACAACCTCCTAATGCCTCCCTCTGGAAACCCACATTTGTGTTGAGCTTGGGGAACCCCATCATGAATGACACCACCTTAAGGGACACTCAGCAAGGAAGATCAGGCATTCTCTCTGAATGCCTTGAGAAGGCCTTTCTCCTCCTCGAGGATATGTATGAACTTCAATCTTTAAGGAAGATAGAGTTCTTCTTGTCCCTTAAGAGGGACCTTGCCAAGGTACAAACTTAATTTCTTACTTTAGTAAACTCATGTCCCCATTGTACATGTACTTACACTTGTCAATGTTTCAGTTGGTGTAAGCAGCCTTTGTGGTTGATGAGTGGGTGGATCACGCCCTGGGCCAAGCCCGTGACACTGATGCCAAAAAGGAAGTAGCAAAGAAGGCCCAAGTTGACGATGAGTAGAAACTTAAAGACACCGTGCTCCAAGTGGCCGATGTGTAGAAGTCTAGGAAAAATGCTGAGTTTGCCTTGGCCAGTTTTGAGAAGCACGCTGTAGATTCTCTAGCAGCTCAGAAAAAGGTCGAGAGTCAGCTGGCCTTGGCCATGGTGAAGATCAAGCAGCAGCAAAAGCAACTAGAGACTAAGGGTGCTGAAAAAGCTGAGGCTGAATAGGCTGCTTATGATGCAGGCATGACTAAAAATGCCCAAAGCCTAACAGCACAGCTCAGGGACGTGGCTCGGGCCTTCTACTTGATGTCTGGGGTGAGGTTCTTAACACTGCTGGAGTTAGCACTGAGCCAAAGCTTAGGGCTCCTGACAAAGTGTACTATCCTCCAGCCCTGTGCTTGGCTCCCCCATCAACAGATCCAAATTTTGCCTTCACAGCCCAACCTACTGCCACTTCAACTGCTCAGCCCATTGCTGAAAATGAGCAAGATCCCCCACCCTCAATTCCTGTGGTAGATGTGGAGTTTGAGGAGGTTACTGAAGGTGAGTAACTGAAAAGGAAGAAGAAGGAGAAAGAGAAAGAAAAGGAGAAGAAGAAGGGGAAGGAGAGAGAAAAAGAGGACTTGGCGTAATTTAGCCTTAGATTAGGAATGAATTGTCAATTTTTTACTCAAACCAAGTTTTAATTGATGCCCTTATCTTTCTCCTATTGTAATTGAACTATTGAAAATCAACGAACACATCCTACTGTTGTTTTGAATTTTTCTTCTATTTATCTAAGTACTATTTGTCTAAGTATACTTGTTGTTCTTTTCATTCCTAATACTATCTAAAATGTGCCAACCTGAGTTTAACTTAGCTTATTCCTAACACTATTCCATCTAATCACAGATGAATCTTGAGAGAATTGTTAGATTGATATTTCCAGGTGACTCATAATAGTATTCTAATACTTAGTCAAAATTTCAAATAAAATTTACCTTATCTTGAACTTAGGTTGATCAGAGACCACTATGCCTAAAACTTGTGGTCTGAGGAGGTGGGCAAGACTGTGATTTCATTCAACACTTAGAAATTTTTGCATAAAGGTTAAGTTACCCAACGTTTGTGATCCGAGGAGTCGAACAAGACCAAGGTTCTGTTTAACACTTAGAAACTTTCACATAAAGTTTAATTTACCCAAGGTCCAAGGAGTCGAACAAGACCAAGGTTCCGTTTAACACTTAGAAACTTTCACATAAAGGTTAATTTACCTAAGGTTTGTGACCTAAGGAATCGAACAAGACCAATGTTCCGTTTAACACTTAGAAACTTTCACATAAATGTTAATTTACCCAAGGTTTGTGAACCGAGGAGTCAAACAAGACCAATGTTCTGTTTAACACTTAGAAACTTTCATGTAAAGGTTAATTTATCCAAGGTTTGTGATCTGAGGAGTCAAACAAGACCGAGGTTCTGTTTAACACTTAAAAACTTTCACACAAAGGTTAATTTACCTAAGGTTTGTGACCCGAGAGTCGAACAAGACCAATGTTCTATTTAACACTTAGAAACTTTCACATAAAGGTTATTAGGAATTGAGCCACGACTACAATAATATAAAAACAAATGAATAATGAATAAAAAGAACATCATATTATTAATAATAATAACGATGAAAATTATTTACATTCCAAGGACATGGAATCACATTCTCATCCAAATCCTCCAAGTAATAAGCCCCAATCCTTGCCATTGATGTTACCCTGTATGGGCTTTCCCAATTGGGGCCTAGCATTCCCTAGGATGGGTTCCTTGCCGTTCCCATGACTTTTCTTAGGACTAAGTCTCCTGGGGCTAGTGGCCTCAGCTTTACTCCCTTATCATACCCACGCTTAAGCCTTTGCTGGTAATGCGCCATCTTCACCATAACCACCTCTCTCTTTTCACCAACCAGCTCCAAGTTAGTGGACAATAAGCGGTCATTCTCCTTAACGATGAACTGATCAGTTCTCAAGGTTGGGAATCCTGATTCAATAGGGATTATCGCTTCAGCTCCATAGGTCATTGAGAAAGGAGTCTTTCCAGTTGATCGTCGGGGTGTAGTACGATAAGTCCATAGCACGTGGGGCAATTCATCTACCCAGCTTCCTTTGGCATCATCTAACCTTTTCTTTAGCCCAGACACTATGGCCTTATTTGTAGCCTCGACCTGCCCATCCCCTTGTGGATAAGCAAGAGTAGAATACCTATTTTTGATTCCAAACTCTTCGCAATACCTTTGAATGGCTTTACTATCAAATTGAAGCCCGTTATCCATGACCAATGTGTGTGAAATCCCAAACTTGGTGATAATGTTTCTCCAAATAAACCTCTTAGCATCCACGTCCCTAATGTTAGCAAGAGGTTCAACCTCCACCCATTTAGTAAAATAATTCGTCTCGGCGAAGAGCCATCTTCGGTTTCCTTTGGCACGAGGGAATGGCCTACAATGTCCAAGCCCCACTAAGCAAATGGCCAAGGACCGGACAGTGGGTTTAAGGCCCCTCCTAGCTGGTGAATATTTAGGGCGTACCTCTGGCACTGGTCACATTTCTTTACATAATCTTGAGAAGTCTTTTATATGCTTGGCCACCAATATCCTTGAATAAGGGCTCTATGGGCCAAAGACCTACCACCAGTATGACTCCCATAAATTTCCTCATGCAACTCCTCTAACAAGGGCTCCACTGCCTCGGGATGCACACACAGTAGATACGGTCTCGAGTAGGAACGTTTATACGATTTCTGCTCTTTGGATAACCAATAATGTGGGGCTTTTCTACGTATCTTTTCCGCTTTAACTCTGTCCTCAGGTAACTGGCCTTGCTGTAAGAAAGCAATCAAGGGATCCATTCAACTGGGCCCAACCTAGACATCGTGCAACCTAACAGCTGGTTTCTCTACAAGGCTAGGGCTGGTCATGTCTTCAACAAGGACGACTCGAGGTAGATTTGCTCCCAAAGAGGTTGCCAGCATGGCCAAAGAGTCTGCATGAGAATTCTACCCCCTTGGGATTTGCTTTAGAGTGAAGATCCTGCATCTGGTTTGAAGTTGTCTGACTTTAACAAGGTATCCTTGAATACGTTCATCTCTAGCTTCAAACTCACCATTGACCTGCCCTATAACTAGTCGTGAATCTAAATACACCTTTATGACTTCTCCCCCTAACTTGTTAACCATTGCCATTCCGGCCAATAGAGCTTCATATTTAGCTTCGTTATTTGTAGCCAGAAAACCCAAAAATAGTGATTTCTCCATCACTAGCTTCTCGAGCGTTACCAGCACAATCCCTACTCCTAATCCTTTTTGGTTAGTTGCTTCGTCGGTGTACACCTCCCAATATCAACGCCAAAGGCCTAGACCATCATAACATCTACTTTCCCATTCCCCTCCTTGGCCATATTCTCTGTAAATTCTACCACAAAATCTGCCAAGACTTGTTCTTTTATGGCAGTACGAGGCATATACCTAATGTCATAAGCACCCAACATGGTTCCCCACTTAGCTATCCTGCTAGTGTAATCTGATTTTCGTAAGTGTTTACAAGGGGAGCTAGGTGAGAACCATCACAGTATGCACTTGAAAATAGTGTGGGAGCTTCCTTATGGCATGTACAATGGCCAACACCATCTTTTCCAGGGGTAGATAGCGTGTCTTAGCTTCTTGCAAGGATTTACTAACAGAGTAGATGGGCCTTTGTACTCCTTTCTCATTCTTAATCAGAACTAGACTAACTGCATAATTCGTGACTGCTAGGTAGGCATATAACACCTCATTCTCAAGCGTAGAGAGTATGGGGGGTGCGACAAATACTACTTAAGCTCCTCAAAGGCTACCATACACTCCTCGGTCCATTGAAAATCCTTCCGCTTATGAAGGCTGGAAAAATGGACGACACCTATCTATTAACCGAGAAATAAATCTATTCAGGGCTGCTGCCATTCCCGTCAACTTCTGTACCTCCTTGGGATTTCGAGGAGGGCGTAAGTTATTAATGGCCTTAATCTCATCAAGATTGACTTCAATTCCTCGGTGCGTGATCATATAGCCTAGGAACTTTCTTGAGCCAACTCCGAAAGAACACTTAGATGCATTTGAGCACAATTTATGTTCTCGTAACATTGAAAACACTTCCCCTAGATCTACCAAGTATTCCTCAACTTGCTTACTTTTTACCACCATGTCATCAATATACGCTTCCACATTCCTCCCAATTTGTGACTCAAACATGCGTGTGACCATTCTTTGATATGTGGATTTTGCATTCTTAAGGCCAAAGGGCATCACCTGATAGTGATAGTTGCCAGTGGGAGCTCAGAAAGTAGTCTTCTCTTGGTCGGGTAGTGCTAAGGGGATCTAATGGTACCCCTAGAAAGCGTCTAAGAAACTCATCCGAGGATGTCCAATAGTTGCATCCACCAGCTGATCAATCCTAGGGATAGGGAAAGGATGCTTTGGATGGACTTTATTCAGATCTGTGAAGTCTACACACACTCGCCATTTCCCGTTCTTCTTCATTATTACTATAGTATTGGCCAGTCACTCAGGGTAAAAGATTTCCTTGATTGCTCCAGCTTATTTGAGCTTGTTTATCTTTACCTTTACTACCTCTACATGCTCTTTAGACGAACGCCGAGGTGGCTGTCTCCGTGGCACCGCTCACATTCAACTAGTGACAAATAAACTCGGGATTAATCCTAGGGACATCATAAGTACTCCAAGCAAAAACGTCAATATTATCCTCCAAAAACTTCACCAATGCTGCTTTCTCCAAGGGTGGCAACTGTGACCCCACTTGAAAATACTTCTCTTCATCCTAACCGATCAAAATCCTTTCCAACTCTTTGGATAATGTCCCCTGTGACTCGGTATCCAGTCTAACTTCAAAACCTATTAATTGATATAGGACTTGTTCCTTTTCCACCACAGTTCGATCCATGAGAGGCTGGGTAATGGCTGCCACCAGACATTGCCTAGCCATGGCTTGACTTCCCATTAACTCTCCTACTCTCTCCTGGGTGGGATACTTGACCTTGAGATGCAAAGTTGATGACACTGCCCCCATAGCATATAACCACGATCTGGCTAGAATGGTCGTGTAAGGGGAGTAGGCTTTAACTACAATGAAGTTGACTTGCACTTCTTTATCCCTAGCCCGCACTGGTAGCCTAATGATCCCTCGCGGGGTTACCAACCTCCCATCAAAACCAACCAATGGTGAATCATATTTCTCCAAATCCTCGGGCTTAAGTTTCAATCCCTTAAACAAATCTAGGTAAATAATCTCTGCTCCACTTCCTTGGTCTACCAGGACCCTTTTCACATCATATCCCCCTTATCTGAATGGTTACCACCAAGTCATCATCATGTGGTTGGAATGTCCCCTCCTTATCTTCTTCTGAAAAACCTAAAGTGGGCACGGCCACCATTCTGGCCTTTTTGCGATCCTGACTCCTGTCTTCTAAGTCAGGACCCGAAACCACAAACATAATCCTCGAGCAAGTTCCAGCGTCACCCCTGGGTTTAGCAAAAATGACGTTAATTGTGCCCAGGGCTGGCTGAGGAGCTTCGTCCCTCTGATACCTAGCTCCGGGTTGCTCAAAACGACCATCTGGTTGATGCAAGAATTGTCCCAACTTCCCTGCCTTCATCAGCTGACCTAGATGATCATGTAGGGTCTTACAATATTCAGTGGTATGCCCTTTGTCCTGATGATAGTGGCAATAAAGGCTCTAGTTTCTTTTGGATGGGTCCCCACCCATTCTATTGAGCCACTTGAAATTCGACTCATTTTTTATCTTTTCTAGTATCTGATAGATAGGCTCTCCGAGGATCCCTCTTCTCATGAAAAGCCTTTGCCTTGCCCTTTCCATGGGTTTGATCTTCCTTTACTCGTTTATACTTATCAATAAGATCCATAAGTTGGTGCATACTATGGGCAGGCTTCATTGTTAGTGACTTTCTCAATCCATGCTCCATTGGAAGCCCTACCTTAAAAGTTCTCATTGCCACGTCCTCGAAATCCCCATCTTTTCATTGTACATTTCCCAATATATGTCCGAATAAGTTTTGAGAGTCTTCCCTTCCCTCATTGCCAGAGACAAGAGAGAGTCTAAAGGCTTGGGGACCCTGCTGCACGTTACAAATCTATAACCAAATATCCTTGTCAATTCCCCAAAGGACTATATTGACCCCTCTCGCAAAGCATCAAACCATTTCATAGCTACGGGCCCGAGGCTAGAGGGGAATACCCTACACATAAGGGCTTCATCGCTAGAATGAACTGCCAGAATCTTTACTAAGTCGGTTATTATGATATCCTCCTCTCCGATTCTCCGAGGAAAAAGCCTTCGCCTTGCCCTTTTCTTGGGTCTGATATTCCTTTACTCGTTTATGCTTATCAATATGATCCATAAGCTGGTGCATACTATAGGCAAACTTCATTATTAGTGACTTTCTCAATCCATGCTTCGTTGGAAGCCCTACCTTAAAAGTTCTCATTGCCACGTCCTCAAAATCCCCATCTATTTCATTATACATTTTCCAATACATGTCCGAATAAGTTTTAAGAGCCTTCCCTTCCCTCATCGCCATAGACAGCAAAGAGTTTAAAGGCTTGGGGACCCTACTGCACATCACAAATCTAGAACCAAATATCCTTGTCAATTCCCCAAAGGACAGTATTGACCCCTCTCACAAAACATCAAACCATTGCATAGCCACGGGCATGAGGCTAGAGGGGAATACCCTACACATAAGGGCTTCATTGCCAGAATGAATTTCCATCTTTTGGCTAAAGTGGTTCACATGCTCCACGGGATCAGTCCTTCCATTGTAGAGGGTGAATGATGGTTATGAAAACTGGTGGGGAAGCCTAGCCTTGTTAATTCTCCTAACAAAGGGCAACTTTGAGATTTGTTGAAGTGCCTTACTCATTGCGCCATTCCCCATTCCATGATGAGATGGCCCTTCCCCACGCTTGAACTTGCCTTTTTCCAGTTTATCTTGGTGTGAATATGCTGAGAAGGACTCACTAGGTGGTGTTCTAGACCTATGGCGATATGAACGATCCCTACTCTCATCTAGTTCGTCACTCGGTGAGGATGATGGACTCCTTCTATCACACTCCTTTCGCTATAGTTTCTTGCACAAGTTATCTATATCAAGTTTCAAATTTTGCGTATCCTGCTCATGTGAAACATGGCTTCCGATCCCTGAATGACTCCTTTCAGTACGCTCCATATGGTATGACTCTACCACAACACTTGGTGTATGATGCCTGTCCCTCATTCGCTCTAGGTTAACAAACTGATCTTCCCTCTGTGAGCCAACATATTCCTCCCTATTCTATTCCAGATTGGCCGTGACTAACTAGAACAAAACACCTAAAACAAGACCTTGTTTCCCACAGATGGCGCCAATTGTAAAGGCACAAAAATCTGGCAACCCAGGCCCACTTAGAATGGTGAGATTGGTGGCACCAAACCCAACCCAAACCAATAGAAATTTATAAAGAGAGTGGGGTGTAACAAGTTGGGCTTCGCCCGAGGATACATATATAGAAGGAGTAGGCGTAAGCCAGAGAATAAATATATGGAAAGCTCTTTACAAACTTGCTCGAGGACAATGTTCTTTGGCAGATGTATACACTGTTCATTTTCTTTCTCTTCAATCACTATTCTACTCTTAATCAAAATTTCCTAGATTTTTCCGGATCCTCCCCATTTGGGAGTTACTTTCCTTTATATACTCCTAGGCTTCTTGCATCCTAGCCCTCCATCTACAATCCTCTCAACTCTCATTAGGCCACTTGTCCCATTAGATTTCTGGTGAAGGTGGTAGAAGGAGCTACTGAGCTGTGGCTCTACTGTTTAGGTCACTTTCTCATTAATGCAGCTAATAAAGCTATTGTCAGCCATTTAATGTAGAGGTGCAAGTGATACTTTACAAGAGACCTCCCAAAATATCTTGTTCCTCCCTTGAGGCACCCCTCTCACCTCTTAGACTTCCAGAAGACGTTTAGTCTTTTCCCATCCCCTTCTCGGGTCATCTCCCTCCTCAGGCTCTCAATGCCTCTACGTGAAGAATGACTGAAGGCTGTAATCGCGCTACCCTTCCTTGGTCCTCGGGTCCCCACACCTACCATTTGATTTTTTTTTAATATGTGAATTTTGATACAAGGTAAGGAAAACAGGATATTCAAATTATTAATCTGCTTAAAAAAATCATAATTTATGCTTCATTGAGGCGTGGTTAAAAATTGACACAGAATATTAAGTATTGTGTGAATCATTCAATCTAGATTAGCATAGATTAATACACTCTAAAAAGATGATTAATAGTTTAATACTAGTCATACCTCACTTCTTGGCCACTACCAAATAAATAATAATAATAATTCAAGACAGTGCAAAATAAGAATTTCATAATCCTAGGCTTAGAATTAGAATATCACAAAGAGCTTACAAGAATCTTAGAACAAGTAGTTTTTAGTTAGTACAACTAGTAAAGTATTTTGTTGTGAAATAAAAAACTTAACTAATAGCAAACAATATAAGTTAAAATTCTCTATAAAAAAAAATCTTAGCACAATAATGTCTAATTAAACTAAGAAAATGTATAATTATATAACTAATAATAATATCAAACATATTAAAATTTTAATTTTATTTTTTAAGAATCAAAATATGTAAACACTAGTATTAAGTCCACTAGTGAGTAAGTCTAATCTCACAAAGTAGTACAGTAATTAATATATACTTTTGGGGAGACCATCTTGGAAACTCACGAATTATGACTTTACAGAGCATTGCTCTGCAGAGCAAACGCGTAGAATTAGAGAAACACAATGCTAATGCCAAGTGGTTGCTGATTGACTTTTCCATGGCGCATGGGCACTTTTGTAATTTCAATTTGATTTCACATTTCTAATCCTCTCCTCTACTTTTCTTTTTTTTCTTTTTTTTTTCTAATAAAGAAGTGATATATATATATATATATATATATATATATATATATATATATATATATTAGACAGTTAGAAAAAGATTATATATATATATATATATATATATATATATATATATATAACAAGTGCTAACTACAAGACTCTTTTTTCATCAAAAAAAAAATCTTACAAGACTCTTAACAATAAAAGACTATTTAATAAACTATTTTTTGTTGTTGATGAAATCGAAACATTTTGAAAACTCTATATACATTTTTGTTGATGAAAATGGAAATCTCTATATTTAAGATACGACCTTAAAAGGAATTTAAGTCCACCACTCAAATGTCCTTAAATGGACCAGCTTTTTAAAAAATAAATTAACTAAATTAGTAAAAAAATTTATTATCTTTTCTTAAAAAGAAAAAGAAAAAGGTCAGTTGTTATGCATGGGCCCACTTATTACAAAAAATGAATTGATGGTATGATTCATATATACGAAAGAAAACGTTTTAGGAGTCCACACTAACAGCAAGCTGTAGTGGGGCCTTGGTTGGGGGCTGGCCTGTCCTTTTGGGCAGAGCAGGGGCAGATTCGGACATGGGTTGGTTGCGTATATAAAGAGCTCCCCGCTCTTCCTCATTCACAAAACCAACGATAAAATAATAGTAATAAAAAAAATCCACTGGTCTTTGAGAAACTACTACTTCAGAAGGTAAGCAAATCTCCACCCTCTGTTTCAAATTTCTGATTCCAATTCTAAAAAAAAACATTAGCTTAATTTTTGAAACCCCCCTCCCCAAAAAACACGTTTATGTAAGTTTTTTGTTTGTGATCTGAAATGGGTCTTATCTTTAATTTCTGTGCTCATCAGATCTATTGCCATTTTCGCTTTCCGTATTTGATTTTAAGATTTCTTAGGATTGTTTTCTGATTGACACTTAATATAAATCGAGCTAATTGGTTATGAATCTGGTGCAATTTTTGTAACTAATAATTCAATGTTGTTAAAGTTGTTATTATTGATGGTCTTGATCTGTCACTTGCATTTCTATTCTATATTTCTAAGCAGCAAATTGATGTTGATCCTGTATTTGGGTCAGATCTGATTTGGCTTACCTTTCATCCTTATTATATTCCTGCATTGTTCGTTAAGTTAGAAGACGTTATTTCACTGTCATGAGCTGTTTATTCTCTTTGCTCCAGTCAGCCCGAAAATCCAGTTTTCAGCTTTAAGATTCTGGCAAATTTTGTGTCTGCAAGGTTTTATTTATTTATTTTTAACCACTTTTAAGCACAGTGTCCCCTTTTAATCTTGTTATGAGATCATATAAAAACCACATGTTTGGAAAATCAAAATTCATAACAATAATAGGGTGGCTAAATTTTCCACTGGCTACCAACCTACCGCAACCCTCCATTGTTTTTTACCAGGCTTGGAACCAGTTTTGAACAAAAGATGTGGCATTTTCCTCCATTCCTTTCATATTTCACATGGGGGTGTGATCTTATTCTCTAGTGGTGGGTGAATTCTAAAAAATTATTTCTTAGTTGTACTTTTTTGTCCAGTAGGTTGATTGCAATTTGGTCATCTGGATATGAGTCTTCCTGTTTCTTATATTCATGAGCCTAATCTTGTTCAGGGGTTAAAGTTGAAAAGGAAAATGGTGAAGATCTGTTGCATTGGTGCTGGATATGTTGGGGGCCCAACAATGGCTATTATTGCACTCAAGTGCCCATCTATCGAAGTGGCTGTTGTGGATATCTCCGTATCTCGGATCACAGCCTGGAACAGCGACCAGCTCCCCATCTATGAGCCAGGACTTGACGGTGTTGTGAAGCAATGCCGAGGCAAGAACCTATTCTTCAGCACCGATGTGGAGAAACATGTCTCAGAGGCTGACATAGTTTTTGTCTCTGTCAACACCCCAACCAAAACTCGGGGCCTGGGGGCAGGCAAGGCTGCAGATCTGACATATTGGGAGAGTGCAGCTCGCATGATCGCTGACGTGTCAAAATCTAACAAAATTGTTGTTGAGAAATCTACAGTCCCTGTCAAAACTGCTGAGGCAATTGAGAAAATTCTGACCCACAACAGCAAGGGAATCCAATTTCAAATTCTCTCAAACCCAGAATTCCTTGCTGAGGGAACTGCAATTGAAGATCTTCTTAAACCAGACCGAGTCCTAATTGGAGGCCGGGAAACCCCAGAAGGCCAGAAGGCCATCCAAGCATTGAAGGATGTCTATGCTCAATGGGTCCCTGAAGAACGTATACTAACCACCAATCTCTGGTCTGCAGAACTCTCAAAGCTTGCTGCCAATGCCTTCTTGGCCCAGAGAATATCCTCTGTTAATGCAATGTCAGCCCTCTGCGAGGCTACTGGGGCAAATGTTACACAAGTATCATATGCTGTTGGTAAGGACTCAAGGATTGGACCTAAGTTCCTCAATGCTAGTGTTGGTTTTGGTGGATCCTGCTTCCAGAAGGATATTTTGAATCTTGTTTACATCTGTGAGTGCAATGGCCTTCCTGAGGTGGCCGAGTACTGGAAACAAGTCATCAAGATCAATGATTACCAAAAGAACCGCTTTGTGAATCGTGTTGTTGCCTCCATGTTTAACACAGTTTCAAATAAGAAGATTGCTGTTTTGGGATTTGCTTTCAAGAAAGATACTGGTGACACAAGAGAGACCCCAGCCATTGATGTGTGCAAGGGGCTATTGGGAGACAAGGCCCGGCTGAGCATATACGACCCACAGGTCACTGAAGACCAGATTCAGAGGGACCTTACAATGGACAAGTTTACTTGGGATCATCCTATTCACCTCCAGCCAATGAGCCCCTCCACTGTGAAGCAAGTGAGCGTGGTTTGGGAAGCTTATGAGGCAACAAAGGATGCCCATGGTATCTGCATTCTGACTGAGTGGGATGAGTTCAAGACGCTTGATTACAAGAGGATATATGATAACATGCAGAAGCCAGCTTTTGTATTTGATGGCAGGAACGTTGTTGATGTGGAAAAGCTGCGTGAGATTGGTTTTATTGTGTTCTCAATTGGTAAGCCCCTGGATCCATGGCTAAAAGACATGCCCGCTGTGGCATAGAAGAAATGCATTGGAGTGGCTTATGCCTGGAGCCAAGGAATTATAGTTGAAGACCACGAGTTTGATTCTTTACAATTTTTTGATGATTTCCATTGTTTCTTACTTTCACACGGCAGTAAGAGTATTTGTATAATTCTGGTGAAAGTAAGAGCCTCTATGTTCTGCTTTACATTGTATTCCAAGTTGAACTTCATTGATCATTTATTTGGTTTGATCTGCTATTATAATTAGAATGTTTTTGAAAGCATTTATCTCAAATGCATATCAGGGGTGAGTTTAAACTTATTACTTTCTTGGTTCATCTTTTCTCTTTGGAAACTGATGGATTTGACAGGCTTGTATCTCTTAAGTTTTCATGAGGAAGGGGAATGCATTTATGAGGAAGATGTTAGAGTTTGCCTTTGGTGACTTCAAATTCAGAATGTTGAACCAGATGAGCAGTTTATTTATTTAGCAAGACCAACCTACTTTAATTTTCTTTCAAGTTTCAACTCATCTGAGCCACCAGAACTTGGCTCGAAGTTACTAGGATATGGCGCTGGATCTCACTCTTCCAATATAATTATAATTGACTTTTTCCAATTTTTTGTTTCCTACTTCTCTCTGGCATAAAATTTCAATGTTTTGTGTGGTAAAAGAACCGTTTACGATACCAACAATAAATTACATAACACAAATACAGTACGCAAAGCCAACTTTTATTATATTCCATTACGATTTTTCATTCTAACATCAAACTTATATTATGATATAAGATAGAATCTGCAATTTATTTATTTTTTGTTAATTATTAATTTTGATTTTTAATTGTAATTTTCTGAATTTTAGTTTTATGATTTTTGAGAGAGAATTTCAATCTATGGCGTTGACTCCTGATAATAGTTTTTTATTTTCAGACCAATACACCAATCAGCTTTTGGTGTAGGCGGGGATTGAACACCAGATTTCTTATTCAAGCATCAGAGACTTTACTAGTTGAGCTAACTGGAACTCACAGTTTTACGATTTTTATTTGCCTGATTTTAGGTGTTTTTAGTGCATTTTAGGTCATTTAGATTCTTATAATAATTAGATATTAATTAGGATTTATTTTAGAATATATTTACGGAATGTTAGTTTTATGAAGTTTTCAAAGGAACAATTCATATTCAGTTTAATAAAAATATTTTGTCTCTATTTTCGGGTGGATTCTAGACTATCTCTTCTCATAAATTTAAGAAACTTTTGTGGATTCGAGGGTATTTCTTGAAATAGATGTGTTTTGCTTCTTGTTACTTTTCCACTCATCATATTAGATTTCATGAAACTAGTAAGTAGTACTTTTCTTACCATGTTTTCCTTCTTTCTCTTTTGAAATAGATTGATATTTCAAGTACAAGGAATACAAAAGTGTGTATTCCACTCATCATATTAGATTTCATGAAACTAGTAAGTAGTACTTTTCTTACCATGTTTTCCTTCTTTCTCTTTTGAAATAGATTGATATTTCAAGTACAAGGAATACAAAAGTGTGTATATACACCACGTCACATATAGCACATATATCATGTTTAGCAAATGTTGACCCTTGATTGAGACTTAAATTCAAGACCATTAATTGTCCTTAATTTTAAGTCCAATCAAGAGATTCTTTCTAGGTAAATGTTAATGGGTTTTTTTAGAGTGACAAATGTTAACAATTACTAGCATGTTACTCCGTGCAAACGTATGGATGCATTTAAAATTAAACAAAATTTTTATTATAAACATAGGAGGAAATCACATTTTCGTCTCTACATTTTCATACGATTCCTACTTTGGTCCCTAGATTTTATTTTTACTACTTTTAGTCCCTATCCTGAAAAACACTTCTCATTTTGGTCCTTATCGTTACATTAGAGACGGAAAATGCACATGTAGCAAATAACAGAATTAAAAAATATTAAAATAATGTCCACGTGTCACTGCAAGCTCCACGTGGCCCTCACATGACATTCTTTCTAAACCAAAAAACCCCAAATCAGCAAGCACAATCGCTAACCTCTTACCCAGATAGCTTTAGAGTGATTGTAGCTTTGGTTCCTATCTCGAAGCAGCTCCGTGTTTGTGAAAGGCAGATTGCGAAGGTTCTATTCTCTCTCTCTCTCTCTCTCTCTCGTTATGTCTCATTCTCTCTCTCTTATGAATGCTATTTTTAAGTGCTGGGTAATCGGTTTGCATCTCAATCTCAGATTTTTGGTTTTTAGAATTTGGGAATTTTGAGATGTTGTGTTTTGTTCTTGCTTTGGAATTTCAGTCTAAGGCACTAGGTTCTATCTTTATGTCTCTCTCTCTCTCTCGTTGTTCTCTAACTTACCCAGAAATTTGGACACCCATAGAACCTTCTTCCAAGGTTCTTAGATGTCCACGAAACAACCAAAATGGGTTTCTCAGAGCAGAAGCAATGGGTTGGGCCCATTTTCCTCAAGCTTTCACTCGATGACATCATGCTTGATTCCATGAGAGCAGTTGAGTTGAAGATGTTTTTAGGCTGTGTTGTGAGGGAGGAGCTGAGGTTGTGAGGGAGGAGGTGAGTTTGTGGCGAGGAGCTTAATTTGGGGGTTAGGGATTTCTGAATTTGGCGAGAAGCTAATTCAGGTATTTAAATGGGCAGATGATTATGAAATCACGTGAGGGCCACGTGACCTCCTACAGGCGGGAATGAGACTAACTAAGGGCAGAAAAGCTACGTGGAGCTTGTAGTGTCATGTGGACATTATTTTAATATTTTTTAATTCTACCGTTTGCCACGTGTGCATTTTCTGTCTCTGATGTAACGACATGGACCAAAACGGGAAGCGTTTTTCAGGATAGGGACTAAACGCCGTAAAAATAAAATTTAGGGACCAAAGTGGAAATTGTCTGAAAATGTAGGGATGAAAATGTAATTTCTGCATCATATTAGATTTCATGGAACTAGTAAGTAGTACTTTTCTTACCATGTTTTCCTTCTCTCTTTTGAAATAGAATGATATTTCTAAGTACAAGGAATACAAAAGTGTGTATATACACCACGTCACATATAACACATATATCATGTTTAGCAAATGTTGACCCTTGATTGAGACTTAAATTCAAGAACATTAATTGTCCTTAATTTTAAGTCCAATCAAGAGATTCTTTCTAGGTAAATGTTAACGGTTTTTTTAGAGTGACAAATGTTAACAGTTACTAGCATGTAACTCCATACAAATGTATGGATGCATTTAAAATTAAACAAAATTTTTTATTATAAATATATAAATAATTAGTCAATTTTTTTTTAAGCATGTAACGCATGTATTCATGCATACATATAAATACATTTAAAATTAAATACAATTTTTATCATAAAATATAGATAATTGGTCAAATTATTTTTTTAAAGTAAACGTAATTAGTTACGTATTAAAATTCTTACCTAAATTTAATACTACTTATGATCAATTTTTTTTCTAATTTTTAATAAAATAGAACGTGTGGTGATTTTTGTTATGTGGCAATTTTTATTTTATTATTTATTTTATTTTATAGTTCATTTATATAGATTCTTAGTATTTTGCACTCATTAACTCACTTGACACAAAGATTAAAAAACTTAAGTAGACACATGGCACAAGCTTAAATGGATAATTATGATGTAGTTCCCACATAAATTTAAATACATGACGCAAAATTAGATTATAATTTCAAAATTCAATTCAATTTTCTCTAAGGTTTACCTATTAATAATATATATATATATATATATAGATAGATAGATAGATGACTTATAAATTTGAATTTTTTTAGTTATATGATTATGTTTTTTATGGTTTATTATATTGGACTCCTCGTTTTCTACACTAAATTAACTAATTTGGCACAAAAATTTAAAAATTTAGATTAGATGGGACACGGTGGCGTAAAATTAAACTCTAATTGAAATTCAATTTTTACACTAAATTAACTCACTTGGCACAAAATTCTAAAATTTATATTAGATGAGACACATGAAGCAAAATTAGACTTTAATTGAATTTGAATTTGAAATTTAATTGGATTTTCTCTTTACTTTACCTATTATTATTAGGCTTGTTCAGGATCTGACCGGCACCGAACCGATCTGACCGTTTCCAAGCCTCTTCGTAGGTATTTGGTGTGGTGAGCGGTGGCTATATAGGCAAACCAAAGATGACCGGTGCGGTGAGCGGTGGCTATTTTGCACTCCGACGAGAAACCGCACCGCACTGGTATACACACACACACACACTATGATTTAAGATATATGTATCAATGTAAAGAGAAGAAAATTGAAAGTTGAAAGCTAAACATGAAAACTGAAAGCAAGGTAGAAGAAGAAGAAGAAGAAGAAGAAGAAGAAGAAGAAGAAGAAGAAGAAGAAGGAAACGATGCTGGGTAAGTTAAGAAAAAACAGTTAGGTTTTTTTTTTTTTTAATATATAATCTGCCACTAAAATGACGTCGTTTTAGTGCATGATATTAAATTTTAATACCAGCTCCAAAACGACGTTGTTTTATCATCAGATTAAAAAAACAAAAAACAAAAAACAAAAAACTATTGTAAGCTACTAACGACGATGTTTTAATTTTAAACCCTAGGATTATTTACCCGTCTCCTCTCTTTCTCTCCCTCAATCTCGTCAGTCTCCCTCTCTCTCCCAGACTCCCAGTCCCAGCAAAATCTTCAGTTCTTCACAGCTCCTTTCTCTCTCTCGCCTCAACTTCCGTAAGTTTCTAGTGATATTCTGACTTTAGAGTTCAGATCTGCTTCTCCTTACAAATGCAATGCTTTCTACTAGGTTTGTTTATGTAGTTTATTTTCAATGGTGTTTGTTCGATCTTTTATGGGTTTGGTTTAGTTTTTTGTGATTGGAAATGGGTTATGTTTGAGAAAATATTGTGAATTTGCTTGTAGTTTTTTTTTTTTTTTTTTGTTTTTTTTTTTGTTTATAGAATATTTGGGTTTTTTTTTTTAAATTTATTTTTTATTTTTAATGAGCATGATTTGGTTTGGGGTTATTAATTGCATTGTGTTTGGTACCTGAAAAAATTAGAAATTAAATGAACTAGCTGCACCGAACCGGTATCTTGCACCGCACCTTGTGTAGACCGGTTCCCAACCCTCCACAAATGAGGTGTGGTTAGGGATGAGGAAAAACCTCCCCTATAGGTGCAGTGCAAAAAAGCCTTATAAAACCGGCCGCACCGCACCGTGTACAACCTTGATTATTATATATATCGATTTGTATAGTTTTGTGTATTCAAAATTTATAATAAAAAATTAATTTATTGTGGGTTTCTTATTTTAATAATCAACACAAATATTGAAAGGAAAAAGTTTGGCTCCAAACTAATTTGGAACTATTTTGCTCTAACATATGACATGGCGATTGAAGAAACCATTCATGTATAATTTTACTCACATGACTTTTTAATAGGTCATGTGATTTTTTTAAATAATATACATGAATAGTCTTGTAAATTGTTAAGTGAGTATTAGGTGAGTAGTCAACAACTGGTTGCTAGCACTCTCCTACAATTAGGAATGGCAACGAATAGGGTTTGGGGTGGGTTTCTTTATGCCCGAACCCACCCTGCAGGGCCGCCTCCATTGCTCGAATCGGGCACGTTTAATAAACTGGTTTTTTTAACCCCCAACCCGCCTTGTTGGCCCTTTGCGGGTCCTGTCTAGCCATGTCAGATTTGGGCCCAATCCGCGACCCAAATCGTGGCCCAATAAGAAAAATTAGGACTAAATTGAAGCCTATACTATGGACCATACAATATATATATATATATATATATATATAGAGAGAGAGAGAGAGAGAGAGAGAGAGAGAGAGAGAGAGAGAGAGAGAGAGGTTCAAGTTACACCTGGTGTAACTTTTTTAAAGTTACATATTTTTTAAACCATTGGATTTAAGTAGATCCAACGGTTAAAAAAAACTATAATTATAACAAATATTTTGATTAGAATCCAATTAATTACCCTCACTTATTACCTTCTAAACCTATCTCTAAACCCAAAAAAGTTTGACTTTTAACTCTCTCTCTCTCTCATTTACGTTTATCTCTCTCTCCGTTTCTCTCTCTACGTTTCTTTTTCCGTTTTAACATCTCCAATTTTGGCAAGAATTGAGTAATCTTCCCCACATCAACCTGAATTTCTTGTTTCTTGGATTCAACCATGTCAATTTTAGGTACTCTTGCAACATTACTAGGCGCAGCAGGTTCACTTGGAGAATCATTGTCCTGATTTATGCCACCCATGTTCTCTGTAAACATCAAAACTAAATACATTACCGATTGATTGCAAATGCCACCATAGAAAGATAAATTTTCTTGAAATCCTTTTTTTTTTAAATTCTTTTTTTTTTCTATGTAGAATTTTGGATTTATTAAAACCGTATATAGGGGACCTTTTGAAACAAAATATATGATGACCAACTATTGCAGCTAAAGAAATTCAGTAGTACCAGCTAATTTGACTATATATTTTTTTTTTTGTAACTTGAACCTATATATGAGATAGGTTCAAGTTACACTTGGTGTAACTTTTTTAGAGATACACATTTTTTAAACCATTGGATTTAAGTAGATCCAATGGTTAAAAAAAGACAATAATTATTACAAATATTTTGATTAGAATCCAATTAATTACCCTCATTTAATTAGATTCTAATCAGAAATTGGTAGAGATGGAAGCATTGGCAGCCACACGGGCAGTAGAATTTGCTGCAGAAATTGGTCTTGATAGGATTATTTTTGAAGGTGATTCCAGTATTGTCATCAGAGGCTTAACGGATCAGGTGCCAAGCTTTGCTCCTTTCGGCTTTCTCATAAAAGAGGCACATGACTTAGCTAATCGGCTTAATCATGTAAAATTTCAGCATGTTGGTAGAGAAGGAAATAGTGTAGCTCATAACCTTGCTAGGCATGCACGACATGTCACAGGTTTTTCTGTTTGGATGGAGGATGTTCCGTCCTTTTGTTTTGAAATGTATCAGGCAGATTTGCCTTCAACTTAATAAAAAATCTCAGTCTTGTTTCTCAATAAATAAATAAATAAATAATGATTTAAAAAATGTGTAATTTGAACTTATCTCATATATATATATGTATATATATATATATATATGTGTGTGTGTGTGTGTATATATATATATATATATATATATATATATATATATGTATATATATATATATATATGTGTGTGTGTGTGTGTATATATATATATATATTTGCCCAGATTCAAGCCCTATACTGTGGCTCAAATGCCAAATCAGTCCAAATCATAGGACCATTACAAACCTATTAATAATAAATCAATAAATCACCTATTAATTATAAATCAATAAATCATAGTTAAGATCATAAATCAATAAATCACCTTGCTTTTTTTTAAGGGGAAATGAATCTCCTAGCTAAGATCACCATTTAATCATAAATCAATAAATCATAGCTAAGATCACCTGTTAAACATAAAAATAAAAGCTACAAAATAAATCCCAAGAGAGAAAAAAAAAATCTCACGAGTCCAAATCTAAGACTATTACAACAAGTTTAAAAAGCTACAAAATAAATCCCACAAGTTTAGGATAATTACAAACCAACAAGTTAATCTAACAAGTCCAACAAGTCCAAGAAATTAGAAAGCTACAAAACAAATCCCTCAAGTTTGGGATAATTACAAACCAACAAGTCAAAGAAATTAAAAAGCTACTAAATTAATCCAACAAGTCTAATCCTCCACAACTGTGATGCAACTTCCATCCTCTTCATTAGGCTCCACATCATCGAGAATTGTTTGAATTGTACAATTTCCTAGTATAGTTGAAGAACCAACAAGAACAATGAATTAAAAAATGGACTAAACTTCATCAAATTATAACTAGCAAGTATAAAAATATAATTTTAGTTTCATTTGATAAATTCTAATTATACAATTTCTAACCTCTCCATAACCCAAACCTAATAACACAAATTAGAAACCAAGAAATAAATAAATAAACACAATTTCTTCCACTGCATTCACAACAAACACAAACAAGATCATTCAAACCACAGAAACCCTGTTGCATAGTGATCACTTCCTCTGCAAATTTGTAAGACAAACTCAAAAAATCAGCCACAAACCAACTAGCTCTAACATTTCTCAAAGACTGACTTGAGAATGAGTGAGACATCAACAACCCTAAACATTACAATGAACTACAAACCAACTACAAACACAAATTAAAAAACATAAACAGCAAGATTACCCATTAAGACAGAATCTGTGTTTCTCAAAATTAAAAAGATTCAAGATCCAAATGCCGATATT
Organism: Castanea sativa; assembly: GCF_040712315.1. NCBI lineage: Eukaryota > Viridiplantae > Streptophyta > Magnoliopsida > Fagales > Fagaceae > Castanea > Castanea sativa. The sequence goes on from NC_134013.1 coordinate 37,337,769, forward strand.
GTCTTCAAAATCACCTATCAATATTACCCAACCCAAAATTACCCAGCAATAGAATCAAGATTACCAAAGCATCAAGTGCTAGCTTTTTATAAGCCCTCTCAATAACTTTTTCCTCAATAGTATACTATTCCATAAATCATATACAATCACAAAGATGATTAAAAATTATTACATCTAGCTTCTAATATGTTATTTAAAAAAACACAAATCCAAACCTCCATGCAGAATTGGAAAACTTGAACTTCTTTCTTTTGACCAATCCTATGAGCACGGTCCTGTGCTTGCAAATCAACTTGGGGATTCCTGAGAAAACCACAAACATCAACAAAACACAAATAGCAAGATTAAAAAAATATTCAAAATCAGAATTTGTGTTCTGAACTTCCGACTTATGAAATTAAAAGCAAAAATAAAATAAAATCCATAGCCTGATTGATTTAAACCTAACCCATCAGCAATCCAAATGCAATTTAAAACAATAAACATGTTCATCAAAAAAAAATATCCAAAGATTTCTTCAACAAGTAACGATTTCATAAAAAACAATAAACATGTTCAACAAGTAATGATTAACGAACTCAAAATTATTAAAGAAAAAAAAGTAACAGTGAGTGAGCCATGAGCAACAAACCTGTGATGAATCAGTGAGGTGGTGACACAGTGATGTGCATTGATAATAGCTTAATTTTGTATATTTATATCATTATTAGAAAACATTATCATCCTTATTTTGAGTTAATTCATGCATTTTATATTTGGTTTTGGAATAATGCTGAATAATTAATTTTGTGCTTAATTGAATTTTATTGCATGAATTTAACTTTTGTAGGAGAATTGAATTAAATAAGTGGATTTGTGTAAAAAGAAAGCTAATGGACTTTACTTTTACAAGGGCCATTATGAAGTTAAAGAAGACCAACCCAATTAAATTAAATCCAGTTGGAGCAAGGAATCAAATAAAATTTGCATCAAATCCAAGTCCAATTCGGATTAGGATTCCAGCCTGCACATCGGTTAGTATTTTTGACATAACTTTTGCCTCAGATGTCCAATTGAGATGATTCAAGTTGGGCTAGAAAGTTAACTTAAAGGGCTACAGTTTTGTGGTTTACCAAAATTCCGATTCTGACGTTAAATGGGCCAAAATCTTTGGTTAAGTGAAGCCTAAAAATCTGGAATTTTCTCCAAACAAGAATTCAGCTTGTAATAGGATTCCTTGACCTATTTAAAGGCTCTTTAGGGCAAAATTCAAGGAGGCTAGTGCTAGGGCTGGGATAAAAAATAGAAAATCGGAGCAAGAGGTAGTGCCGCATGTGGCTTTCTCTATAGCTTTTCTCCATGATAGCATTATGACTATTTCTTTCTCTATTTTATTTGTCTAGTTTAGTATTTTAATCTTGTGCTTTATTTCAATTACCATGAGTAGCTATATTTATAATTAGGGTTGAGGATGAAACCTTGTTAAGGATTATCAGTAATATTTATGTGATTTGATTTTTCTCACAATATTTTCCATTAACGATTTTAATTGTTCTTGTTTCATATCAATTACTAAGATAAGATTCTAGATATGAGTTCAATCATGTTTTTCTCATGATTTAGGATTTGTCTTAATTCATTGAAACATGTTCAACAAGTAAGGATTAATGAATCCAAAGTTATTTTTACAAAAAAGTAACAGTGAGTGAGCCATGAGCAACGAACTTGTGACGAATCGATGAGGTAGTGACAGAGCTTGAGGGCTAGTGGTGAGAGTGAGTGAGGGTGAGACTTGAGAGCGAGTGAGAGTGGGTGAGGAGAGTGAGGGGCGATGGGCGGCTGCTGTGCTGTGAAATGAGAGGAGAGTGAGGGGAGATGGGGGGCGGCTAAGTAAATTGAGGGTAAAGAAATTAGGGTTATATATATATGTTTTTTGGTAATTTTGTTTTAAATGGGTCGGGTCTGGGTCAAGGTTTGGGGCGAGTATCACTAAGACTCGCACCTAACCTGAACCCGCTTCAGGTTTTATTTTAAAAACCTAAACCCGACCCTACTGTTTTGTTGGTCAGGTAAAACCACACCCATTAGAGTTGGGTTGGGTCGGGTCGGGTACCCGCAGGTCGGGAAAAAATTGTCATTCCTACCTTCAATAACACATTTAGAACTGTGGAAGAGGCATCCTCTTTCGTCCACGACTAACTTTTGTGGGATGCATACAATTGTTAGCTGTTTTTCCCAAATTTTGCGACATTAATACAATTTCACCATATCTTATTAAACTTCCTTTCACATTTGTTTATCTAGCATCTCTCTCTCTCTCTCTCTCTCTCTCTAATATACAAAACCACCCTTAAGATTCATGCTAATGTCAAGTGCTACCAAGACTTTTGAAAATTATACAATTTGCACCCTAAGCAATAACGGCACTTGACACCTTTTGAAAGTTTCATGTTTTTCTAAATTCTTTGTTTCCTTCCAACTAGTGGTGGAGCTAGGAATTTTGAATTGAGGGGGCCAAACTATGGTATTCATAAATCGGTCTAGATAAATTCAAAACACATACATACACAATTAGACTAACAAGAACTTGTTGTTTTCCTAATTTCTATTTCTAATGAACATAATATTTCTAAACTCTAATGAGTATACACAAATTGTCTATTTTACTCTAAACATGTACGAAAAAGAATCCAAAAAGAAAAATAATTAAATTTTAAACATAATGAAGCCAAGAGCCTTGTAAATCAATTGGTTGGCATTTTTTGGTGTTTTTAATGGAAACATCTAGGATTTAAATTCCCTAGTTATACGCATGAGAGAGGATTTGAGTAATAATTGATAAATAAATAGTAGCCAAAGATGGAGAAGGCAACAAGAAGAGTGAGGGGATTATCAAACAATATTACGTGATGTTTGTGCTTAGGAAGCAAATTAAATGCTTTTGAAAATTTTTGATACTATCTGACTTAGCCTAAATTTTATGGGTAGTTTTTGTTGGAAAAATAGTATTGAGTGAATAAGAAATTGAAGTTTAATTTGTTCACTTGAAGATGTTATTTAAAGTGATAAAAATATTGAGTCCCACATAGAAAAGGAAAGAGATAATATATGATTTTATATGCTCATGGGCCGGACATTGGGTTGGGCTTTGGTATATGTGGACTGGGTCCTCTTTTCCAAATAATATTTTTTATTATTTTATTTTTTGAGTCACTCAGTCTGTGCACAACATTTTTTCTTTGAACAGTGTATCTGTTCACTAACGTATATAAATTCATAGTCCCTCATTCATGAAAACAAACTTTTAGAAAAACTCTCACAAAGAGAAAATTTTTTGTGCATTCATTTGAGTCAAAGAGAGAGAAAGAGACATAGAGTAGTTCGCAGAGCATGGACCTTGTGTGCTTCTTCTCATTGCTGTAGATCATTTTATCCTGGGAGGCAAACGTCCATGAATCTCAAAGCACCACAGATTGTGTGAGGGACGAAATCTACTTTAAGAAGATTGTGTCAAACACAAGACTTGATATGAATCATTCATCCTTCATGCATTTGGTCTGTAAATTCTTAATTATTTGCAGATTTCTTCTTATATATACAATATCTTTTTATTGCTTTTGCCTATTATATCTATTTGTGATATTGCTTATATTTAGATCTGTATATTGTTTCTTTTTGTTAATCACAAAAGTAAATTGTTGAAATATACTCAACAATTTTAAAGCAGATTTTGTTTTTCTTAATTTATTTTTGTGATGATTGGAAAAGTTTTTGCGTGTATCTGAATTAATTGTTGGTGCTTGCGTTTAATTCTGTAAGAGAATTTTTTGAATATGACTTGGATTTATGATTCTGATATGGTGTTTATAAATTTTCATTATTTGCCCAATATGATGTTTTGTGTTTTGGCGTAATACGGTTCAATCATCTTGTTACGTTTAACTTTGTTAACTGTATTGGATGTTACTGATTTTAAGAATCAGTGTAACTATTGATTTCAATGCAACTTAATCGTCTTGGGCATATCGACTTTATATTTTGGACTTTGGATCATAATAATTGTGAAAGTACTTTCGTTGACATTGTTTGATCACGAAAATTGTGCCCTTTGGTATATCAAGCATCCAAATAGTTTCATGGCTAATTTGGATTTGTTGGTTTGTAATATAAATCAAAGTTAGTAATTTACATATATTACTTTAACCTTTTATGGATGTGATGAACTGGATTGGCCATCATTTGTATTCACTCTTTTATATAATAGTTTATTAGCAATATTTATTTGCTGACTCACTTAATGTTATATTATGCTTTTAATGAACGTATGTGATTATGATCATTGATAACATTGAGTGGAATTGAAATAGTTTTGCAAAACGGTGATGTGTGGAGTGAATGGTGCAATCCATTTGGACAAAACAAAAGAGGAATGAAAGAAGTTAAGAGCATGTCAGTACTCCTATGCTAATATCAAGGTTATATGTAAATGGAAATTAAAATGTCTTCAATGCTAATAACAAAACTTTGGTCGTTTATGTGCAATAGTGTATGGGTTTGATGAATAAAGAAAATTCGGTCAATATAATAGAGTCAAATTTTTTTGAATATATTTTATTAAACTCAATTTTGGCGTGGCTGCCACTTTTGTTATTGGTTAGCCTTTTTATTAATTCATCAAGGGAATCATTAATTGATAATTAAAATAGCATTATAAGAGCTATTTGTGATAATTTCAAAAGTGAGGATATAAGCCCAATATTTGATAGTGTTAAACTTGAAAAAGAGAGACAAATTACACACTAATGGGACTGTAACTATGAGGTTTCGCTCTTTGTTAGATACTGTATCTTTCACCCCTAAGCTAGAGGTGTTATTTATTTATAAAGTTTAAGAGACAATTTTATGTATTGATATAGATGACACATGATTATTGTATTTGAGCACATATAATATTATTTAATTACATACACGTTCATATATTTTGAGCATGTGTGAACTTGATTGGATATTAATGTGTTTAATCCGAATGTATGTTTTGTAATATTTCTTTGAATCAAATATATGTTACATGCCTTAGTTGACATATTTGAGTTGTCTAAAATTTGGAATGCACAAGAGTCTGTTATGAGTGCTTATTAAGTAAGCAAGGATGAGGCATTAGAGATATTCATTCATTATAATAATGAAGTTGAGAAATAACTCAATGATTGTAATAAGTTCTTGATTATCGTAGAACTTGTGGGGAGAAGCTATTATTTTCACCAATTATTTGTTCATTGAGATGCTTTAAAAGAAACCACTAAGACACCTTGTGAATTATGGAAAGAGTGATTGCCTTTCTATAAATTCTTTGAATGTGGGGGTGTTTGGTGAAGGTGGTGGCTCCTATTCCTAAATGAGAAAGAACCATTGATTGTGTTCTCGTTGGTTATAGTCATAACAGTAGTGCATAGTGCTTTCTAATTTATAAATCTATTATTCTTATATGCATGAAAATCATTTAGAATATATTTCAAGTGTTAAACTCTCTTAAAAGAAGGTTTGAGTCTATGTTTAGTATCTCTCATAATCAAGAGTTGATGGAAGAGCAGTTGAGCCTAAGTGTAGTAAAAGGACAAACGTTATAGTCGTTTGGTCTAAATTTTCTAATTTAAATGTTAGAAGATGAACTTAAAGCCTCAAAGAAGTGATATCTTGAGAGATGCCTTCTTGAAAAAAAGATTGTCAATAATGCAATAAATCCATCTTGGAAATCTATGCATAATAATTGGTGGATCTAGCAGCTAAGAATTTGAGAGTTGGTGGAATTATTGACTATTACAAGGCAAGACTAGTTGTAGAAGGCTACAAACAAAAGGAAGATGTGAGTTTTCTTGATGTACAATAAACCAAAGGGGTTTATGATTATTGTACAAGGAAACAAAGTGCGTAGGCTTGTTAAATCTTTGTATAGATTGAAGCAAGTTTCATTGCAATGACATGAGAAATATGACAATGAGATGATGTCAAATGAGTTTAGGTTTAATGTGGCTAGTGTGTTATGTGAAATATATCACAAGAAGCTATGTCATTGTGAGATATGCTCATGTATATAGCAGTAATAAAAGCTACCGAGATGATGTTGACCATTAAGTTCAACTCGAAAGATATAGGTATTGTAGATGTGATACTAGAAATAAAATTTTCTAATACATTTGAAGGACTTGTCTTGTTTCAATCACATGAGAGATGTAACGACAGTCTAATGAGAACACCTTGTGTGAAGAGCATGTGTGTTTTTGGGAAGTCTTTATAAACCTAAACAAATATGCATTGTTGGATACTTGTGCCTCCTATTTGTATATATTAGTAGGGCACAGAGTTATGGTAGGTCTCGACATATTTGTTGGAGACATAATACGATGAGGCAGTCGCTCTCAAATGGAAGTGATTCCAGATTATAAAACGGATCCGTAATCAATTTTTTGAGTGGAGAGCAAGTAAACTACTTATTAAGGGGAATGAGGCTAAAGCCTATGACCTAAAGTTTCCGTGATAGTAACCCCACCTAGTTGACTAGAGATCCCAATATCTAGGTTTTCAAAGGGACAACAAAATTGTGGAAATTAGTTTTTATCACTATGGAGATAACATCTCCCACCCATTCCTATGATGAAACGTTTTGAGGAAGAGGAAGACACATTGGTGCACAACACTAAAAAGTTCAAGCATAACCATATCTCAGGAGGGGAGAATGAGAGTGCTCCAGCCATAAAATAGGGAAGCTACAAGGATAAATTGGTGGGGGCAATCCCTAGAGCTTTCAAGCAATCTTTTGGCATTGGTGACATGATGCATGAGGACTTAGAATTAGATGCAGAAGAAGATAAGCCCCAAGAGGGAAGTACCAGGGTGCTATTCTCGAAAGAGGAAAAAACACGTATGAGAGCGCCATGGCAACATGCTCTCATCATCAAGCCTTTTGGCAAAAAGGTGGACTTTTCCTTCCTTGACGCCAAAATCTGTAACATGTGGGCTTCCTCAGGTAGAATGGACTGCATTGACTTGGGATTAGATTATTTCCTTGTAAACTTTGAGCAACTAGCAGACATGGATAACATCCTGAAGAGGGACCCTTGGTTTATTGGGCAACAATTCTAAGTTATAAGGCAATGGGAGCCGGAGTTGAAAGCTTCATCTGCAACTTTCACTTCAGTGGCAGTGTGGATAAGATTGCCAAAACTACCTATCGAATTTTATGAACCTTCAGCTCTGTTGAAGATTGGAAAGGCGATTGGCCCTATTCTAAGAATTAATGCTAACACAATCAATGGGGTGAGAGGCCGCTTCGCTCGCCTGTGTGTGCAAGTGAACTTGGATAAACCCTTGATTAGAATGATTTATATCGGCAAGCTAGAGCAATGCGTACAATATGAGGGTATCAATGGTCCTTATTTCTCTTGCGGAAGGATTGGACATAAGAGGGAGTCTTGCCCCCTACTACATTAGAGAATCGACCCAAGAAATGGGAATGGAGTAGAGCCATGACTCTGAAAACACTGGTAACACTATTCCTATGGACAAAGGGGTGGAAGGGAAAAATGAAGTTTATGGGGAATGGATGGTGGTCTCTAGACGCAAATCTTTCAACAAGACCAAAACCAAGCTCTTGGGATCAGAGATGAGTGACTCGGCCGAGTCATCCCAAGTACCGAGTTCCAACTCGGATTCTAGAACGTTGGGCCATGATAAGAAAGAGGGCAAGAGAAAAGCTAGTCACCTATTGCCTAGAGAAACGCTTAGGGAGGCTCATTAGACCTCCAGGTTAAGTAGAGGAAAACTGGGGGCAACAAAGAGTGTTGGAGACGTTGAAGCTAGCGGGAATGCTAAGTAGAAAGTTAACAACTTGGTTCAATCCCAAAGAGTAGAGGTGGGTCCCAAGCAACTAAAGGAATCTTTTTCCTTTGGAGTGGGCTCGGGCTTCCTAAGTACAAGTGGGTTGAGTTCTACCCCCTTTCTTTTATTAAGCCTAACCAACCCTCACATAAAACCAAAAGGGAAAGACATAGAATCATCCAGTAGAAGCATAAACTCTAGTTGAGATGGAGAATGGGGAAAATTGGGCAATTTGCTACAAAGGGAAAATCATCCCAATAAGGGACGAGACAATCAAGTGGATAAGGCAGGATCCAACAGAGATTTGGGGATGGTTCAAGTTGGATTTGATGCTAGCTTGGAAAAACTTGTTTCCCCTCACGGAGACAAGTAGGAGACTGGGGTGGCTTCCGATGAAAGATGAAGCATAAGTGACCACACCGAATCCTTGGTGAAGGTTCTTGGCAGACAGACCAGCGGTGCCAGTCCCTCCAGTGATTAGCTCGGGATTGTCAGCAACAGAATCAAGGGTGCCAACTTCAGAAAGATCTCTGGCGGAGGCAGAAGTCGAATGGATGCAATCGACAATCACGAAGAGGAAGATACTCCAGACCAGGCCAATCAAATGCTTGATGATGGAGAATTTGCACAGGGTAAAGTTGATGCTATTTACAGAGCCATAGATCAATATGACCATGCTCATCAAAGCTTCGCAGAGCATCATGGGGGTAATCAAGCACTCGATCACCTTGCTTTGTGGGATTCTGGAGTCGAGGATGGAGCTTCATAAGGCATGGAGGTTGAGAGACACTAAAGAGGGCTCCTCTCTGTCCCATTTTGATTCTGCCATGTGCCCAAATAAAATCATGAATATTTTGGTCTGGAACTGTAGGGGGCAATGAAGCCCCAGTTTTGGCAAACAATCATGGATCTTGTAGCTTGGCACTCACCAATCCTTATGGTGATTACTGAGACTAGACTTTCTGGTGCAAAAGTAGACAAAATTATTGAGGGTATGCCTTTTAATGGTGCTGCAGTCGTGGACACTATTGGTTTTGCTAGAGGCATTTGGATGCTTTGGAGATCGGACCTGGTCCAGGTGGATGTTCTTGCAGCAATGGAGTAGGAAATTCACGTGCTCATTCGGGTAAGATCTCAAACCTTTAATTGGATCATTAGTGCTATCTATACTAGTCCTAGGTTTGCTAAAAGATGTGTGTTGTGGGACAACTTAAAAATGTTAGCTTCCCTCCATAACCTTCCATGGGACATTATGGGGGATTTTAACGAAGTTATTTTAGAAGAGGAAAAATCAGGTGGCAATCCCATTAGTCGACGAAGGGTTAGAGCCATTCTTGAGTGCATGGATTCTTGCTAGATGATGGACTTGGGGTTTTCTAGACCAAAGTTTGCATGGTCAAATAAAAGAGAATTAGGGAATCTGATTCAATGAAAACTGGATAGATGTTGGGTGAATTCGGATCGGAGGGCTTATTTCACAGAAGCTAATGTCACTCACTTGGCTAGAATTAATTCGGATCACTGCCCCCTACTGCTGAACCTTAACCCAGACACTGGGCCTACTTCTAATAGGCCTTTCAGGTTTCAGTCAATTTGGCTGAGTCACATGGACTTCCTTGCTATGGTCAGAGAAGCTTGGATGGGTTTGGAAGATAACTTGGAAGGTGCCATCTCTAGATTTATTATGAGAGCTCAGAAATGGAATAGAGAAATTTTTGGTAATGTGTTTGCAAGAAAAAAAGAAGCTTTTGAACTGACTCCTTGGTAAACAGAAAGCACTAGCTAATAGACCCAGCTCCTTCCTAATTAACTTACAAGATCAAATTTCTGAAGAGTACAACTAAGTCTTACAACTTAAGGAGGAAATTTGGGCCATGAAAGCCAGAACCAATTGGGTTGTTTTTAGGGAGAGGAACACTGCCTTCTTCCATTAGTCTACACTTGCTAGAAGAAATAGAAATAGAATCACCAACATTCAAGATGAGAATGGTAATTGGATTCACAATATGGAAGGAATTAAGGAATTATTTTTATCCAGCTTCAAAAAGCTCTATCAATCTGAGCAAAGCTTCTGGCCCCTTGAACACCATTGGAGTTCAGATTGGTGTGCAAGCTTGAATGAAGAAGAAGCTAACTCTTTAGCGCACATCCCCTCGGATGAGGAAATTTGGAGAGCCTTGAAGTCCATGAAACCCTATGAGGCCCCTGGTGTTGATGGGCTGCATGCAGGGTTTTTTTAGACATTTTGGCTCTTGGTTGGTGAGTCAGTAAAAAAAGAAATAAGAGACATTTTTGGAGGGCATGAGGTTCCTGCTTTCCTGAATCAGACTCTTATTGTTCTCATTCCTAAGCAACTGGGCCTTGAATCTGTGGGGCACTTTAGACCCATTAGTTTGTGTAACACGGTGTATAAAATAGTTTCAAAAATCCTTGTTTAAAGGCTTAGACCCCTCTTACCCTCCCTCATCTCGCCCATGCAAGCAACCTTCCTTGAAGGGAGAAGAAGCTCTAATAATGTGATTATAGCTCAAGAAATCATTTATTCCCTTAAGGTTAGGAAATGGAAAGATGGCTACATGATAGTTAAAATAGATCTTGAAAAAGTTTATGACCACCTTGAATGGAGCTTTATCAAGATGGTCCTTGAGCACTTTGTCCTCCCTACTAATATTGTCAAATTGATTATGAGTTGTGTTTCATCAACTTTAACATCAATTTTGATCAATGGTAGCAAAATGGACCCCTTCTAGCCCTCACGTGGTATAAGACAAGGCGACCCATTGTCCCCCTATCTATTCATACTCTGCATGGAGTTTTTAGGTGCTCAGATTTTGAATTTGTGTGAGCAGAAAAGATGGGATACAATTAAAGCCTCTAGAAATGACTGTAGCTTCTCTCAAGTCTTCTTCGCAAACGACCTGTTGTTATTTGCCAAGGAAAATTCCAAAAAATGTGAGGCAATTATTGAAGTGCTTGACAACTTCTGCAATCTAGCTAGGCAGAAGGTGAGCAAGAATAAATCCTGCATTCTATTCTCCTCAAATGTTGCTAGAAGAAGGAAGGGATTATGTAATAAGATGGGGATTAGTGAAAGTATGGATTTGGATAGGTACCTTGGTTTTCTTCTCCTTCATCAAGGCAAGAACGGCAATGCCTTCAATTTTGTAGCTGAAAAGATCCAAGCAAAACTTGCAGGATGGAAGTCTAAACTTTTATCTAGAGTGGGAAGGTTGGTGCTCATCAAGACAGCAGCAGCACCTATAGTGGATTACTACATGCAATGTCATCCTCTCCCCATCAAATTCTGTAATGCAATTGACAAGAAAGTGAGAGACATTCTTTGGGGGTCCACGGAAGAAAAGAGAAAGATGCACATGGTCAATTGGCAAATAGTCACACAACCAAAGGATTTGGGAGGGCTGGGTTTATTCCAAACAAGGCATAGAATCAAGCTATGTTGGCTAAACTCTACTGGAGGCTGGCTATAGAGCATGAGGCCCTCTGGGCTAAGATGCTCATTGCCAAATACCTTTCCACAAGACGATCAACGGAAGAAGGTAGAAAGCTGTCATGCTCAAGAATATGGGCTACCTACAAATTAGGAGGGCCAGTGTATGTCAAAGGGCTTAGGTGGACTGTTAACAATGGCAGATTAATAAACTTTTAGAAGGACTTTTGGTTGCCTTGTGGTCCTATCCGAAAGCTTATTGAAAAGCCTTTAACTCGGGTTGAAGAGCAGTTGACTGTGTAACAATGCGTGGATACAAGACTTAATGGGAATGAGCTCAACATCTCCTTTAAACTTTTGGATCAGGTAATAATCTTAATTAATGCCACACCTTTCTTGCTGAACCAAAACTCTAATGATTCTCTCACTTAGGACTTCTCTAAGGATGGCTTCTTTTCCCTCAAGTCGGCATATCTTCTAGCAAGAGGCTCAAACCCTTTGAACCTAGATACTCCTTCCATGGCGTGGATATGGAAAACTGAAATACACCCACGGGTTCAATTTTTCATTTGGCTGTGCTTACACAACAGCCTGCCCATTGGAGAAGTTCTAGGTTCAAGAGGTTTAAACCTTAATCCAATATGTACTGTGTGCCATTTGGATAATGAATCTATGGACCATTTGTTGCATGGGTGTAACATAGCTCAAAAGCTTTCGCGAAGACTCAAAATCCCTTAAGGACTCTTGTACTCTTTTGACCAACCAGTTGAGAATTGGATGGAGACTAACTGTAACTCTGAGGATTTTTTAGCCATCTGGGCATCCTGTGGAAGATTGTCTTTCCTATGGGACATTGGCATCTGTGGCTCGCTCGAAACAATTTCCTTTTCAGATTTGGAGTTGTTGATAGAACGATCCATACGAAGTGCATCAGAGATAGTGTTGAGTTTTTCTCCATCAGGGCTAAGATAAGGTGCAACAAAATGAAGAAAGTGATCCAAGTGGCTTGGGAAAAACCTCCTACGGGCTGGATGAAGCTCAACTCCGACGGGTCTGCCTTGGGAAACCCGGGGAAGGCAGGAGGATGGGGTTTAATTCGTGATCCCCAGAGAAATTGGGTCAAAGGATATGCAAGGTCTCTCGGCCACACAAGCAGTTCCATAGCTGAGCTATGGGCTTTCAAAGATGGTCTTGACATTGCCAAAGAGCTTGGAATTGACAACCTGATTGTGGAGATGGATGCCTTGAGCATTGTCATGCTAATGAATAATAATTCGACAAATTTATTAATGGAACCTTTGCTATCTGATTGTAGGAACTTGCTGGATGCCATCCCCAACAAGAGGATAGTCCACACTTTTCGTGAAGCAAACCAGCGCACTGATGCGCTGGCAAGATTTGGGAGGAGCTCCATTTCTAATTTTGTTGTTTTTTTACATCCACCGCCTGTGGTGGCTAGCCTTCTAGTTGCTGATAAGGAGGCTTTTTTATGTAATAGACTTGTTTCTTCTTAGTTAATGCTATGATCATGGTTTACCGAAAAAAAGAAAAAAAAAACAATTTTCAAATGACAAACCAACAAGTCAACAACGGCCGTTTGGCGTTTGCAAAGCTAAAAATAACATGCAGGCGCCAAAAAGACTATTAACTTTGTTCCACGTGGCAAACAAATTACAACTTTTCCTGCTCTATCCCTGAGCACTCGGTATCCCAAAGCGTCTAAATCCTGTAATTGTGAAAAGATTCGTGTTTGTTTTTGTAAATTCATGTTCTCATTTTCAGAACATCGTCGGATCACCGAACTCAACAATAAATTTGTCCCGACCATGAGCTCTTCAAACCTGTTTTTATTTTTTATTTTTTGGTTCCAAATTTTCGATCCAAAATCTCTGCTATTCCTTCGGGTCCCTCAATTGAATCTTAAAATCGGGTCTTTCTGTGTTCGGTTCGCTCTTTTATCTACGGATTGATCCCAGTTTTACACCTCGCCGTGCCCTAATTTTGACTCTAGGGTTTGGGATTTTTTCACAATTACGGGTAAATTTTTTGATTTCACCGTAAGGTTTTGTTCGATCTATAAATCTCAGTTGCTGAAGATCCAAAATTCATATTGTGAAAATTTGAGCATTTCTTTGGATTTCTCAAAAAAGTTTCATTTTTCATTTTTAATTATTTGTATGAACTCTGTATTTCTTATATTTCGATTGCTTGTAAATCAGTGTTAAACTAGGATCTAGTAGGGTTTTAGAAGATTTGAGGGTTCTATAAGATTGCTGCATTGTTCACGTTTCGTTCGGTTGTTTTTTCAACAATTTTGCAAGTTACACCAGCTCCTGTAGCTCAGGTATAAAATTATGCTTTCTTTAGTTGATGATACTATTTTCATCTGTGTTCTCTTATGAAGTTGAGCTTTTTAGTCTATAGGAAGGAGTTTATTTGAGGCTTAAATTTTGTGGGATACATAATCATTCTTGCAATTATCATTGGAATGCTATTTAAGCTAGAGCTCATTAGCCAAGTTACAAGGTATGGAAAAGGATATCTAGAGTCAAGAAAGGAATGAAACATTGTAAACCACAAAGTGGCATTTGTTCCCTTGCATGAATCTGAAAAATTATCCTGTTTTTAATTATTTATTTTAGCTTATGTTGGGCTAATTAATATTGTTAGTGGGGGTATTAGGATTAGCCGGTCGATAGAAACGATGATGCAAGTAGATGGTGAAATTTGATTTCGTAAAATATCTGTTACTCCAAATTGAATATCAGATCTTGCTGTCTTTTAAGTTTATTCTTTTGCCGATGGTTCTTGGAGTTGGACCAAAGTGCATTCACTTCCCCAATAGGTATGGGGGTGGAGAGTGAGGTCTCGTGTTCATACCCATTTAGGTATGGTAGTCATGATTTACCTATAAAATAATAAGAAAACGTTTCTTTGTTCCTCTTTCAAAGAAAATGCTTCACATTAAACTTAAGAATGTCTATGACCTCTACTTGTATTATGTATCCACTCTTTTAAAGTATAACCAACTCTGACGTGCAGGGCAAAATGATACACAAACGGCCCCTTGTTGGTGAGGATTCTTATGTAGTTGCTTCCAAGCAACCAAGACAACTGGAACATTCTAGTCAGTGTGCTTGTACTATTAACATTGTCCCTTCCAACAATGCTCCTGAGAAGCCCCAAACTTCAGGTAGGATAGTGTTGCTATTCTTATATAACATTGCTTGAGATTCTTGGTAAGAAAATTGATATATCTTGTGTCATCCTACTAGTTGGCTTGCTATAAATAATATTTTTATTTTATTTTTTTTGCATAGAATGACTTGGCCAAAACATTGACACAGAGATTGGCCATATTGGATGGAATTTCAAATTAGGTTTATAGACATCACTTGGGCTGTTCAGCATTTTCCTTCTCACCTTCCAGAAGATTTGATTTGACTTATTTAGAATGGAAGCACGCTGCAAGCTTTTCTTTTTCCCATGTACATCTTTTTCAGTCAAACAACAGGATGTGACTTTGAATGCTTTTTTCAGCTGATTGGTTTAAAAAATTCATTAAAAATCATTTAAACTGACCATTGACTTGCTCTGAGCCTGTTACAATGATTTTCTTGTCACTTGCATGTGTTTAAATTAGTCACATTAGGACTAGTGCTATCATATCTTTAGATTTCCAATTCAATTTTATACCTGACCTAATTCCCATATGACGATGGTGAAGGCGAGGACGATTTTATTAAATGTCAAGATGAAGGAGGGCTTGTAAATGACGCAATCACTGAAGTCTCAAATGAGACCACGGTATTAGAAAACGGTGCTTCTGGCAGCATTTCCCAATTTTTGTGGGTAAATGGAAGTATCATAGGAGCTGATGTTATGTCAGAGGCAGCAGCTCATTTATCATTTTTTCCAGAATTTTTTGAAGATGAACACCAACTAAAATCTTTATATCAGTCTGATGAGATCTATTCATCCCTCTTCAATTGTCCTACGCAAAAGCTCGTTTCTGTTGGACCAGAGCATCAGGCTTTCGTTCCAGAATGGGGCCTACAGGGTCTTAAGAACTCTTCAGACCATCTGGATAACTCGGATCCTCTGCTTGGTCTTGTACACAAATCAGGTGGAGGCCTCCTGATTGATAATGCTAGTGAGGAGATACTGATGGGTACTCGTGTCATTCCAATGCCTGACCTTGAAGCATCTGCAAATTCTTGCTACAGAAACAGGGGAACCAGAAGTGACTGTAGTTGCCTTGATGAGGGTTCCGTCAGATGTGTGAGACAACATGTAATGGAAGCAAGAGAGAAAATAAGGGAAAATCTTGGGCAGGAAATATTTGAAGAGCTGGGTTTCTGTGAGATGGGAGAAGAGGTTGCAAAGAAATGGACTGAAGAGGAAGAACAAGCCTTCCAAGAGGTTGTTCTTTCTAACCCTGCATCATTGGGGAAGAACTTTTGGGACTATCTCTTGGCAGTTTTCCCTTTTCGAACAAAGAACGACATTGTGAGTTATTATTTCAATGTCTTTATGCTTCGGAAACGCGCTGAGCAGAATAGACTTGATCCACTAAACGTTGATAGTGACAATGATGAGTGGCAAAAAAGTGAACTTGGACTGGCGGATGAAGATGAAGACTCTGTGGTAGAGTCTCCACTTGATCAAGATGCCACTGCAAATCATCAGGAAGATCATGTAGAGGATTGCCTTGATGATATTGAGGTTGAAGAGGAGATAGATGCTTGTAACAATGGTGCTAACATCATTATTCATAGGGTTGGAACAGATGAAGATGATGGGGGAGATATAGATGATATTTCAGGAACACATGTTAGTACTTTCTATGGTGATTGTCATGTTGATATTGGTTTAGAGCTCTGTGGTAAAATTCACGGCAGTAATGGTGAGGATTATGATATTCAAGATGACTCCTGCACATCATATGAGTGTCAGCGTGACAGGGTTGATAGCTGTGGTACACTTGATGGGGAGACTGATGCAAGAGAGTCTGGTGGAGAAATGAAACACTCAATGATACATCTTGTTGAATGTCAAGAAGTTTAATGCATCCCAGGATATTTTTATGAAACATTCCAGGATATGTTTATGAGCCTTGCGATGGTGAAGCTTGGATAATAACAGACAGGGTGGGGGAAATTTTTACCAATTTGCGGTTTGATTGAATTGCTTCATACGAATAAAGGGGTTTCATGTTCAGAGTCTTGCAACAAGGATGGCAAGGCCAACTATCAGCTACAGCTGATTTGTTTCCTCCAGTTCTCTTGGTCCTCTTATGAGTGTAAGTAATCTTTGGGGCATTGATCATTCCAGGCCTTTCAGATGGCAGATGATATTAAACAAGATTTGCATGGTTGTAGATCATCTGCCTTTTAAGGACGCTGGTTAATATAGTTTTCCTTGTAAGATCTCTTACACATTGGAAGATGTGAAGCATATAAAGTATTTTCTCAAGAGGTAGCTGCTCTCCATGAGCGTGTCAAAGTAAGACTCATGGAATTTTGCCTTTTGAGTTTGTGGGTTGCTAAACCCTTATCTGCAAAACACAAATCGTGTTTCCCCCTTTCAGGATCAGCTTGGGATGGGCATATCTAGTTTTGCTAAACTCCATTTCAGAAGACGAAGGCTTCCAACCACACTCCCCCACCCCCCCAAAAAAAAAAATTGATTCCTGTCGAATTGAGGTGTAGTTTGTTATGGAAACTTTTACTATTAATGTTTTATTATTATTTATTTGTTAGTAATTGTGGCTCTTCCTATTTACCTCTTGTATTTATGTTTGTTTGAGGCGTTGAGCGGTGTTATACCAAAGTGGATGTGGGCTCAGACCTTAATTCTTTGCCTAATAAATATGAGCTATTTTTTTTTGCCCGATTTTGATTTTTTCTCTCCATAAACACTTTGCAATGTTTGGGTGTTTGGGATATGCAAATGTGTTTGTGTATCCATGCATATATCAATGACTAACCAAATTACCACTGGGTAAAAGTTAGTAATTAGCTTAAAATTGATATAAGCTGCAATTTGAGGTGTAGACTGGCACGCTTTCAATATGGAAAGAACTTTACTTTATTTTTCTATCATATCTTATAGTTTGAATTAAAAAGCAAAAAAACGACTTGAAAAAAATATAGTAAAAAGGAGTAGGAGAATGTGCGACTCGTGTAGGTTGTTAGTGTGTGTTATATACCTAAGTTGTACATAGTAATTTTAATCACTACAAATCTTTAGTAATTTCAAATCCAAAATCCAAATTCTTAGAAATCTAACCAAATTAGAACTCTAACTTACTTCACCAAAAATCAAAATGTGTCAAATCATCATTGACAATTAATTTTTCTAAACGACTCAAGTCTTCCATCTTATTATAAGTTACTAATCTCAACACATGGTATCCAATATCCCATGCAGCAACACCAACATGGCTCTCTCTCTCTCTCTCTCTCTCTCAAAATACCAAAATCAAAATTAGAAATTGTATTTCAACTTTCCTTCACCATTCATTGTGTTATCTAGGGTGCTGTTACATTATACACTCTTACCGTAATAAACAAGGTTGTTGGCTTAATTTCTAACATCTTAAAGAGGTTAAAGATTTAAACTTTATCAAGCTCAAAATAAAATAAAATAAAATTGCATTAATGATCGCTTGCCACACGGTTTTGCTTGATACCAAAAAGAAACAAGATCATTAGTAATCTTTCATTCAAACATAATTTATGTAGGAAATCTAGAAATCATCAACATCTCTAACCCCAACCCAAAAAGAGGAGAGGTTAGAGGAAGCTTCAGATCAGAACGATGTCTAACCCCAAAGCCAAAATTATGACTACCCATAATGATAATTTGCCCAAAAATTTAAACTAATAAAAAAGTCATAACAAACCATACTTATTCAAGATGATAAAAAATAAAAAATTTAAATGTTATTCCAACACACAAAACCTCCACAAGCATTGCTTTCCCAACTATTAACATTAACAAAATCATTCCCCAGACCCATAGGCATATTCATTGGCTGCATCAGAGATGTTCTTGGCATTCTAAACTCTTCGATTCTGGCCCCCACTTTCCTTCGCACCTCTTGCAAAGCCTTCATATATTGCTCCATCTCCTCCAACCCCATATTCTCATCAAATGGCTCATCCCACCAGAACCCAACATTAGTGTTCTTCATCTTCTTATTCATCTCCTCCATCTCCGCTAAGTGCATCTTTTCCTTTTCCAACTCCTTCTGAAGCTGATCATATTGCCTGTTGAACTCATCCACAGGCACGAGTTCTTGGGACGAGGATGATGAGTCTGACATGCTCTTCCCAGCGAGGTAGCGTTCAAGGATGGTTTCAACATTAGGGTGGCCAAAGCTGTACATGTTCTTCTTCTGAGAGAACACAAATACAGCAACTTCAGCACCACACAAAACACAAAGCTCGCTCGCTTTCTTGAACAGCCCAGTACGGCGTTTTGAGAAGGTTACTTGTTGCTTGCCTCGGTCGTCTAATTCCTTGATTTCTATCCTTTGTCGCCCTATGCTTTTCTTGCCTTTAGTCATGACCCTTTTCTCTAGAACCATGGCTGCTAGTACTACAACTGAACAAATATAGTCAAACAAAAATGCCCAGAAGAAGGAGGATATGGTTTATAACAAATATGAAAGTGGGATTATATTTATAATTGGATACTACTTTGTTTAAGGACCAAGTATCTATAATTTTGCTTATAGTAACAGAGGATCCTTGACTTTCTACACATATTTTCTTCTTTCTAACTAAGAGACTAAAGAGACTGAAAAATATAGTAAAACAAAAATACCAAGAATAAGTAAGAGATTCACACACACACACACAAAAGAGGAATATGGTATAAAACAAATATAAATGTGGGATTATTTTTTTATAATGGGATATTCCTTTGTTTAAGGACCAAATTCCTATAATTTTGGTTGTAGACTATCCTTGATTTTCTAGATCTGTTTTATTCTCTTGCACGAAGATAAAAAATTATCATAATTAGAGTAGTTTTTTTGAGAGGGCATAATTAGAGTAGTTGACGATCAATTTTTGAAATTGGCAAAATTTTCTTAATATTCATTCCTTTTTTGATTTTGATTTTTTTTTCCCGATATGGTCTTGTTGGGCCTGGCCCTTTCTAGGCCCTAGGCTTGTGGAATTTACACCTTCCATTTGGTCTGTATTTTAAGGCAAAGGTCCCTCTGCCTTGCTGCTATGACTAAAGATTATTTAGGGGGGAGAGAGAGAGCGACAAGGGGTGACAATCTCAATAAAATGTGGGAAAAATTAACAGATGCCTTAGAGTAACCACATCAGCTCTTTTAAAAATTTCATCTATTTTACACAAAAAATCTACATTTTCTATTTTACACTATCACTTTTACAAAATACCTACATCAGTTTATCTATTCTAACTCATCTTTTAATTAAATAATCAACTTTATCAAATTTTTTATTATTTCTCTTTTAACTACCTATATACATACCCGCCTCATTCTCTCTCTACCCATCTGAAATTGCTCTCTCTCTCTCTCTCTCTCTCTCTCTCTCTCTCTCTGTACCCATTTTCCAAACCACAGCTCCGACGAGCTCCGACCAACAATCCACCACAGCTCCAACGAGCTCCGATCTGACAATCCACCACAGCTCCGAGCCACGAGCTCCGATCCGACGATCCACTACAGCTCCGACGAGCTTCGATCCGACGATCCACCACAGCTCCGAGCCACGAGCTCCGATCCGACGATCCACCAAAGATCCGAGCCACGAGCTCCGATCTGAGCTCCGATCCACCATCCACAGCTCCGATCCGAGCTCCGACTCACAATCCACACTCCGATCCACCATCCACACTCCGATCCGAGCTCCGATCCACCATCCACAACTCCGATCCAAGTTCCGACCCACGATCCACACTCCGATCCATCATCCACACTCCGATCCAAGCTCCGATCCACCATCCACAGCTCCGATCCGAGCTCCGACCCACGATCCACACTCCGATCCACCATCAACACTCCGACCCGAGCTCCGATCCACCATCCACAATCCACGAGCTCCGTGTTTGTGTATCTCTGTCTTTTTTTTTTTTAGCAAGTGTATCTGTGTGGATGTGTTTGTGCGTGGGGATGAGCAGTTAACTGAGAGAAGAGAGAGAAAAAAACGAGCGAACTGGAAATTATTAAAAAATTGGATAACCGAGCTACAGTACCCGTGTAAATTTACACGGTACTATAGCAATTTGAAGGAGCATGTAAAATATAGACAGTTATGCATGAGCTGATGTGGGCTGTTTTTGATAAAAAAATGTGTAAATTTAAGCATTTTTTTTATTATACACACTTATACAAGAGCTGATGTGGTTGCTCTAAAGGCCATTGATTTAGAAAATATGAATTTTTTTTTACAATTTTTTATATTTTTCATAAAAGTTTTATTAAAATTTTTCAAAAATAATTAATTAACAAATGCCCTAAGTACACCCATTAATTGGACTCATAAAATATAAAAATTTTCATATTCCATGGCATAAATGGAAAAAGAACCGTACAACATATGTTAAGTGTGAGATGGTTTGTCATATTTGTATGTGTAGTAACTACACAATCACCTTCAGTTAAAATGCCATCTTTTGTGCATTATCTGCTTGTTTAGATGGTTACCAATCTTGTCTCTTCAACCTGACAATCAATAAACATTCTTCCCACTTAGCACGGTAGCCACATCAATATTTTATAATCAATGCATATAGATTAAATACAGGAAAAGGAAGTCCAAAACTTGCATTTCCCAAAATACAGTTCTATTCTACTGTTCAACTATTTGAAAAAACAAAATTGAGATACGAAAATAGGTTATTCTTGGAAAAATCAATGACAGTATTTCTGCTTTATTTTGAAGTGGAAGCAAGCTGCAATGCAAAGGAAAGAATATTACTAAACTGTCAAAAAAAAGGGAGGACAAATTCTATGGAGTATCAAGGTTCCAAAAGAGAATGGATGAACAACTATGGGGATTTATCAGAAACAAAAAGAGATATAAAGGTAGTACAAAAAGTTCCAATCTAAGCTATAAGCAGCAAAGCATAGGAAAGCTTCACCTATACATGGGTCATACCAAATCAGCAGTGATAACTAGAAAGTTAATCGTGGCCATGGATGGGAATATCTTTTCTCAGTTAGGAATTAGACCCCCCATTAGCTCATGCTTCTGATCACTTTCAACCCACAATGACTTAAATCCAACATCAACATTAGTATCTTCCTCAAGAATAATTGGGAGATCAATACCAACTATATTAAGGATATCAGAAATCTCTTCCTTTATTACTACGGTCTCTTCAGATATGACCTCATAATTTTTGATTAAATGAGCTCTCTTGTGACCACCCAAAGCTTGACCTGATGCAAAAACCTTAAAGCAGATATGGCACTTGTGCTCTTTTCTCTCCTTGAACTCATAACTTTTCAGAGACACTCTACTTATCTTCTGCTCCTCAGAGTTCTCCCTACATTCAAGATTAACAACCTCAAAATTAGCCTCAGTTTCAGGAACAATATTACTCTGGCTGCTCGTTTTGCAGTTCCAAATTTCCAATACAGGGCAATTTTCAGTTCTGTGTATTGACTGGTGGCCTCCAAGTGCCTGGTATGAGTGGAAATTCTTGTTGCAGGTCTTGCACTTGTATTCACTATTCTCCCAAGAATGATTTGATTTACTTAGGATTGCAGAATCATCAGAAGTACATTTCTTCTTACAAGACTTTCCCCTCAGGTGAGAACCACAAGCAGCAAGCTTGGCTTTCTTGTTCAAACCAAAATTCCTGGATCCTGAATTGGCTGAATCCAAACCATAGTCTTCTGTAAAATCCTCTTCTAATTCTACTTCAGTGGGCTTGTTTGTCATCTCATTACAGATATTCTTCTCCGTCTTATCATTGTATGATGCTAATCCAAACACATCCTCCATTTTAGGCATTTTACATTCACCATTCCTATAAAACTTTTCGAGTGGAACTTCCAGTTCAATCTTTTCATCATCACTTCCAAACCCTAAATCATTTTCAGTGGAGACAATCTTAGAATCTGAAACATAAGAACCAAACTCCTCCACCCTTGGTTTCTTCATCTTTAAAGACTCATTGAATTCACAAGCAAAAATTCCACCCCCATCATCACTGACAACTCGCTTATTTTGTTCCAATGATTTAGCCTCATAAGTGACAGAATCATTATCCGAGAACTCAGTAACCAAATTAAATCCACCCCAATTGCCTATACCCCTTGACAGCATCATCAAGCAGATAGCTACCTCTTCTACATCTTGCTCAATATCAGTACAGGATACGGATTCATTCAAACCAGAAACAAAAGAATTAGGAGTAGTCTTGTACCTCATTCTGTTTGATCTCTTTCTCCGCACCAAACCCTGGATCTCACTGTTGGATTGATTCTCCATTTCTGTCTTACGGCTTGAACTAGTCCATGATTCATCACAGACCACAACTCTTTCAGAGTGACTTTTCCTGTGCCTGTGGGTAGTGAGAGCTTTCAATGACCCAAACCCTTTGCCACATTCTTCACAGTAAATTCCACTTCTCTCTCTCCCGGAGTGATGCCTCATATGACCAAACAGAGCTCTTAAAGACTCAAACCCTCTGCCACACACTCTACAGACAACTTCTTGCCCTGAAGTATCATGGTTAGAGCCTGAAAACTTCAAAGACATCTTGGGTTTTTCTCTTAGGCCATACCTAGTATGCCTACCAATACCATTTTCAATATCCATGTTGCTCTTGCACAACTTTTTCTGTCCTTTGGTGGGATTGTGGTTCGTATGGCTATGACACCTCATGTGACCTCCCAAGACTCTTCCATTCATAAAACTCTTGTTGCAGAGCTTGCACACATGCCTCTGTTCTTGGTCTTGGCCCATGATATTATCAACCAAGCCAATGTAACTGGACAAAGAAACCCAAACAAAAGCTAAAAACTTTTCCAAGAAAGCTCACGTTCTAGAAAAAAAACGAAAGAAAGTTCAACAAACAAAGGAGTCACGCAACACCTAGATGAGAAAAGACCAAGGTTAACAAGAAGATCATGAGGATTCTTGTTTTTTGATGTGTTTGGGAGATACA
Organism: Castanea sativa; assembly: GCF_040712315.1. NCBI lineage: Eukaryota > Viridiplantae > Streptophyta > Magnoliopsida > Fagales > Fagaceae > Castanea > Castanea sativa. The sequence continues at coordinate 37,361,239 of NC_134013.1, forward strand.
CCTTCGAGGTCCTTATGGAAAAAAAACAAGATCTGAGCCTCCTGAAAAATCTTGCCTTTTGAAGTCTCTCTCTCTTGGGAGCAAGAAATATGTAGACAAATGTGTGGAAATGAAAAGGGATCCTTGGTAGTTTGGCAGTAATGGGTGCGAATTTGGACGAAGAAAAGTATAAAAGAGAGAGTAGAGGGATCACTTTTCCTCTCTAAATTTTTGTTCTCTCTCTATATTTGGAAGGATAAATCTTGCATGGAAAGCAAACTAGCAAAGCAACAATCTTGGGTGGTGTTCCGATGCTACATGCCATTTACTCTACCTGACTCGGGCATTTCAGCAATTATCAGAAAAACAAAAGAAGTTGATTTATTGCTGTTGGTGATTGTTCATTTTTTGCTACATATTGGTGAGCTGTGGTTAACATGTTATTCTCATGTGCAAAATGCATCTCACTCATGGTTACTCTGCCACTTTGTTTTTATTAAATGTGTGGACAATTTTTAGCATATAGAGCACAACATTTTGTCCTTATGAACTGGCAAGGCAATTGGGTGGGACGGGTTCAGATTTTGGGTACCTCATTTCCAACCCTATCCTCTTTTTGGAGTGGGAAAAACTCGCGCCTGGCAAGAATGGGACAAGTTGGGTTTGAAGGTATTTTACTAACCTTAAAAACTTTGTTTTATATTTTTTCTAGAAAATAATATATTTTATTTAATTTATATATTAAGTCATGCATTATGCAGACATAATACTAATTATATCCTATAATTTTTAAGCCTTGCAAGGAACTAATTCCCAATATATATTTTTCCTTCTATAACACAAACATATTAATTTGTTTAATTACCAAGTTCATTGGAATTTTTTTTTTTTTTTAAGAAACAACTTCATCATAGATTATATATATTATAGTTACAATCGGAAAGATATGATTTAAACACTAAACTTTTTTGTTAGAAATACCAAAAGGAGCTAGTTGAGCAACAAGGCTCTTGACCTATCATAATAATAGTATAATACTATTAACCAAGTTTACCAAAGATACAATTGGAAAACAATTTTTGTGTTTTGCTTTTTCTATTTCTATTTTTTTTAGCTTTGAAATTAAATTTTTTTTTTTAATATAGATATAATAATTCGAAGGAGGGGTTAAAAAAAAACAAACCTTAACCATATGTCCTATTTAGAATTAGGATCCAAAGTGGTTTATGAAATTATACCCACACAAAAAAAAAAAAAAAAAAAAGCACAAGAAAATTTCACAATATTTTCATGACATTCTTCTCTAAGTTGTGGTAAAGTTGTGGTAGGACTTGCATAATCTTATTTCTTTTTATCATTATTATTTATGGTATGAAAGGAAAATGCTGAAAGGAATGTAAGTTTTACTATATGAAATTTATAAATTGATGTGATAATGAATGAAATTAGTGGATTAAATCATAATTTTTCCTAAAAAAAAAATTTCATAATTGAATTACTATTTTATGATTAATGACATTCAATTTATAAGTAGTAAAACCCTTGTAGTACTTGCAACAGTACTCTTTGTGAAAATATTTTTTTATTTATTTTTTATTTATAACTTTTGATAACTACTTAAGTAGTTATCAAATAAACTTGTGAGTAAAAGAAGATTTCTCTGAGGTTTTAGAGAACTCTACCTTAATATTTTTTGAGGGGGAACTCTACCATAATATAATATACTTGTTTGTCAAGTAAAGGCTTGACGGCACAAACCAAAACCAGAGAAAAAACCCCTCATCAAAATCAAAGAAAAACCATGAATCCCTTGAAACAAATCTCCCTCAAGAACATCAAATCCCTGAGCCTTGTCGAACCCCTCAAACTCATCAACCTCTCCAAACCGAAACCATCAATAACTCAACAAGTCCGCAACTTGGGCACTAGCCGCAGCGACCCTCACAAGATCAAGCCCCCACGCAACTTGCTGGGCATCCACTTCGTCCCTCAAAAACGAGCCTACGTAGTGGAACGCTTCGGTAAGTTCATACAGATTCTTCAGCCAGGACTTAACTTCTTGATCCCTCTCATTGACAAAATCGCTTACGCTCATTCTCTCAAAGAGCAAGCCATTCCCATCTCTGACCAGACCGCCACCACCGTCGATAATGTCCCCATCGTCATTGACGGCGTGCTTTACATCAAGATCATCGACCCTTTCCTAGCCTCATATGGGATAGAAAATCCTATATTTGCTGTGACACAGCTCGCACAGACCACCATGCGCAGCGAGCTCGGGAAGATCACGCTTGATAAGACCTTTGAAGAGCGTGACAGGTTGAATAAGAACATATTGGGGGCTATTAACAACCATCCTTTGAAAACTCACTGGGGCTTGGAGTGTCTTCGTTACGAGATCAAAGATGTTACCCCTCCTGAAGGGGTTAAGGTGGCCATGCAGTTGCAAGCTGAGGCTGAGCGCAGAAAGCGCGCACAGATTCTGGAAGCTGAGGGGTATTACTAATCTAGACTCTGATAAATTACTAATAAGATCTTTCTATTTGGAAAATTTTGCGATTCTTTGAAAATGAAGTTTTGTTTATTTTAAAAGGGCAGAAGATTTTTTATTTGGTAAAAAGATGAAACAAAATTCCATATAAAGACTTTATTTTTTCAGAAAAATTGGTGTCTTTATGAGTGTCGGAAAATTGTGAATTTAATTATTTAATCAATATTGTTACAGGTTAAGGGAGTCGAGTACGAATGTGGCACATGGGAAGAGGAGTGCGGTGGTACTGGAGTCAGAGGGCGCAAAGATAAACCAGGTGAACAGGGCAAGGGGAGAGGCGGAGGCAATACTCGCAGCTGCCAATGCCACAGCAAAGGGGATTCTTGAGGTGTCGAAGGCAATTACGGGGAAGTGTGGGGTTGAGGCGTCGAGCTTGAGAATTGCAGAGCAGTATATCGAGGCGTACAGCGAGATTGCCAAGGAAAGTACCACCACCTTGGTTCCAAGCAAGGTTGGGGATCCGGCAGCCATGGTGGCTCAGGCTCTCAATATTTACAAGAGTTTGAATGGGAGCACTGGGTCTAAAATAATGACTGCAGCTCGGTAAAGATATGAGAATGCAGAGGTCTGTCTGACTGTAATTGGTGCAGGTGACATGATTTAGTACCAGTAGAATTATGTAGGATTCTAAAACTCTTATATGCATATACACCCATCTTCTCTAGGAAATCTCATTCAGAATGATGCTGCAGATCAGGACCTAATGCTTTTTATCGGATTTGTTTGATCTCATTTATCAACTTTACTCTCCAATATTATATGCTCATATTACTGTCCTGTAAAAGGAAACATGCTATTTCATTACGAGAGATTGCATTAATTAAGTTTGATTAGTTCACTACCTAGTATCTGACACAAGCTCTGAGAGAAGCTCTTGGAAAGGTACTTGATTCTGGACATCTAATGTTCACGGGCAGAAGTAAATTAGAGTAATAAGCCATGCCAGACAAATTGCAAACATGGATCATGCAATGGCTTGAAAGAAACATTTCATTTGCAAATTCAGTTAATTCTTTCTTATAAACGACCAGTTATTATGATCATCATGATTCTTTGATGCATATATCTCCAAAGTATAACCTACTAGTAATTATTAATTGGACTTCCTTAGAAGCTGATTGCACATACAACTTGAAGCTTATAAAATGGCTGAGTAATCAGTAAGTTCTGATTATATTTGAAGGATATAACAGTGTCCTGAAAACATCTTTCACCTGGATGGCTTTAAAAATGACGTTGTCTGCCTGTTTAACTGATCAGTAAGATTCTAAGTAGTTAGCATGCATATACGCACATCTGTATATTGCTTTAGCGGAGAGCTTTCATCATCTGAATCTTATCTGTTTCACTTTCATCCATCATTAACAGTAACAATTCAGGTAGCATAAGTCAGATTATGTTCACTGCATTATCCTGAGTTCTGACTAATAACTACAAACATCTATTGGTTTTAACTTTTAATAGTATGGCGCACCCACCACACATCTAGAGATGCATCATTTTTGTTTAAAGAAAAAACTTAGAGACAAATAGACTGGAAACTAGACCTATCGCATAACCAATGAGAAATCATGATAATTGAGTCAACAATGCCTTCATATCGTATAAATGGTAATCTATTAGTTCACCATTTTATGTGTCTGTAGACTATGCACGCATGCATATATGGTAGTGGTAGAAGTGAGTGAAGAAAGAAAAAATAAATGTGGACATGCAATTAACTGCGACAACAAGCTTTTATCCTCTAGGCAATGCAGTTTTTTACCAGCACAAACCTAAGGACAAATATCTACATTTGTGAATTTGTATGTGCTTCCTAACAACTAATAGCTGAATTAAACTGCCTCACCTAAAAAACTTCTTCTTTAGACTGCTTAACATACACATGAATCTACTAAGCTAATTCTCTATGTTGATAAGAAGTAACCAAACCTAGATTTACTGAGACTTATCATTCGGAATAAAAAAAAAAGTAAAACCTCAGAAGAACAGATCCGGGATTTTCTCCTGTATCTTTGTACTCAATATTTGTTATGGCCACAATGTCATCCTCTTCCTGATATTCAGGCTTCACACAGCGAACAGGCACTGTGACAGACTACACAGTACCCAGGTCTGCATCCGTGGAGACATTAAAGTGGACATTATTATGTGAGCCTTTCTCCACAAAATCAGATAGGGCCCCCACAATATTGCTGGCAGTCTTCCCTTTTGCCTCATCGCTAACAGCACATCGATCTGAGAAGAGGATCATCTTCAAGCGTTGCTTGGCTATTCTTGCATTAGAGTTCCTTCTTGAAGGGAAAAGTATCTTCCATGCCAGGTTTAAAAGTTCAATAAAACTCATAAAAATCAATGGCACTCATTTTTAAACTTCTAGAACCAATGACCCTCACTTGAAACCTAAGAGACCAAAAGTGCTCACTTATTAGACTTCAGGAATCAACATTATATTTTGATCGACTGGCATTGCTTGCAATGGCAAGTAGTATTAGTGACAGCATCTCAATGTTGCTTGTGTTGGCGGTGGTGATGAATCAACCACATGAATGTGTTAACATTAAACTGCCATGAAAACATTGGTAAGGACATCAACGACCTTAAGTAAGATGGGAAGGGTATAAGATGCGAGAACAGAGCATATAAAAAGTTCAATATCCAAACCCTCCTTTCCTTGAGTCTTGACTCACATTCTTCCCATGAACCAATTTTCAGGACAAACAATCTGATTTCAGAAATTGGCTTTAACCAAACATTCAGTGAACTAATATGTAATCGGAAGACCCAGATGTGAGTATCAAGGCAATAAAATTTAAATAATCTCAAAGAAGCTAGCCAGGTTGGTTTCTAAGAAGACGTTTTTGAAAACTAAATATAATTTTAAAAGAAAATAATAAAATAAAATCTGCATACTCTATTTCAACCCGGAATTATACAAATACTTACTCATAGCCCCAATAACATCAACCAAACATTAAAAAACAAAAACAAAACACTTTTTGCGAACCCAGTATATTTCACTGACTTGTTCCCTTTATACTTAGATTTTTTACAATAAGAAGCAAACACTGAGGTAGAACAAGAAGTAAAGGTTTTATAGCTGAGTGAGCACATCACATGTGGAGGAAAAGAATAAAACCTTGGATGGTGGAAGGGAGGTTTGAGAGGAGACGAGCCCATTGTTGCAAAGACCCTCAGCGCCCCAGCAACTGCCATTTCGGTTTTATTCCTTTGGTTTTGAGTTTTCTCAAATGCTAGAGCTGAGCTTGAAATTATGCTACTGTAATGTTGATGAGGAGGGAATAGAAAGAAGGTCGAGGGTATCCGTATCATGATGAATTTGGAAAGGGACTGAGGGTAGTCTGGACTTAAGGAAATTTGTGGCAACAACTAGACCTGATCCATGGTTTTACTCTATAGATTGTAAAATAAAATTCAGCAGCAAAGTTAGTTATTGAGGCGACAACTCCAACTTTACAACTTTCGTACTCAGCGCAACATAAAACTATGTAGAGCAATTTGCTCTGGAATTCATATACAAGAAGTGTCATTAGGTGAAGGTGTCAACAATTACATTATGAAGAGATCTCCTTTAAACAATTTGGAGTGTATGCAATGAATACTATATGATATGGAGCATAAAACAATTGAAGAGGCGACAAAAACCAAGTTTTACTTCTAAAATTTTTGGGTCAATATGAATTTTCAACAAGCTAATGAGGATCAGTCATATATACTCAGGAGATACATCCTCAAGAAAGTCCCTTAATAAGGATCAGTCAAGTACGCCTTCAATTCTCATTAATTGTGCACAAGCCAAAATGGTAAATAAGATAATTTATTCTTATATTCCATCATATGCTGAATATCAATTCAAAGAAAATGATTTTCCAAGCGAAACCTTTCAATTGTTTTGAGCATGATGGCCAAATACAAAAGCTATGTAAAATGGAATGGACAGAAGAATCGAATGGGGTAGGTGTATTTGAAGGAGAACCATTTGTGGCTGGAGTGGGTGAGGTTTCAACATACACAGCAGCTCTCATTCCATGATAGGCATAGCAGTAGCCTCCACTGGATAGGAAGTAATATGGCCTTGCCTCTGTGAGTTGTAACACATCCCGACCAACCCTTGTAATGTTGTTAATGAAGCCTTGCTCATTTGCACTTCTCATAACTTATCTTCTTCACCTCCAGAACACTATATATATAGTAGTACTTGTCAAATACGAAATCTTGTAATGAAACATGGTTCAGAAATAAACCCAAAGTCAGGTTGACAGCTATATGTGTGTGTGTGTGTATCTGTAATGCATTCTTTGTAGTTGGTAATGCTGCAACATTACCAGTAATTCAAACACTAGAGTCATTAGTGAACAACTCCAACCCACAGATTTAGTGCAAATCAATTTCCTCTTCTATGGGAAACTGCATATGATAGTCTTCCATTCCTATCTCAGCCACCATGACAAGAACAGCTTAGGACCGCTGAAGGGGCTCTTTTACAAGTGTTTTATATTGACTTTGTTCTAAAACTACCAAAAATGGAGCGGAGAATGTTTATTTGGTATATAACCCTGAAAATATTGTTTCACACCCGTTGACGTACACTTCGTACATAGAACATTCATAAGTTCACAAGTTATATTGACATTTTTCATTAATATCCACATTTAAAACTTGAAATAAGTGATGCATATAAACTAACAAATGTATGAGAATCAATGTCCATAGAACCCATCAAAATAAGCTCTAAAAGCCCCAAATAGACCGACGTTTTTTTGGGGGGAGGGGGGCTTAGACTCTTAAGCACAAGTTGTAGCATTTTTAGGTGGATTTTGTTGGGAATATTACACAAAGTAATAATGGAAGAATAAGGTTAACACAAAAGATAAATATAAAATAGATAATTGGGAGGCACTATATCGTTTTTCTTAGACAATATTTGTCCCCCATACTATTGTTGCTAAAGGGTTATTGTAAATTTGTTCTAAAGATACAACCAAAATGTTGGGTTCTACAGTTAGCAATTCTGAAAAATGAGCACAGAATTTCTTGAATATAAGTCTCTATTTATACCCATAGGGTTATGTTTCTTCAAAAGGCATGTATGGAGAGTTAAAATGTTTCATAAAACCGTTAACAAGGCTTGAAACCTCTTCAACCTTTCTGAGCAGTCACTAGAAAATTCTACAGAAAATCTTGTTTCATGATTTTCGATCGGAAAAAAATTCTACAGAAAATTCTATTTCATAATTTTCGATCGATCAAGTGCTATTTTTGATTGGTCGAACATGAATTGAACAACGATTGAGATATCCAGAAATTCCAGGATTATTTTCTTACCATTTTCGATCGATCGAGCCAAAAACTTCGACCAATCGAAAATGCTGTATTTTGAATTTTCACTTAGAAAATTCTAGAACTTGAATTTCACTTTATGAAATAATATTTTCCAAACTCAAACATCATTATTACAACATATTCATGTATATACCTATATATACAATAGATTATATATATATATATATATATATTATTTTTGATTTGATAGTTAGGGTGGAGGGAATTGAACTCCTAGATATCTCCATTGAAATATTAAGAGATGCTAATTGAGCTACACAGCTCTTGATATACCCCCACATATTAAAAAGTATTACATACAACTATCAATGAAAAAACATTAATGACTTGCCAAATTAGTCATATGACTCATTAAATAATAAATATATATAGTCTTATAAATTGTCACATAATAAATTAGAAGTGTGTGTAGTTTTAGTCACGTGACTCATTAAATATCAACTATGAATAATCTTATAAATTGCCACATAATAAGTTTGAAAGAAATTCTTCCAAATTAGTTTGGAGCAAGACTTTATTAAGGTGAAAAGGAATACCAAGATTCAAATAGTAAAAACGGCCAAACACCAAAAGAAAAAAAAAATCATAATCATAAAAACTTCTTTGGTTTAATTACAGTAATATTAAATAAGAAGATGAAGGAAGAGTCATTCCACACTCGCTGATGAAGAAAGTGGAGAATGGAAAGCTCATTTGATTCTGGAAATTTTTCCTAGATCATGAAGTTGACTCCATTTTGAGTATCCCCTTAAGCACAACACTACCAGCGGACAAACTGGTATGGACAACAACTGCATGAGAAATTTAGTGTGAAAAGTGCATATTACTTAGCTAGAGAAGGAAGCATGAAAGGTGGAGAGAGTTCAGACCCTTCAGGGATGAAAAGATTCCGGAAGAAAATTTGGAAAGCACAAGTCCCAAATAAGGTTATGGAGAGTGTGTCAAAATATTATTCCAACGAAGATGAACCTTTTTCACAGTAAAGTCATCGACGATCCCACATGTGAGGAATGTAGCTCTGGGCCCGAAAGTGAAACTGTTATGCATGTATTGTGCGAATGCAAAAAGGTATGGAGCTATGGCATGCTGTGTCATGTGATTGAAGGGCAAGGAGAGTTTATAGATATCCTTAAGAAAATTGTGATGAATCCAAGTATTGATTCCAACTCGATTGATGTCATATTGATGATTGCCTGGGGCGTATGGAAAAATAGAAATCAGGTGCGACATGGGATGGGGGAATGAAACAAACACCTGCAGAGATGTGTATGAAAGCATTAAGTCTTTTAATGGAATATCAAGCTGCCCAGAAGAGTACTCTAGACAGTAGACAGTAGAGAGAGTGGACCTTTAGAAAATAGTAAGTGGGTTCCACCTCCACCTGAATGGTAAACCTTACAAATTGATAGATCATAAGAGCATTCACAGCAGTGGTGGCATATTGCTATATTGCTATATTTTAGCTTCTCAACCATTAAAATGTGTGCTCCAGCAGTGGAGCTATAGCAAAAAAATTTTTGCTTCCAGCTACAGTACACATCTAAAGATAGATGTGTACTGTAGCTCAAAGGTAAAAAAAAAAATATTATTTTAATAAATTTCTCTCTCTTCAATCCTTTAAAAAATATTTTTTCTTCCTTTCTTTTTCGTTGTCTCTGGCTTCTCTTCTTTCATCATTTTTCCTTCTCTCCCTCGTATTTTTTTTTTCTGGTTTATTTTTCCTTCTCTCTCTCTGGTTTTTTTTTTTTTTTTTCTCTCCCTCGTATACTCTCTGCTTCGCCGCCGATAAGTTCTGAACCGTCGAGCTTCGCCGGCGATAAGGTCTAGATCGTCGAGCCTCGCCGCCGATAACTTTTGGATCGTCGAGCTTCGCCGCCGATAACTTCTGGATCGTCGAGCCTCGCCGCCAATAACTTCTGGATCGTCGAGCTTCGCCGCCGATAACTTCTGGATCGTCGATCTTCATCGCCGACCCATCTCTCCCAGTCCTCCATTTCACCGCCGATCCTCATTCTCATCGCCCACGTCACTGTCTCATGCCGCCGACCCATCTCGCCCAGTCCTCCATCTCACCGTTGATCTCCATCGGCACCGCCTTCATCGGATTCAAGAACGCCGCGGATTTCGTGGCGTGGCTATGGCTGGATTTGTGATTTGTGTGGGTTTGTTGGTGTGATTTGTGATTTGTGTGATTTGTGCTGATGGTTTTTTTCTGTGATCTTGGTTGGTTGGCAGTGGTGGTGGATCGGATTGTGGAGTTTTTTTGTTTTGTGTTTGTATTATTTTATTGTAATAGAAATATTATTTTATTGTAATGTTTATATTATTTTATTGTGTTGAAAGTTAAAATAGATGCACTGCTGCAGCATGTTTTGTAAAGTGTATAGGTAAAATAGATAAAGTAACTTTTTGTATAGCTAAATTGCTAAAATTTTAGATCCACTGCTGTGGATGCTCTAAGATTCATAACCAACGCTATTAGTTAAAAAAAGAAAATTAATAAATTAAAATCCTATCGTGTTTATAAAAAATAAATATATATTATAATATATTCATCGAAATATAAATTTTTTAAATAGCATTGAAATATTATAAGTATGACAACATTAAGAAGTATGAAGTATGTGGTAGCACACATAGATAGAATTACAAAATGATGGTATATAAAATCATGATCCAACAAATGGTAATATATATGGTATTATTATACTGCTAGTTGCAGACTCACGCGATACGTAAGGTTGTAACATTAGATTATAACTAGGGGTGGCAAAATTTGACACGACCCGTAAACCCGACACGACACGACACGAAATTAGCAGGTTATGGGTTGAGGCTTAACGAGTTCGTGTCATATTCGAGTTGACACGGCTAACCCGTTTAATAAATGGGTTGGGTTAGTGTTGAACACATAGAACCCGTTTGACCCGTCTGATCCGTTTAATTAAATGATATTTTGCCAATATACCCTTCAAACTCTTGGTATATAAACTTATTAGTTGTTGTGATTTATTTTCTTTGACATATTGTGATTAATTATTTGTGATATTGTGATATGTTTTAATTTTGAATGATTCTTTGTGATGCAGTTACTCATTAGTTCTGAATTTTATATTAAAAATATTTATTTGTTTGTTTTTTCATTAATTATTATTTTTCATTTTGATAAAAGCTGATAAACAGGTTGACACGACTAACTCGTTTAATAAATGGGTCGTGTTAGGGTTGAGGAATCTTGACCTGTTTAATAAACATGTCGGGTTAGTGTTGACCTATGTAGTCGAATACTCATGACTTGACATAACACGAACCCGACACGTGAACTCGAATTGCCACCCCTAATTATAACAAATTTTGTAGCTAAAGTTTGTTCCTTCTTTTTGTAGGTTTTCTTTCAAGTTTGGCTCAAAAATTCATTTTTTTTCTTCATATTTGGGTTGAAATGGGCTAAATTCTTTAGTTTTGAGTTAAAAAATACAAAGAAATTAATAAAATAGACATTAGAAATTAGAAATTAGAAATATGAGCCCTAAAAATTCAATAAAAATGATAAATATTCAAAAGTCTTATTTGGTCCACATTAGTTCTATTGGTCCATTCTGTTCTCTTCGGTCCAACTTGGTCATATTCAGTCCATTCAGTCCTATTCAATCCATTCTATCCACTAAAGTTCTATTCGGTCCAATTCGGCTTATTCGGCCTTATTCAGTCCATGCCAGTCCATTCGGTCTACGTTGGTCTTATTCGGTCCACATAGGTCTTATTTGTCCACATCGGTGAGGTGATATGCGCAAAATCCTGCCTAATTCAAGGGAGCTGGCCTTTGACAAGAGTTCAATAACATAGTGAGAATCCTAGAAATCTGCTACCACCCCCACCCCACCCCACCTTGAAGTATTTGTTGGGTACAACCTGTCAAAAGGAGTAGAAGGACCCAATTATCATACCGCAAGTACAATTCTACAATTAGCCTCAAAAGTGGTTTAATTTGGATAGCCCTATTCAAATGAACTTAAACATAGGGAGTGGACCATTGGTGATTGGCTAAATTTTAGTGACCAAAAAATGCAAAAGCAAGAAAAAGAGAAATAGGTTCTTTTAAAGAAAACTAAGATCGCTCTTAAAAAAAAAAAAAAAAAAAAAAAAAAACTAAGATTGCTCTTATCATGACCAAGACTTCAATCGATTCTTAGTGTAGGCAAGGATTGAGCCTCATATCTCTTATTCAAGCATCATAAATTTTACCAGTTGAGCTAACTACAACTCCCAAAATTTGTCTAATCTTATTAACTATTAAGTGGCGCTATGGGACCAAGATGGTTTGGACTTTTTTCATAAATAATACTTGGTACAAGTCTTGGTAATAGACAATTAAAAAGGATTTTAAATACCTTATCATTATAGAATGTGAAACATGAGTGAGCTTTCTAGAAACTCAGTGCGCTTCGGTGAAGAAGAAGCTGAATTGAAGAGAAGTACCAAGAAGGTGAAAGAGCACCATCCATCCACCAATGTGCCTAGCTTCGGGGAAGGCACTTTCAAAGACAAAATCCTTGGAGATATCCTAGGTGTGTATGCCCAAGCCTTTAATATCCATAATTGTACCTTTGAGGATGTCTGTGATGATCCAGACTTGGACACGGAGATGGTCGAAATTTTTGAAGGAATCATTTCTGTTAAGCTTTCTAACATTACCATCTCCCATATCTATAGGAAATGGACTCATGCTCTCATTGTTAAGGTCTTTGGAAAAATAGTGGGTTTCCATTATCTCTACTCAAAAATCATGGCCTCCTAGAAGCCTTCGGGTAGGCTTGAATGTATTGATCTTAGTAGGGGGTTTTTCCTTATTCATCTTGGTCTTGCAACAGATTTTGATTTTGTTCTCAAAGGAGGCCCATGGTTCATCGGAGATCGATTCCTCTCCATTCGACCATGGGAACCTGACTTTAACCCTGCTACAACCAACTGCTCCTCTGTCACAGTTTGGGCCAGGTTCCCTGATTTACCTATTGAGTATTATGATCCTTTAGCCCTCATTAAGATAGGTCGTGCTATTGGACCTGTGTTGCAAGTAGACACCCACACTGCCTCGGAATCAAGAGGCCGGTTTACTTGCATTTGTGTCCAAGTGAATTTGGACTCTCCTCTGACCAGAACTATTGTCATAGGTAAACACTTTCAACCTGTCCTATATAAAGGGCTTAGCACCCTCTGCTTCTCTTGTGGGTGCATTGGAAGTCAAAAGGAAGTTTGTCTTTATCTTGTTAGTGAGCCTGAGAATAAGAAGACCTACCCCCCCCCCCCCACCCTCTCCCCCTTTAGCCCATGATCCGTCCTCGGCGGACGTTAATGGTCCTTGGACCCTCGTCTCCAAGAGGAAAGCCAAGCCCAGTAATAGCTCCACTAGACCAAACAGTAAAGCCCATAGTCCAGTTTATAGGGAACATACCCTATTGCCCTAAAACCCTTAACCCATCAACCTTTTAATGCATGTCACTCCCCACGTAAGCCTAAGGAAGGCAAAAGAAAAAACTCCACCACTCCTTTTGCTGAGATAGCTGAAGCTTCGGTACTGCAACCCATGACCCTTCTGTCCCCGAAGGGATGTGATGTTAACCCTGTTGAAAATTTAGACACCCCTTCTGTTTCCCCACTCATTTCTACTAACCCTACCTCACCTACGTTTACCTTTGGAGATAAACTTCAAACCCAGCCCTACACTCCCCCAACATCTCCAAACCAGCACCAACCACCTGTCAAGCTCAAACATGTCCTACAACAAGAATCCCACAAACACAAAGGGAAAGGAAAAACCATCATCCAGTCAAGAACCTCAGGAGTGGGGAATTTCTTACAAGAACAAGATCATCAAACTAGAAAGAATCACCATCAACGAAATCAAAGCAACCCCAACCCACATTATTGGATGGTTCGAGGAAGATCTCATGAAAGCTTGGAAATACATATTCCCACTGACCCCGACTAGCATGGAGCTAGGATTCCTTCCTCTCACGGACCCAGTGTGGTTGAACTAGGAAAACCCATGGTGGAACTTCCTGTCAAACATCCTCTCAAGGAAAGAGAGCAATATTCTAGGGTGGAGAAGGCTTCCATCAATATTCAGGGAGCTAGTCTTGGGAGACTTAAACCAACCCGACACACTTCAGCAGCGAAGGATGCTGGTGGACCAACCTATAACTACCTTAATCATGGGGAACAAGGAGGGACGAAAGATCATCCAAATTTTCTACCTAATACAGATGTTCAGTCTTGTGATCAGTCAATGCGAGCGCCATTTGGGAGTGATGGAACATGTACTGGTTCTCAAACAGGGTACGGGTTATACCATGAAGGTCCTAAAGGATCTGGGATGGACCATGATGGATCAAATGCGGGCTTTATCGCCAATTGATGAATGCCCCTCTCCGGATATGCATTTATCAATGAATATTATTTTATGGAATTACCGAGGGGACTTAACCCCGATTTTCACCAATCAGTGGAAAACATCATTAGTTGTCATTCTCCTTCGATGATGATCATCACTGAAACTAGAATAGGCGAAGCTAGGGCCAAAGAAATCACTGACCACCTCCCCTTTGATGGTGCTGTCCACGTTGATACGGTGGGTTATACTGGTGGTATTTGGATTTCGTGGCTCTCGGATGTTGTTGAGATCTTTGTTCTTGCTGCCACGGAGCAAGAAATCCATGTTGTTGTGAAGGTACACTCTTCCCACCTTTCTTGGCTTATTTCTGCTGTATATGCTAGCCCTAGATACAGAGAAAGAAAAATTCTATGGGATAATCTTGATTTCCTAGCTACTTTACACCATTTACCTTGGCTGTTGCTTGGGGACTATAATGAAATTCTGTCTTCAGAGGATAAACTTGGTGGAAGACCCATTAACCTTTATAGAGCTATTAAGCTCTAGGAATGCCTGAATGCTTGTGACATGGTTGATTTAGGTTTTCATGGGACTCGGTTCACGTGGGCAAATAAAAGAGATTTCCTTTATCTAATCCAAGAACGTATTGATAGATGCTTTGCCAACCCTAGTTGGAAAGCCCTTTACCCTGAAGCCTTTGTCCAACACCTCACTAGACTTCACTCGGACCATTGCCCTGTACTTTTGTCCCTGAAACCCCCTCCCTCCCACCCCCTCACTAGGCCTTTCAAATTTCAACTGATGTGGCTCTCACACCCTCTCTTTAATAACCTTGTTCAATGCTCATGGAACAACTCCCTGCCTCTTGAGGCCAATATTCTCCATTTTACAGATGCTGCGAAGGTTTGGAATAAGGAGGTTTTTGGTAACATCTTCCATAGAAAGGCTAAGCTTAAGGCTAGGATTAAAGGAACTTAGTCTACCCTGCCTTCTAATCCTAATCAATTCTTGATTAACCTTGAAAGACAGTTGACTGTGGAATATAGTCAAGTCCTTAATCTGGAGGACGAATACTAGAGCACTAAATCTAGATATAATTGGATCATCCAAGGGGATAGAAACACCGCTTTTTTCGATACCTCTACTTTGGTGAGGAGGGGTAGGAATAAGATTATTTGCATCAAAGATAATCTTGGGAATTGGGTTGAGGATCCTGGAGCTATTGCAGATGTTATTAGAGATGGTTTCTCCAAACTCTTCTCCACTGAACGTGATAGATTTGATAGGATTTGCTAGTATTTACCCAATTGGACTTCCTGTCTCACCCAGGATGCCACTAATTTCCTATCCTTCCCCATCTCTAACCTTGATATTAAGGCTGCCCTTTGGTCCATCAAACCTTCCAAAGCCCCTGGACCGAATGGTTTACATGCAGGATTCTTCCAACATAGCTGGGCCACAGTGGGAAATTCTGTTTGTAAAATTGTTCAAGAAGTTTTCTAATCTGGTAGCATACTTGCTTACTTGAACCATACTCTTGTAGTGCTCATTCCCAAATGCCAAAGCCCTAAAGGTATCAATAACTTCAGACCCATTAGCCTCTGTAACACTACCTATAAAATTATCACAAAGCTCATTGTTATAAAGACTAAACCTTTCCTCGATCAGATTATATCACCCCTCCAATCTGCCTTTGTCACTGGGAGAAGAGGAATGGATAACATGATAATTTTCCAGGAATTAGTTCACACCTTAGGCCTAAAAAAAGTTAATGTTGTCTACATGGCTATTAAGATTGATCTTGAAAAGGCCTATGATAGGTTGGACTGGAATTTTGTTAGAGATATGCTCACCCTTTTTAAAATTCCCCCTCTTCTCTTGAAGCTCATTCTTAGCTGCATCTCCACTACCTCTATATCTGTTCTCCTTAATGGTGGGAAGTTGGACCCTTTCCTCCCCTCTAGAGGCATTAGGAAAGGTGACCCCTTATCACCTTACCTCTTCATCATGTGCATGGAAATGCTTACCTATATGATCCATGATAAATGCTCCTCCAACCTATGGGATCCCCTTAAAGTGACTAGAGGAGGCACTGAGTTCTCCCACCTGAGCTATACTGATGATCATGTTCTGTTTGCCAAAGCAGACCTTAAGAATAGTCAAAGCATCAAGGATGTTCTTGAATCCTTTTGTTCTGTCTCTGTCCTTAAAGTCAATCTGTCAAAATCTAAAATCTTGTTTTCCCCAAATGTGAACCCTGAAACTCGTGAGTCTCTCTGTCAGGTCATTGGCTTTAATTCCACCACAAATTTGGGGAAGTATTTAGGATTCCCTCTCAAACATCCAGGTTCAAATGGGCATGATTTTGATTTCATTGTAGATAGAGTCCAAAAGAAGCTCACGGGATGGAAAACAAACTTGTTATCCATGGCTGACAGGTTGGTGTTAGCCACCTCTGTAACCTCTGCTATACCCAATTATATCATGCAAGGAACCCTCTTACCTTGTAGAATCCATAATGCCCTTGATAAGGTTAACAGGAACTTCATCTAGGGCTCTACTGATGAGAAAAAGAAGCTACACCTCGTTAATTGGCAACAGGTCACTAGAACTAAAAATGAGGGTGGGCTAGGTGTGAAGGCTGCCAAGCAAAGGAATCTTACCTTAACAACCAAACTCTGCTGGAGATTTAAAAATAGCAAAGGTGTTCTTTAGGCTGAGTGTTTAAGGAAAAAATATTGGGGGGATGGTGATCCTAGGAAGCAGGGCTACTCTAGAACCTGGTCTGCCATTACAAAGAGTGAAAAACTATGTGACCAAGGCTCTCATTGGATTATTGGCAATAACAGTATCTTATCCTTTTGGTATGACAAATGGTCTAAACTTGGTTCCCTTCGATCATTGATTCAAGGACCCCTCACCCTCGAGGAAAATGGATTAATGGTCAAGGATGCCATTAGAAACGGGCAATGGGACATCCCATTTCGTTCCTTTGTAATACCTACACATCTGCTTCTTCCCTTCAAAGCCATTCCCATCAGGAAAGCCTCGTGTTCTTCTGACATGCTGTGTTGGGATGGAAATGCTAAAGGCAACTTTGATTCCAACCATGCCTATAAGCTAGCCTTAGATGAAGATAGACCCCATTGTGACTTTCAAGGCAAGTGGCTGTGGAAACTCCACACTTTGCCAAAAATTCATATTTCCTATGGAAATGCCTTCATAATAGCCTCCCTAGGACCCTATCAATGCTACACTCCATCACAGATGCATAACTCACAATTCTTGCTGCCTCGCATGCCCCAACACAGAGGAGACTTGCTCACATGTCCTTAGGGACTGCTTGTACACATAATTTTTTCACTACACCCTTTGATCAATGGCTGCAACTAAATGCCACTGACCACAACCCTATGCCCTCCAAACCTTACACCTGGGGTACCTTCTTCCTCTTTGCAATTTGAAAGCTTTGGCTCCAAAGAAATAAAAGGACTTTCCAACAGTCCCAACCAAACCCCCATCTGTTTGAAGAAGTCAACTTTATGGCAACTGAATTTTCTTGCATTGCTATGAAGTCCCCTAACACCAACCCGCAAACCTCTGTCACAGTCATCTGGAGAACCCCTCAACCCCACTGGCACTAACTTAACTCTGATGGCTCGGCCTTAGGCTGCCCGGGTCTTGCAGGGGGTGGACTTATTAGAGATCACCATGGTAGATGGGTTAAAGGTTTCTGCAGGGCTATTGGGTGGGCAAATAGCCTACACGCTGAGCTGTGGGCAGTCAGGGATGGGCTGTCCCTTTGTATTCAACTCCAATTGACAGATGTTGAGATTGAACTAGATGCTAATGCAATAGTAGACATCCTGAAGAGTAGCAAGGCCTACTTTGCTGACTATGCCCCTTTGGTTGACGATTGCAGGAACTTGATGCACCAAATCCCCAGGTGGAAGCTGAAACACTGCTTTATAGCAAATGCTTGTGCCGACCAGCTTGCTAGAATGGCACTTCACCTTCAACAGCCTTTTGTTTTGTTAGACTCTCCGCCTGTGGAGGTGTCTTCGCTTTTATTTTATGACCTCTACGGTCTAGGACATAACAGATTTTGTACTAACACTGGCCTCCAGGCTATGTAGTTTCCGGCTTTTGGCTTAATATATCCCGATTATCAAAAAAAAAAAAAAAAGGATTTTATATAAAACATCAATATCAGTTCACATTTTCTCATAAAGATTAACGAGAGTGTCATTAGGAGAATATGTGTACATGAGCACATGATGAAAGTGACAAAACAAGTACATATAGCGGCGGCACATGGTTAAAGCTTGCTTCATATCAAAAAATTTAAATAAATAAATAAGAAAAACTCAGAAGCAGGACCGCAATTTACGCAGTTGAATTCTCCAATAAATAAAATCTCAAACAATAAAACCATATCTTAATGTTGCACTTGCAGATTGCAGTCCAGTCAACATATTTGAAATTCAAACATCATGTACTCACTCACTCACTCACACCACCTTCCCCCAATTTTAGGTCAGCTACCAATCCATCCCATCCCATCCCATGAAGAAAACCAACACACATCATAAATTAAAATTACCCCCCAAAGAAAAGAAAAAAAGGTGAAATGCAACTCGATTCCTTTCCTTTCTACAAATTGGTTTAAGGAATGTCTCAAGTATAATTGAATGCCCTCATTAAAATGCTGAATTTTTGAAGATCAACAATGCTACCAGTACCAGAGGAATGCATCCCACACTGCACCAATGGCCAAAACCATTGGCAAAACAATCATGCCTCTTGAAGTCAAAGTAGGAGAGCTGCTTTTTTCATTCAATGGGGTTGATGTGGGAGGAGGTGGTAGGTTTTCCACATGTATAGCTAGCTTCATGCCACCATAGCAGAACCCCTTGCCACTAATGATATAGTAATTTCGCGTCACATTCAGTGGAACCACATCCCTTCCAGCTCCTGTAGTCCAATTGTGAAGAAAATTATCAGAATTGCATGTCTCATAGTCCGTCTTGTTCACCTCTAGCACATTCATCTGGTTCCTATCATACACAAAAACTGGGGAAAACAACAATGAGTTACTCAGCAGCGTAAATATTAACCTTCAAATTAAGTAAATAACAGTGATATTACATGGCTGTGCTTAAATATTAGAAAGAAATTACTAAAACATTCTCCAAACAAGCAAACCACGTATTTAAGAGAAATAATATATGAAATGTTTAAACTTTAACAATTCAATTATGAGCATTAACTCTAAACATTCTCTGTTGACATTAGCTAGGGTTAGCATCATCAGCAGATTACAATAAGTGCTTCTTTTATATGTTCTTAATGAACTTGGCATTGCCCTATCAAAAGCATGAATGAGTGATACTGACTCCCACTTGATGCTAATCTATACTTTCTGCAAGGTACTCACATTTCACATACAAACTCCTCCTTTTAGAGCTTTACAAAATTACAATTAAGATAAACTCTCAAATGAAATAGTTTGCTTGTGCCAAATGTCATAAAATAGATAGGAGGGTCTAACTCAGCTGAAAGCATAATGACTACTAGAATGTAGAAACAACATTATGTATGTGGTATGGTATTGATGTAGAGTCCAATCAAATATGTTCACTAATTTATGATCTTCCAGTGATTAATAAACTACAGTAGCTTTGTTCCCTTAGCAAAGATCAGGTTCAGTGTGATGCACAGATTGTCCCAAAAACTTAAAAGTGGCTAAGAATCTGATCAGTAATGAGTATCTCAAGCTAACCAACTAACACTCCCCTTGTACAAACCAAGAACGTTGTTTGAAGAGTTCAAAAATCACGTCGGAGAGCCTCATCATCTAAGATGCTTAAGTTATAAGAAATCTGGCCAAACAATATGCATTTCAAGCCAACAATGACCAACAAGGTTGAAGGTCTTGAAATGTCATCAAGCAAAATTGAGGCTCAAGTTGGCACTGTATGTTAGACTCAATCCTACACAGCAAAACTTTAAATAAAAGGAGCAAGATAGTTCAAGTTAAAGGCAACAGTGAAAGATATGTCTAGAGAAAGAAGAGATTTGTACCATTATTTATCAATAAAGCTAGCTAACTACAGCGCAAAAGAATAAAGACAAGCACTTTATACTTGGCACAAACAGAAGCCCAAGAAAGTTCAAGAAAGTGGCAAATCTACATAAAGTAATCCTAAAATAAAGAACAATTAAATCCTTAAATCTGAGCCAGCCCGGACAGTCATGACCAAAACAATGAAGAAATCAAAATTCAAAATACTTCTTCAATTCGTTTCTTTCTTCAACAACATAACAATCCAGTGAAACATTATAATTAACAAACAGTTCAATCACCAGTTCACCACCCACTTTTAGTTGCTGAAAAAGCAAAGCAAATTTTTTTTCTTTTTGGTCTATTTCCGAGCAAACAAAAGACTCAGCTCAACCAAGCAGAGAGTAGTGTCAGGGAAATTTTTTTGATTTCTCAGGTCTGCTGTCTGCATTAACCACATTTTTTTTTCCTTTATCTTTTCCTCTTTCCATTTTCTTGCATCTTCAAGCAGGCAAAGTGGGCCATAAGTGTAAGTTTCACAAATTATCAACAACAATTGAAAGATCTGAGATAATCTGATATGTGCAAACGGTTTACACAAAAAGATAAGCATTTCAACAAAATCAGAGGAAAGAACTCTCCAGTCTCCATAAAGCAGAAATTTTATCTTAAGACAGAAGGCAAAATAAGTAGCAAAAACAAGGAAAAAGCGCATAATCTCCACAACCCAATTTAGATCTATCTCATTTTAGCTGCAACTTGAAACTAAACCTGACTAAAACGTGAAAGAACATGAATTTTGCTATGAACTACTTACAGAGAAAGGTGTACTACAAGTACAGAGAGTAGATCTGTGAGCTTCAGCACATGCATGCACACACGCATTGAGATTGTGAGAGAGAGAGAGAGAGAGAGAGAGTGCTTACAGAGCCAGTCACCATTGTAGAAGTGCTTGTCCTGAGCCCAAACAGTGTAATTGACATTAGTGGCCCAACCCATATTCCCTCCCACAGTCCAGCGAGTAGCCAACACTCCAGGCACCATTACCACAAGAAAAGCACACATTATCGCCACCACCATGCTCAAACACCCAGACCCACTTCTTCTTCTCACTACCTCCATTCTCTCTATATCTCTCTCTCTCCAAAGAAGCTCTGTTTTGTTTTGTTTTGGGTTTGGCTTGTTTCAGTGTTTGCTTGTTGTCAAGTAGTAACTTGTTTCACTTCGTGGGCTACTACCCAACTACCATTGGTTATTGATCTTTGAAAATCTACACCTTTAATTAATAGTATTTTATTTATTTATTTATTTTGATAGGAGTATTTTATTTATTTATTCATTAGTAAAAGCTTTAGCTTAACAAGCGTTGGTAAAGGTCCATTAATTAAGGCTGACTGTTATTATATTATATAGATTATAGGGAATTCTACATCCAGACAAACTTCACCATGTGCGTGGCAATGGGAATATGGGACACCTTTTACTATTGGTTTGATTTTTTTTTTTACATTACAAATTCTTCTTTTTCTTTGGATTTTCACCTTCTCTTTAATTTAATATTATTTTATTTATTATTAGAATAACTACAAATTTCTTTTTTAAATTCCACTTAGAAAAATAGGTGTCAATATCTGTACTGAGTGTAATCCTTTACCAGAGGCAGAGGTACTAATTTAAATTGGAGATAGACAATTTGCATTGTGTTGTTTTGGTTTTTTGGAAAACAATTTGTGTTGTATTGTTACTTGTTAGTAATTGTAGGCGTATCATAATGACATTGGTACCTAAGCGAATATTGTAGGAATTTAATGAAATTTTTATATATAAAAATTACACGGAAATTTACAATCTAATTGGCATAGATTGTGGTCTAATAAGTTTGTCTCTTAATTTGATACAAACTCATGCCTACGGAAACCCTACCCCCATTAGTCGTTATGATTGTGGTGGAGGTGGACACCACACACCATTAAAAGCTCAAACACTTGTCTCTCTTTTCTCTCCAACCCCCTAATTGTAGACCCTCTTTTCTCTCCAACCCCCTAATTGTAGACCATCTGAGGCACTTGCGATTTCCCCATGCTCCATTTATTTTGAAATAAAATATTTTCAAATCTAAAATTTATTATTTAATAATAGACATGGCAAAACAAACGGATCGGGTCGGGTCAATCGGGTTGTATATCAGAACAGGTTATTTTAAGTGGGGTAAAAATAGGTTTAGGTCAATTTGTTGCGGATCGAGTTGGATCGGATTGACCCATATTTTTTACATGAATTTTTTTTTTTTTTATAAAGAAAACAACTTTTATTTGTCATTTGGAAAATCATGCAACAAATTACTTGATGTAAAATGCATTACTTTGAATTCACCACTTAGATCAAGAATGAACTTAGTTAAATTTATTAATACTTGTTCAATAATTTTAAAATTATACAAATCCTAACATTGCTAACTAAAACAAAATAACACAAAGATAAGTAATACAAATACACAAGTTTTATTTCTACACAATATCAACATTCTAAAATATAAAACAAAATTACAAATGACTTATTGAATAACTCAATTGACAAAGAATAAAAACATATAAGAAATTTACAATCTTGAAAATTAATTTTATAATTTATTATTAATTGTGGTTGGCACTCTATTTCAATTTGAGAATATACATTAAAGTTTGATTGTTTACGTATTTATACATGGTCTCTTTTATCAATATCATATCATTATTAAGCAACACACACTTTAGAAAATATCATAATATATTTTGAAAAGCTATTTATTTTGGACGTAAATTGTTAAAAAAATAGGTCTAAGCATTCATAATTTATGTTAATTTGATACTTTGGCTTCACTATTTTCACATTTTTAAATGCTTCTCACACATGTCTACAATTTTAAATCTATGTTTTTTACTCTATTGTAACTAAATTATTTTGGCATGTACTTTGCTATTTGATATCTAAAAATATTTACTCATTACAGGATGCTCAACTATTCATCTTTCAATTCATTTGCATGTAGTTATGTAAATGTCTCAATTGTTTCCTTAAAACTCACAACAAACAATTAACCCAATATTGTCTTTATTTTATTTGATTTTTTACCAAAAAAAAAGTTTTAAAAAATGGTTTGGATCACGGGTTTTGCAGGTCGGGTTGACCTGCAAAAAACATGGGTTGGATCACAGGTCAACCCATTTTTGCTTCGGGTAAAAAAAAATTCAAGTTCAGGTTGGGTCGGGTTAGAAAATTCTAACCCATTTTGCCATGTCTACTTGTTAATATAAATAACTTAATCCAATTTTGTTCAGCTTGTAAATTTGATGTCTAGGACAGTTTCACTGTAATCCAAATAAAAATATAACAATGCTTAAATCACTAATTCAAAACATTTAACCCCAAGGTTGGCCTAATGAATAATGATTCTTAAGACCTCATGAGATCCATGAGGTCTTAAGTTTGAAATATCTAGTCAACAACTTGGGACCACCCTCAAAGAATTTCTTTCTATAATACTCAGCGAAATAGTCAAGCACTCAAAGAACCTTGGATGCTCTTGTTCTCATGATAATAGTAATAATAAATTAATCATCTTGAGTGTTTTTGATCCTCGACTAAACTCAATCCAAATTATCCAAGAAAATCAGGCTAATATGGACTTTGCTACCTGCCTAATTGAGATTCTTTCCTTCTTTTAGGACTGCTATGAACTTCCTTCCCTCATTTTCAGTTCTTCCAAGGTTTCTTCAATGAGAGTGAAGGGAAGTAGCTAAAGGGGGCTGGAAGGTACGACTTGCGTCCTGACTCGACGGATGGTGACTTGAAGTATGAGGGAGGAGTAAAGACTCAAGACAGATGAATAGATATGACAAACAAGGGGATGGATTGGATTTCATTTATTGGCCTACTTGATAGCTATAATTTATCACAATTAAACCCTGTCATCATCTTCCATACACCCCTTTACTCGAAATGTTGCCATTTAAACAAAGACTTGCCTCTTAACTTCAAATCATTGTGTTTCTTGATAGACAAAAAATACAAATTACTTTTATATATATATATATATATATATATAGATATACACACACACACACACAAGGAATGCCAATCTGTATATAATAATTAATTTATCACGACTATGTTTCTTGAGAAACGTTTGGCTTTTTGTTTATCACTCTTTACTGTGCCACGTAGTTAAATAAGTTACTATCATGTTTACATTTAAAAACTCCCAAAAAAATGTGCCTTTTCATTTGGTGGTTTATGCGAAATGTTTTGATTTTCTTAGTACCATTGTTGTTCATTTGTCTGTATTAATTTAGAGACACAAGGTTTTGTCTCTTGGGTAGTAGTTACAAAATATAAAACAACTCACTTCTCTCTTTCTTTCTCTATACTCTCTGCTCTTTCTCTCTCCTTCTCTCTAAGATCTATTTCCTATGGACAACTTTCAATCAATTTCTCCAAATTAGTGTTTCTCTATTTGCTGAACAATCTCAAAACAAGGACTTCTCTTGCCAAGTTCCAATCTCAGAAGCCTAATCCTTAATTCACTCCAGTTGCGACATGTCTTACTAAAACAAACTATTTAGTCTCATTCAACTCGAAGCAACATGTTTCTTAGATAAAATACATCTTTTGGTAAATAGATGTATCTCTTCCCAAAAGACATGAAATATTTTAGAAATATTGGGACTCATCATTCATTTAGTACATAAGTTAAATTATCCCTTTCTCGTTGTTGATGATTCCTACCCCAACGGAATTACCATCCGCACTATAGAATCCAATAGTGGTATCATAGCAAGGTTCTTGATGCAATTCTTTAATAAGAATGTATCAGTCATGGTTTCCTAATGGAAAAATCGTGTGACTATTAAGGATTAGGTTATCTTATGGCAGAGAGAGAAAATAGTACAATGGTGGCTTGTTATCAGAATTTCATAGTGATATAATTCTGTCATGAGGTGGTGACATTCAAAAGCCAAGTTACACCGGTTTAGATCAAGGCAATAACTAGTGATTGTATGAACAAACAAGGAGAATTCACAGCGATGAGGAAGAAGAAAGATGAAAGAATGTGTCATTTTGTGCTAAACAATTGAGATGTGAATATGTTGTTTATTCTAAAGTTAAATCATACCTTCAAATCAGAACATATATTGTCAACCATAAGGGAATGCATATTGTTCTTTCTTTGTGCTATGGTATCATTGACGGAATAAGGAGGTGAGCATGACTTGAGATGACCCAAGTAATATAGCTACATGCATTATTTTAGATGTTTAAAGCATGGATATTGCCACCAAAATTTTCTTTTAAACCAAGATTTATCATTTGTATAATGAGTTCCAATCTTGCAATTCCTTCACCATTTTAGGAATAATACTTCTTGATGATACACAAAAATCATCAGTGAGTTGATCATCCACAAATGCTCTAATAGGAGTACCTGAAGAACAAAAAGGTAAAGAACCTATAGAGAGCACTGGTGAGATGCCAACTAAAGACTCTCTGAAAGTTAAGTAAGGGATAGAAGAATCTCCAAGAACTCAGGGATGCGAGAGCTAGGAGAATTTCACGTACCTTATAGAAGTGAGAGCTCAGTGTTGATATAGTGGTGTAGAGCTAAATGAAATCCCTTGAATATAGGGGATTTCCTTGTAGAGAAGATTGCAGAGTTAAGACTCTGAGACCCTAGGGCTTTTCTCCCCATACTCAGAAGATATGAATGTGTAGCAGGGTCTTAGGGCGTGGTGCGAAAGTTATTTCCACGTTGGGGTTCATGAGTGGACAACACGTAAGTGCTTCGTAGGTCTCAACATGTGCGACCGTCGATATGCATAACCATCCGTCTAGTTTATGCTAGCCATCTGTCAATACGCATAACTGTCTGTCAAGCATGATGTTCATCTGCCAGGCACCCTCAACCCTTATGTCGTGCTACACTCCCAAGTATTCATTGGTCTTTATGAGCGCGCCAACCGTCGAGACCAATCGTGTGGTGCCCGATGGGTCATTTATGAAGTGGTCGGCTGTTCGGGAAGGTTGTACCATCGGGTTTTTGCAGAGGTGGAATAAGGTATTCACCAACGAGTAATTAGGCGAGGTATTTCCATCCGATGGGTTGAAGAGTTAGATGATTTTTATGTTGAAAAATATCATTATCAGCTACCCCCTACTCCATGGCTTGTTGGCGTTGTTGATGGACCTTGGAGTATAATGAGTATTTATGGTTATTAATGATCATTTCCTGGGGTTCTTGCCATTAAATAGGGTATGAATGCCTTTAAATGATGCTGATGACACGTGGTGGCTGTTGATTAGTTGATGGGAAAAGTCGCGTCACTTTGTTTCCCATGCCCCATTTGCTTTATAAATAGCTCGATGCCCTTCCTAACCTTTTTGGTTTATTCATTTTACTTCGTGTTCATCGGAGCTTTTGTTCAAGCGTCCATCACTAGGAGCTATTTGTCACCAAGCAATGCAATTCATCGGTTCGACCAGTACTTCGTCGACCTCTAAGTACGTTCTCTTCAAATCCCTATATTTTTTTTTCTACAACTCATTTGGTCGTCGATTTAGTACCTAGTCTCTGTATGAGTGAATGCTTAGTTTTCATTCATCGCTTGTAGGTGAGAGTATGTCAGGTGATAGGGAAGCAACGAGTGATTGTTCATTAATCTGTCTGGACGTGGACGATGATGAGGTTCGTCCTTCTAGTCATGACCCTTTGACGGAATACCTTACGGGCTCCCAAGAGAGAAAGTCGTTGGCCCATTTCTTAGAGGAGGAGGAGGAAGAGGGAGAAGGGGAAGAGGAAGAAGGTGGAGAGGAAGGAGGTGAAGAGAAAGGAAGGGGAGAGGAGGTTGAGGCCCCTAGTTCGCCGAACGACGACTATAGGCCATTTATCCTTTCTAAGATTTGGTTAGTGAATGACTTCCTCTCTAAAATTTTAGACGAAGTGCTTGGCAGGCTCCGTCCCCGTTTCCAAATTCCGAACGATATACCTCTAATGATGGCTGGAAAAGCAAAAAGTGTTATTCAGGACGAACTGCAAACATTGGCTTTAACGAATCTGTCTTTATTGTAGGGTTGAGGTTGCCTCTCACCGAGCTGCATTATTGGTTGGCGGACCATTTAGGTGTTTCTGTCAGCCAAACTTAATGCATGGAGGATCTTTCTCGGGGTTGAGGTGTTGTGGCAGAAAATGAATGGAGGTTGTCAGCGCTTTACCCTAAACAAGTTTTTCTACTGTTATAAACCTTAACAGATTGGAGCCTTGAAGGGATATTACAATTTTATTGTTTGCAAGCCGTCATTAAAATTAGTGTCCGGCGTTCTTGATTCTTGATTCTAATTGTGATTGGAAAAGTAGGTATTTCTTTGTTTAGGGCTCAAACTAGGTGTAGGCTCAATAAGTGGGACGACATAGGGGAGGAATACGACAACACGTGGGCTATTTTGGATGAGTTTGGTGAGTCATCTGTCGTAGTTTGATTCACCGGTACTCATTTCTTTATATTGATTCTATGTGCTTTCTATTTTAGCCCAGGTGTGCCCAATGATTAACAAAGAAGAAGAAGACTTGTTACAACACATCCTCGCTATCCCTCTCGAGGAGAGGAATTGGAAGAAGTTGGTCACGCTTGACAGCTTGCACACATTTTGTGGCGAACCAATCCCAATGGACAAAGCAAGAAGATTGGACGCCCAAGCCCATTTGCCTAAGTTTACTTTCACTCGTCCCTTGTCTATCTTGGTCTGTCCATGCCAAATTGGTTCATTGATTCCAACCTGACTTGTTAGTTGGTTTTGTCATTTCAGAGATGGACTTAGGGAAAAAGAAGGCCCTAGAGGTAAAAAGGGTGCCAGCCCTTCAACTTAAGTCCAGTATTCTGTCTACCCCTTCAGACAAGGTAGGGCAGAAAAGGAGGAACTTAGGCGACGAAAAGCGCCCACTGAAGACCTCCGGTGGGTGCTGGCATAGCTCCCTCGCAAAAGACCCCCAACCTCTCTCACCATGGTGTGGGTAAAGGCCTGATGACTTCCCAGGGCCTCATCTCCCCCTCAACCATTGACTCCAAAACTGTTGCCCCCACGCTCGTCCCCTTACTTGTAAGGAACAAGCAGTTTGCTATCACGACAGTCCAATCCCTTGTCAGAGATGTGGACCTTGACGAATGCTCTAAGCATGAGACAGAGCCTTTGAGGGATGCTAGCCTCTTCGACTTGACGAGGGTAAGCCCATTGTCTCACACATTTACTTCTCTTTTGTCTATACTGTGTGATTAACCGTCCCTTTATTTCTCAGGCTTCAGTAAGGATGCGGGCACTGCAAATTAGGTGTGTTGCTTAGGAGGCGATGGTTAGGCACCTGAGGACCCATCTAGCTGCCGACAGTGGAAAGATGAAGGAATATAAAGAGGCCATAAACGCCTTCAGTGAGCTGATCGTCCATAAACACTCCAATGGGGGTACCTAAAGAACAAAAGGGTAGATAACCTAAAGAGAGCACCCGTGGGATGTCGACCAAAGACCTTCCGAAGGTTAAGTTAGTGATAGAAGAATCTCCAAGAACTTAGGGATGCGAGAGCTAGGATAATTTCACATACCTCGAGGAATTAAGGGCTCAGTGTTTATATAGTGGTGTAGAGCTGACTGAGATCCCTTGAATATAAGGGTTTTCCTTGTAGAGAAGATTGCGAAGTTAAGGCTCCAAGATCCTAGGGCTTTTCTCCCCATACTGGGAAAATATGAACGTTTAATAGGATCTTAGGGCGTGATACGCAAGTTATTTCCATGTAGGGGTTCATAAGTGGACAACATGTAAAAGCTTTGTGGGACCCAACGTGTTCGACCGTTGGTATGCATAACTGTCCGTCTGGTTTATGCTAGCCATATGTTGGTACGCATAACCATCCCTCAGGCAAGCTATTCATCCATCAGGCACCCTCAACCCCTATGTCATGCTAAACTCCCAAGCTATCCTTTGGTCTTTATGTGCGTGCCAATTGTCAAGACCAATTGTGTGGTGCTCAATGGGTCTTTTGTGAAGTGGTTAGTTGTTGGGGAAGGTTGTGCCGTCAGGTGTTTGCAGAGGTGGAATGAGGTATCCACCAACGAGTCATCAGGTGAGGTATTTCCATCCCGACTGGTTGAAGAGTTAGATTATTTTTATGTCAAAAAATATCCTTATCACTTGTTAATAGTAATAGAAAATAGAAATAACATAAACTTCAACTAATAATTCTCCATTGACTTCTCCCATAACTATTGAAATTCTAAAATTAGAAGAAAAGAGTTCCAATTCAAATGCTTCGCAAATGTCGCAAGACAACTACATCAAAAACTTATTACTAATTATATACATGCTGGTATTTTATAAATGTTGTGATGTTAATACCTATTATTGTAATATACCTATAATTGTAATAGTAGACAACAAACATATAAATTAACTTACAGATTTTACATGTTTGAACATGACTAACCCATCAA
This sequence comes from Castanea sativa, assembly GCF_040712315.1. Lineage (NCBI taxonomy): Eukaryota > Viridiplantae > Streptophyta > Magnoliopsida > Fagales > Fagaceae > Castanea > Castanea sativa. The sequence continues at coordinate 37,391,098 of NC_134013.1, forward strand.
AATAACGCCGTGCACTGCGCAGGTTAGCGACTAGTTACTTCTAAATTAAGAAAACTCAAGTAACCAATTCAAAGAAGAATTGGAATAAATTCCAACTGCACCCATTTTGGAAATTTATATCATTTGAAGTAAAAATTCACATCACCCTATCTGCTTGTTTTACATGACAAATTCACTATTAATGCATCTTAGAGCCTCTTACATACAATAATTACAAAGACAATCATTGAAAACCACTATCCGAAAAGAGTTTCTGATTCTCCATCTCATCATATATGGTAGACGATACTAAAAACAAAATATATATATCATAAATAGTGGGAGAGAGTGACTGGAATACCATTCAATCCAATCTTCTAAGCAGGTACTCAACTTGAACTTCCTTTGTCAATGGCATGATCCAGTCCCCATATAGATCAGCAACCAAGCTTGGCTCTATTTTGTAAACCGGTTCAGCTTCATCTCCCTCTACACTCATTGTCACCTCTTGGGCATAAGTTTTCGCCTTCATTTCTACTCTCTTTCTAATTGCCTCTTCAACTTCTGGGAATGTCAGCATATCCATCAGTGTTTGACTGTCCTGCAAAATCCAACACAACGGCCCCAAAAAAATAAAACAAAAACAAAGAAACTATAATGGAAAGATTCAGAAATGCAAATCACACCCAAAAAATCGCACAGGAGAAGTATAGTAGGAATGCATCTACGAAAGGTTATGTACCTGTACCCTAATGGCAGCTTCATATGCATCTGGAGAGGCTTGAAATTTTGCCTCCGCTACATATTTACCGTAATGGATTCTCTTAGACAGAGCCTGCAATCATAACAAGTATGCATCAATGCACAGTAAGAGAGTGAGAGAGAGAGAGATCTTGTTCCCCTTCTTTTGACAAGAGTACTGTTCATAGGGATGCAATAATGCCACAAATTGCTGTGTTTGAAAACTGCACTAACAGATATGCTTTGGAGTTTACCTACAGTTAATATGCTATTAACATGACATCTACACAACATAGTGCAAACAATTACATCTGTCAAGAGAGAATCTTTTATGCAATTAGTCAATAGATATTAAAATTTTAGTCAAAATATATTTAAGTTGTGTGAAAAATGAGTTGGTTGGGCTTATCCACCATCATCATAAAAAAGTTTCCATAATTAATTCACCCACACACCAGATGTATTAAAGTTGCATATTTTTCAAACTTATATATTGCTGTAAATGAGACAAGGGAGGTAGATAACAGGTTAATATATAGAGATTTATTTATTTCGTTACATAAAATGGAATTTCCAGGACTAATACATGATTTTCTTTTATCTTCAAAAGTGCAAGGAATGAATATGTGGAGGATGCTTAAGGAAGAAAGCTTTCACCAGATAGTGAATGCAATACCTCAAACACAGCATGTGGTTACTAAACCCGGTATACAGTATATGTTATGATCCTAGTGTCTCACATGAATTAAGTATAAATTTAACAATGTGTTTATAAGCTCTTGGGCACCCTCCTTTTGCAAGCCGGTTTTCAATAATGAGTTCTACCCATGGGTTCCTAACATTTGGTATCAACGCCAACCACCACCCTGAGTAATTGGGTGTAGCTCATTGAGCATGGGATCAAATAAAGTTGAGGCTTTGTGATTGGATCTCGACCTAGAGGCTAGATTAAAATAACTGATAGATGAGTGGAGCTACGAAAAGAGAAAAGGCTACCATTGGAGTCAGTGTCACTTGAGTGAGTTGTCGTGGACGTCAGCTATGAAGTGTGGTAGTATATTATGATCCTAATGTCCTGCGTAGATTAAGTATAAGCTTAACCATGTGTTTATAAGCTTTTCAAGAGTGAGTTCTACCCACGGGTAAGCTTTCTTTTACATTTTGAATCCAAACCAGATTAAACCAGCCAACACCAATGTCATCTCACTTACTTGGGTTACAGGAAACTCATCCAAGGCAGGCAAGATGGATCCTACTGTAAGAAATGAAGACTTTTGAATTTTGCCAAGATGAATTATTATGTTAAAGAATAAAGACCTTACACTTAGTATTTCCAACAGAGATTTGAAATTTTTTATTTCCTAACGAATCTACTGAAATAAAGAAATTGACCCTAGTCTAACGGCTTAAGCATTTGGCAAAAGTGACAATTTATTGGCACCATGTGACTTGAAGAAAAAACTCACTATTGACAGCAGGTAAAGGTCTATGTATAACAATGTATAGCAGGCTACTATTTAACGTGGCTAATAATACAGTAACTTCTTAAGAAGAATCTTAACCAGCAGCACTTGCAAGTCTTGTCCTGGAGGTTGGCCTACATGGATTTAAAGTATAAGTCATCTACATTTGAGATTATGTTATGGCAGCCTTACATCAAACCTCTCTGAAATAATGCCATATTTTTATGGGTTCATGTGTGAGAAGAGGGGCTTATCTTGAATATTAGCCAACAGTAGGTGGTGCAAAGGGACCTATCCTGGTAGTTCTGCATTCAGACCAAAAAATGCCCTAAACTCAGGAAGGTCTAAGGATCTGCATTTACTGTTTTGCATTGACCCCGCATTAACTGCCAAATGCTTTTCACTCGGAAAATCTCAATGTTGCTCAAATAAGGGAAAAGCTCTCATTAGATGCTCTATTAGGGAGATTCGACTTGTGCTGCTTGATTTACCCGTGGTAGTCAAACAGTCACAATTTCTTCCATGAACAAAAGTAATACGAAGTATACAAAGTGCACAAAGAAGAGAGAGAGAGAGAGAGAGAGAGAGAGAGAGAGAGAGAAGCGAAGTTGAGATACAATGGGAACATTTAGCAAAAGATGCAAGATGCATAAGATAATTAATTCAGGGAACCATAAAGACAGAGTAAGTCCCTGAGTTGCACTTACTATAGTAGAATTCATACTATTATACTCATCCAAATAAACTTTAAAGTTTGTTAAAACATGTATAAATTGATCAAAATGCATACCTGCAAGCACATTGTGTCACAAACAGCAGTTGATCCACAATTGCCATCATCCCCTTCATCGACTAATCTTGAGATAAGATCTCTAAAATACATGTCCCAGACTTTCTTATTTATATTAACTGAGTCAGCAAAAGGATGTAGCACCTGTTTGCGAGTTAGGAACCAGATCAAAATGGCAGAATATAAGGGGAAATTAAAAAACCACTAGCAATTATGTTAATAAAAATCTAACTGCACAGAGAGAGAGAGAGAGAGAGAGAGTCAGGAATGTTCTCAGGGTGAAATCCTTTAAGCAAAATTTCATTAATTGTAACTAATAAAAGAGAAGACTTATCTTTACATCAATTTTGCAACCTAAATATACTTTGAACCCAACTAGTGTGAAATTTATAGAAGGATTGTTGACTTTTCATGAAGCAAGCGAATTAACATTATTGAATTTCCCCTCCTTCCCCCTTCCAGATTATTATTCATTTTTTACTCTTTAATACTATTCTTACCTGTGGGTATTGCAGAGGTGGCAACAATGGGTCTGGGAGGTCATCAGGGAAAAAAGGATGCTCATCAGGGCTCTTGTATCTACCCACCTAATGTGCAATGAGAAGTTAATCAGAATGCCTTCAAAAACTCAACCATCATTTCAACTATTCTTTTTTTCCAGAGGTTTTACATACCTGAGCATGAAGCTTTTCAGTTTCTTTGACCATGTATTCGACCAAAGAGCCATGGAACCCATCCATGGAGAAAGCATTAGGGTCGTATGTATCCGCATTATAACAATATTGAGCTCTCTCCAAAAGGCTAAATATAATGCTATCCTCTTGTCGAATTAAGGAATTTCTTATACCCTCTAGTGTCAAGTTATCACTCACATCCACCCTTTTCTTTATTGCCAATGATCTACATAAAAAGAAACCATCAAAAATGAGAGGCAAGATGCCCAAACCCATCCACAGGACACTGAAACTGTATTCTATAATATTTGCATTCTCGCAAGAATTTTACATGTATGTACAACATGCCAGCACAACAACAAAGTGGACTGTTACCAATAATTTGATGCAAGAAACCAATAGCTATCTGATTGATCAAGAAGTCCTACAAAAGAATCATGAATGCATTGATATATATAAGCAACTATTTTCGGAAAATCTTAAACCAATCAAGGGGGACAAATGAAGCCGCGTTTTGCATATATTTTGATATTAGCATTGTTTATATATATATTAAAAAGGTGAAATGGAAGTACAAGAAGTACTATATAAAATGAGAAGCACCTGCCGCAAAGAAGAGGTTGAATCGCCTCTAACTCTACTTACTTAGATACATGGTTACAAACAAATAAATCAAGAAAACAAACCATAAAACAAGCATAAAATGTAAGTTTAACAACTTGTTGACAATTAAGTACTTTGTCACCTATTCATGATTTCTTTTCTTGTTTTATATGTATCACTAAAATATATTTTTCAGCCTTTGAAAATTTGTCCAAGTTGGTTTTTTTCCTCAAATTTAAAAAGTTGGAATTAAAAAAAAATTAAAAATAAAAAGTACCACTTTCATCTTCCCATCTAACTGTTTTTTTCTCCAATTGAATCCCATCTAACTGCTGTTAAAGAAATTTCATATGTGGGATAAAATAAGGTTTAGGCTAAATGGACACACCGACAAAATTGAAACTTTTCGAGGACAAAAATGCAACTTTCTAAATTTGAAGAGGAAAGTCAAACTTGAACTTAATTGCAAGTATTTCAGCCTAGATTTATGAAGCTCATTGGGATGCAAAACTGATCAGATCATCGACCATAATGTTTAAATGCTAATATGAATGCTTATGCAAGTAGAACCATTGTATTGAGAACACACACACACAAAAATGCAAGTGAAATCATAAGGCAAAGACAACCAATAATGACGACAACAAGTGCAATAAATTGTGAAAAACCAAAGATAAAAAGCTATAATTATTTATTTAAATTTGAATAATCAAAACAAGCTGGATTCCGAAAATGAACGAAATTAGAGAAAACGGTTGGTGTTCTCGTTCTCGTACCCAATGGAAGTTGCAGCAGCTTGTACAGATTGAATGCCTCTTTTGGACAAGCGTGAACCTTGGAACCTGAAAGAGAGATTCTGCCTGGTCTGGTGGACAAAAGGGGAAATGGGTCTCGAAAATCTGGAAGCATGAGAAGGAGCTGTAATGGCAGGAGAGGCAGCTCCTAACAGCTTGGCCTCCATTGAAAAGAAAGAGAGAGCTTAGATGGCAAGGAATAACGAAAAGAGAAACCCGTTAAAACCCAAGACAAAGGACGTTATGTTGTTTGGGCCTGTTTTAGTTTTAGTGCTTTGGGGTTGGGTGAGACAGTGAGAGGGGTAGAAGGTGTGCTGGGTGAATCGAGAGAGTTGGCAATCTACGCTACACCTACTCGCAACGTGACACTTTTGACACATTCTCCTCCATTGCGTTTGTGCAATGTTTGACACTGTTTTTGTTTTTGTTTCTTTGATAGGACACTGTTTTGGTTGGTAAACTTAAGATCGTGACGAATATCCCCCGCCACCACCCACCCACCAAACTAATCAACCAATAGTCAAGAACCAAACTTCGGTTGTCCTCCCCTTTATTCTGGAAAAAAAATTATATTTTTAAGATTGACATATTAATATTATAAAGTGTAATTTTGTGATGTTTGACTAGGAAGCAGGGAAATTAATTAAAGTACTTGCTACGCAATTTCCTATATAGAAGAAAATATAATAAGTGTGTATTTAGATATCACTTATTTTGTTGAAAACTGAAAATTTATTAATAAAAATACTGTAACAAAATATTTTTTATTGCTACAAATTATTGTTCGCCCGTTTTTAGCACTTGGCTGGTCCATGAACAGTGTCATGAACAAGCCAAAAAAAAAAAAAAAGCGAGGGAAACAAACGCATCCTAAGGGTGGAAATAGTATATTTGTCTAATTATACCAATTCAATTACCTTAGATTATGAGCATTTGTCTTCAATATTATATGAAATGATGTTAATTTGTGATATGGGCACTGTTTCAAACTTATTTGGAAAAATAAGGAGAGATACGAATTTTGGTAATGTCATTGTTGAAATTCTGAGAAAAAGTAAGAGAGAAAGAGAGACATAGAGGGCGTTTGGATTCACGTCCAGCCCACGTCTACGTTTTGGAGACTTTTTTTTTTTTTTTTTTTTTTTTTTTAAGCAGCCGCACATATTGACTTTTAGCTATGAACAGTACACAAAATTACTGTTCATGGGTCCTACAAATTTCACTTTTCATCAACTTTTTCATTAAAAATGGGTCCCACAATACTATTCACACATTTAAAAATTATTTTGCTACAGTGTTTTCAGTTTTCAGTTTTCAGTTTCAGCAAAATAAGTTCTATCTAAACAAACCCATAATGTGACAGAGAGAAAGAAAAATTGAATTGTGGCAATTGCCGAACAGTAAAAAAAGGAACTTGAAATTTTGAACCTCTCAAATTGGGTGAGTTATGTTAAGTATCAACTACTTGGCTACACTAAGTTTTGTTGTTTGTAATAAAAGCTAATAATATTTATTCCAAATATTGATAGTAGCTACGATTTCTTCCTTAAGATTTGTAGCTTTTTAAAAAATTAGATGTGGTTGCATATATCAATAAAATAAATAATTTTTAATTTTTATTATAATTAATATATTTATAGTTCCATTGTAATTAGTCTTCTCTCAAAATAGAAAATAAATTTTTCTATAAATTTGAAATTATGTGTTTGTTTAGCAATTATGCCACGTACTTGAAGTATTGATTATATTATCTCTTTTTTTCTAACTCGCGTAATATTTTTGAAAATTATTTAAATTTTAGTGGATATTTTTTTAAATTAAGGTTATTAACGTTTACAAACTTATTATGTTTTTTGTATTTAGTTAATATTAAATATGAATTCAACCTCTAAACTTCGAACATATCTGTTTTTTGTCATAATTATCCTCTAAAAAAATTTTAAAAATTGTTGAAATATTTAACTAATCTAAGAATAAATAATTGTTAAGTTCCAATACTGACAATAAAGTGTTGTGTATTGTACAGCCCCATCCAATTTTTTTAAAAGCTACAAATCTTAGAAAAGAAATTATAGCTACTATCAACATTTGGAATAAATATTATTAGCTTTCTTTACAAACAACAAAGCTTAATGTATCTAAGTGGTTGATGCTAAACTTAACTCACCCAATTTGAGAGGTTCTGTTCTTGACAAAAACAATCACAACTAATTTTTACCAAATTTTCTCTCCTCCCTCCACTAATTCTCTATCCTTGTGGGCCCCAAAATTTTCTAAATTCATGCTAAGATTCCAAGTTCCTCTTTTTATTGTTCCTCTCATATTTCAGCATCTGAATTGTCACTCTCAAATTTTTTCTCTCTCCTAATTTTGGCAATGGTATTGCCACAATTCATTTGTTTTCTCTCTGTCACATCATGTCTCTCTCCTTTCTCTTACTAACTTTTTTCTCAAAATTTCAGTGATGACATTACCAAAATTAACATCTCTCCTCATTTTTCCAAATAAGTTTGAATTGTGCCCATATTACAAATAAACATCATTTTATACAATATTCAGCCAAAAGACTCTTAGGATGAAGATAGTGGTGATATTAAGCATCAAGCATACACTTGGAAAAATTTGTCTATTCCCAGTGAAAATTACTGCATATGATTTCCACATTCACAAACAAAACTTTACAATTACTATTCATTGATATTAAAGCAAACAAACTCTAAATGATTGGCTTAATGGTTCATAAAGTTTCATGATATCTATGAGGTCATGGGTTCAAAAACTTAAGCCAATATGTTGCAATTAACCCCAAAGAATTATTCTCTACAAGAACGTAGTATGTGTGAGACACCATGTTGCATTTTACAAGTAACAACCATTATGGCTACAAACGAAAGATAGCTTATAAACGAAAAAAGGGACTAAGAATGAAAATAAAGAACCCAAGGAAATAATTTAGCTTGAAGCAAAGAAGTAAGCAAAAGTACATATACACAAATCATATTAGACATTTTACACTTTAGATAGCCTTTAATTTCCTCAATATGAAAATACCTTGATATGTTTATTATACCTTGATATGAAAATACCTTGATATATAAATATATAAATATGTGTGTGTGGGGGTAGGGGTAGGGGTAGGGGTAGGGGTAGGGGTAGGGGGGGGGGGGGGAGGAGGAAGCCTGAAGAGAAGGAACCATTAACGGGACCCACCCGAGGTATAATTGGGCTCGACTAATTATCGGATCAGGCCTAGCTCAGTCGGAATAATCGAAGCACTAGATGGATCACGAAAACCGAGAATGACAATCCGCCCGAGGAAGCCGAGGAGCAGATACTCCTCTGGAGATGGGAGATAAGGCATAAAGGCTAGGGGTTTGGAAGTCGAGGAGGATTATGTTGAAAAAAAAATATGGTTTGTATCTCATACAAAACATACACAGCAAAAAATAAACGGATCTATTTCATTCACAATTGATAACATGCACCATGTAAATTTCAGAATTCAAGAACAAGAGAGCGTACCTTGGTGTGGTGAATTTCAAAACAAAGATCGAAAGCACTTGGGAATACTTTTAATTTTCACTCCAATTCTACTTTACACACAAGAAGTGTGGTCTCTCAATCAGTTTCTAAGAGAGAATGATAAAGTGTCTCATACTCACATACACATTATTTTACAATAGTGTCTCTTACCCTCACATAAATTATGTATGTTTCTCCCTTAATATCTAATTGATTATCTAATTAGGCTGGCCTTTGGGCCTTTCCAAATGGGCTTAAGTGTGTGGCTTGGAGTGGGACAAAAAATTCCCACACTCACATACACACTATTTCACAATAGTGTCTCTTACCCTCACATAAATTCTGTATGTTTCTTCCTTAATATCTAACTGATTATCTAATTAAGTTAGCTTTTAGGCATTTCCAAATAGGTTTAAGTATGTGGCTTGAAGTGGGACCAAAAGTGACCAATAAGACACTAGCTCCAATGGGCCTTGGGTTTTTCTAGCATCTCTTGACAAGTCCAAAGTTTCCTTTCCAAATGGGTTTAAGTGTGTAGTTTGGAATGAGACCAATAAGATACTAGCTCCAATGGGCCTTGGGCTTTTCTGTCAACTCTTGACAAGTTCAAAGTTACTATTAACTATATTTAATACCACTATATAAATATAGTTGCACTCTAGGCCTTATATATAAATTATATCTCAAGACTTTATTATACATGCAACCCCTTCATAAAATATTCGTAGTGATACAAAGTCATGAATGTAGACTGTCACTTTGTAAATTACTACATCTTAATTCCTTGAGTACCCGGTTTAATCATTTTAATATTATTTATCATATATTTATGAAATCCAATCCCATAAATATATACTTTAGGAACTCCTTACTAAAGTGGTTAGGCCTAATTCTCTGAATAATCAAACCATTAAACTTATTTCAAGGGAATATTTTATATTTCCATTAAGAGACTATGAATTCCATCTTAAGAATATATATTCCATTAACACTAAATGTGGTTGCCCAACATATTGAGATTTTGATCGTTACTTTAGATCTCACTCTTGATATATCAAAGTAACCTACACTTCATGATCAGGTCCATTATCCTCTCAAGATTAAGAGTTCATGCAAATATAAGTCGTGAGATTTATTATTCATTTGACAGTCGTTAAGAGAATAATAAATCTCACATTGGTCCAGTTCAATATGTCTTAACTCTTAAAATATATCAACATACCAACTAGAAATATCTATTTCCATGATCAAGACAAATCATCTTAGTTGATATGTTATAGTTTTCGCAGATGAAATGCCCAATTTCATCACCGACTACGAACTAAAATTTTGAATTTACAAAGAACTTGTGATCTATATCTTTTGTGACTAAATCACATAGATCACATACTATGCATCTCATGGACTATATGATAATGTCTCAATATTCATGTTACCATAATAATAAAACAACTTTATTAATCACAACATTAAGTCATACATAATGTCATACATAGTATCATACAATAGGATTTAAGAGCATACATCCTAACAGATTATTGTGACGTACGAATAAGAGTAGAAGGAAACTTTCAGAGAAAGCATCCATCATCTCCACATTCAATGCATTATACCAACTCACCCTACCACATTAAAGGCAGAATTACCCCTAAATAGTGCCCTCACAACCTGTAACTTACTCTATCACCACCAACAAGACAGTGATGGGACAAGTATCCAAAGAAAGATTGATAGCCTTGCAAGTAGAAGGCTAGGATGCAATTCAAATGGCTATAAATAGGAAGGAAGGTCATACTTGATGAGGGTCAAAAAAGTTCAGAGAGAGAAGTAGAGATAGAGAGAGAAAGAGAATTGTGTAAAACTGAGAAGTGTATTTCTCAAGAAACAATTGCTCCTCAGCCAGCTTGAGGAAGGAAATAAAATAAGAATCTCTTTTTTCCTAATTCATTTATATCAAGTCTTTTAATTCTTGTCAACCCCATTTCTTTCATTATTAAGCTGCAGTCCTTAGGAAACAACGAATTGGACTTAATTACCCATCTCTACAAATTAGTTGTATTGGGCCCCTATTCTAGCCCATTCTTAGTGGGTTGGGCCTAGTTTTATGATTTCCCCCCTACAATATATATATATATATATATATATATATATATATATATATATATATAAATATAAAAGTTTATAAGTAAAATTGTGCAATGCATTGCCTTGAACTAGTATATTATAATTTTCTGTTGGCAAAACTATATTGTTAGTCCCTAAAATTTACTTACTGAGTGCAATTAGTCCCTGAAATTTCAAGTGAACATTTTTAGTCCTTAAATTTTAAAAATTAAGCATTATTGGTCCCTCTATTAAGTTATGTTAGTTTGTTGTCTATTTGTAACGGAATCATGATGTGGAAATTTTTTAATGACATGACAACTAAGTTGTAGGTGTAATCACAATCTTAGTCCGATTTATAAAAATAATAAAAAAAAATCACCCTATTGCTAACTATCAACACCACCCTCTCCCAAATGTGACTGTTTCTTACCACACCAGAAATGATCTAATTGTGGGTTCCAGCTAGCTCAATTGGTAAAGTTTCTGATGGTTGAATAAGAGATCTAGGGTTCAATCCTCGCCTACATAAAAAACTGATTAGTATCTTGATCTGATGATAAACAACTATCATTAGGAGCGAATGATATAAGTTGAAACTCTCTCTCAACAAAAAAAAAGTTCTAATTTATGACAACATTGTTCATAAGTCATAACAAACAAAAAAGACTTGCCATCGGGGTAGATGATTCAGATCTAGTATCTCGTCGTCGCCATTAGTGTTAACAAGATCTTTGGTGAGAATCTTGGAAGGAAGAGTTGGTCCTCAATCCTCATTGGGTTGAAGTGAGAGGAGATAGTTTAGGAGTGGACTCGGATCCACTGCGGAGGAAGAAAAAAAACCCATACTATCACACCCAATGCAAAATTTCAATCAACTCTTTTGTTGGTGTGTTGAGAAATGCAGGAGTTTGTGAGGGATGATGGTGGTGATGGTTATTATGGCCGTGAATATTTTATTTTATTTTATATTTAAAAATGACTAGAATTAATTAGACCTTAAAACTAAGTTGCCACAACATTATAAAATTGACATATCATTATTCCCCCAAACACATAAACAACAGATTAACAAATGTTGATGGAGTGACCAATAATTCTCACTTTTAAAACTTTAGAGATTAAAAGCGCTTATTTTGAAACTTCAAGGATTGATAGTATTCAATAGGTAAACTTTATGAACCAACAATGTATTTCATCATTTTGTTTTAATAAAAAACTTATCATACACAGCAGCAAAATATGATCTTAATCCAGTTTTTTTAGATACATCTCCTTCGGTGTCTCACTGATCATGATTATTTGGATTTATTGCTGCTTGGGTTAGAGATGAATCATGTGAGGAGGTTATATGTAATGCTTGGAGAATTCCCCATGAAGGAAGTCCCACTTTCTCGCCATGCAGGAAAATCCAGAAATCCAGATATCTACTCTCAAGATGGAATAAGGAATGATTCAGACATTGCAGTTCAAAAATTACTCAAATCTTGTCAAAAATTGATGAAATTCAAAAACTTGAGCCAAGCCCAGAGAATCTAATTCTTGAAGAAAATCTTCAAAGAGATTTGGATGAATGGTTTCTTAGAGATGAAACTTTAATATGGTAGAAATCCAGGGAGATTTGGTTGGAGAAAGGGGACTGAAACACGAGGTTTTTTCATCTATCTAGTCGGAAGAATTACATTGAAACCATTAAAAATGAGCAAGGAGTGTGGCTAAGCAACCAAAAAGATATTGAACACTTCTTTACTAGCCAATACAAAGAGCTATTTTCTCAGCATGAATTAGATTTTCCAAAGAATTTGAATGGCCTTTTCCAGCGCTGTATTTTAGACGAGGAAAATCATGACATTAGTGTCATCCCTTCAGCTAAAGAAATTCACAGGGTTCTTTTTCATATGAATCCCACAAAGTCTCCTGGACCAGATGGAATGCCAGCTTTAGGTTTCAGACAATACTGGCATATTGTTGGGCAAGAGGTTGAGTGCTCTTCATTTTTTTTTTTTAGTCAGGTTCTTTTCTTAGAGAAGTAAATCACTCCCACATTGTTTTGATTCCAAAAACAAAGAACCCATCTTCTTTCAACCATTTTAGGTCTATTAGTCTCTGTTGGATATTTTTACAATATTTTATTTTAATACTCATTTATGTGAATTGATAAAATCAATTATCCCTCAATATCAGATACATTGCTAAATTTTGAAATTCAAATATAATTCAAAATTTGAATAGCTATTGTCAATGGTTTTAGTCAGGAAAATTTGTGAAAATTAATGTGATTTTTAATACCATATATTGCCAACTTTTAGTATACTTTCCTTTATAAACTTTTTCAATAAAACATTTCTTTTAATATATTTAATAGTAATGTTATAGATGGAAAGTATCAGAAAATTGTATGGCTATATATTTATATAATTTACCATTGATGGTTCATAGAATTACAACTTACTTTCTATTTTTGGTTGTAATTATTGTGTATAGTCAACTTTTCAAAGGAAAACATTACTTGATATCTAAAAATTAGCCACGTTATGGGCTGTTGATTTGCTTTCAATAGCATTATGAAACCAAAAGACAATTTGATTTGGCTATTAATTTGTTTCAACGTATATACATGTGGCAAAGACTTTTGATGACCGGTTTATATATATATATATATATATGGAAAGAAATAAAGTTTTTTAGAAAGCGAAAGAAATAAAGTTTTAGTAGCACATTATTTTTTGAATTACAAAGCTACTAACTTTTAAAAAAAAATTTTATTATTGTTCTAAACACTTACCCTATACTGCTTCTTACTATTCACAAAAAAGGGTCCGGTTAATGTGTGCCCTTACGTCACACATTAAACCATCCATTTTTTGAAACATTTTCTCAGGAATTGAAAAAACTGTCAATACTTTTTCAATTTCCGAGAAAATATTTCTAAAAATGATTAATTATTGTGTTCCTTTAGGGCACACATTAGCAAAATCCAAAAAAAAAAAAAAAAAAAATCTTTTACTAAATTTTATGTGAAAAGAAAGTATTATAAAGAGCTTATATCCTACGAGCAGTGTTGGCTTGCAAGGATAATCAGCAAAGGTGACTGGATTGTTGTATCCTGGGGACAACGTGCAAAAACTATTTGTCTAACTACATCGGATATACCGTAAACGGCACGATTTGTCTTAAGACAGTGACTTGGTCCACGTCTCATATCCGCCGCCTATTTTAGTAAAATCATATTGTATAATTTCCAAGAAAAAGTCAGGTAATATCTCTATTTTATTCCAACCGTCTTTGCAATCGAGGTATACCTTTGCTTAGTAAAATAATTGACAAAGCTCAATCTGCCTCTATTCCAGATCAATAGATTGCATAATATTCAATTTTAGTAGAGGAGCTTCTTCACTATTTTAAGAAGAGTAAAAGGAAATTTGGGCTTGTGGGAATAAAAGTGGGTTTGCATAAGGCTTTTGACAAAGTCAGCTGGAAGTTTCTGTCTACTGTGCTAAAAAACCTTGGTTTTTGCCAAACTTTTAGCAATTGGGTGGAGGTATGTGTGTTATTAGTGTCTTATTCTATTATTATAAATGCCTCTGTTACTGATAGAGTTTTTCCTAAGTGTGGCCCAAGACAAGGAGATCCCCCTTCTTCTTACCTATTTATTATTTGTGGGGAAGTTTTATCCATATTAATAAATAGAGCAATGGATGCTGACAGGATTAAGGGAGTGAAGATCAGTAGAGGAAGTCCCGCTATTTCACATCTCATGTATGCCGATGATATTGTTTTATTTTGGAAAGCCTTTGTGAGGCAGGTGGCAGCTATGATGGATTGCTTAGAAAAATTTTACGAGTGGTTAGGGCAATCG